>NC_081310.1:50862322-51163863 GCF_026419965.1 Kogia breviceps | reverse complement strand
TACATCTGACAAAGAACTTGTATGGGGGTGTGTGTGTGTATTTAAAAGCCCTTACAAGTCAATAATAAGACAAAAAGTCCAACAAAATGATTTGGACATTCACTTCATAAAATAAGGTATACAAATGGTCAGTAAGCACATGAAAAGATGTTCAATATCTTTAGTCAGCAGGAAAATGGAAAGTAAAACTACATTGAAATTTTGTTACACATCCAGAATTTAGAAGGCTGATGACACCAAATATTGGGGAGGATGCAGAGCAGGTGACACCCTCGTATATTGCTCGTGGAGCTGTAAAACCTTGTAATCACTTTAGAAAACAGTTTGGCAGTTTCTTATAAAGTGAAACACATAGTTACTATATGACTTGGCAGTTCCACTCTTAGGTATTCATCTAAGAGGAATGAAAACATACCTTTACACAAAGACTTAGTCATGAATGACCATAGCTGTCTTATTTCCAGTTAAAAAAAACTAGAAGCAATCTGTATGTCCATCCACAGATGAAACAATATGCCTATGATGCCATACTATGCAGCAATAGAATGGAGTAAACTGCTACAGACAGTGACCTCAGAACCATTACCCTGAAGGCAAGAAGCCAGATACAAAACAATATAACTTGATGGTATCCATTTTTGTGAAATTTTAGGAAAGGCAGATTTACTCAATACTGCCAGAAGTAGATTGCTGGTTGCTTGAGGTCAGGGATGCAGGCAGAGGACTGATGAAAATGCTCTATTTGTTGATTGTGGCAGTAGTTACCTTAGTTTATCATTTGTCCAAACTCATCAAACTATACAGTTAAAATATATATATTACATTTTATGTAAATTATACTTCAATGAAGTTGCTTTTTAAAAAATGCTTACTCTGTGAGTTTACAGTGTAAATTAGGTGTGTTTATATAATGACTTTGTTTTTGCAGCTTGTCTTTCAAGCTATAGATGAAGTAACTAAATACCAGAGAGATTAAACAGTTTGCCTAAGACAGCACTGTTAGTAAATGGTAGGGTCTGGATTCATGGTTTGTTTGGGTTTTTTTTTTTTTTTTTTAATAATTTTTTTTTTTTTTTGCGGTATGCGGGCCTCTCACTGCTGTGGCCTCTCCCGTTGCGGAGCACAGGACGCGCAGGCCTAGCGGCCATGGCTCACGGGCTTAGTTGCTCCACGGCATGTGGGATCTTCCCGGACCAGGGCACGAACCCGTGTCCCCTGCATCGGCAGGCGGATTCTCAACCACTGCGCCACCAGGGAAGCCCGGGTTTTTTGTTTTTAGTATTCAGTCCAGTGGTTTCACCATATCATTATTTTCTCTTTTGTAGGGATTCTGACTAATTATATGTCTTTAAAGATTTCTTCACCCTAATACTATTAAAAATCTTTTTTTTTTTTGGCTGCGTTGCTGAGCACAGGCTTCTCATTGCGGTGGCTTCTCTTATTGCAGAGAATGGTCTGTAGGTGCGCTGGCTTCAGTAGTTACAGCACATGGGCTCCGTAGTTGTGGCATGCGGGCCCTAGAGCACGTGTGCTTCAGTAGTTGCCATGTGTGGGCTCATAGCTGCAGCGTGTGGGCTCTAGAGCGCAAGCTCAGTAGCTGTAGCGCATGGGCTTAGTTGCTCCACGGCATGTGGGATCTTCCCAGACCAGGGCTCAAACCTGTGTCCCCTGCATTGGCAGGTGGATTCTTAGCTGCTGTGCCACCACAGAAGTCCCCAAAATCAATATTTTTAAAACAATTTTTGGTTCCTTGATATTGCAGTTCTTCATGTGCTTTTTTTCATCCTGCTTGTCTTTGCAAAGTTGCTGGCATTTTTAGGCTTTGTAGTGATTGTTTTAGAATACGTTAGTTGACAATTAAATCATTAAAATTCAGCCTCTCAGATCATCCTCCCATTCTCCACCACGGGATCTAGATACGCTTTTCTGGATCTTTCAGTTTAAAGATAGAATTCTCTATACCCAAGCTGCTTTTTAGGAATTTCCTCTCCTTTGGCATGTCAGCAGCAGCAGTGTCTCCATGTCCTTCACTTAGCATCTTTGACTGTGTGCTCTTTCCTTGTAACTGTATCTCAATCTTCTCAGGGCTCATGTGGTGCCATGTTGCATCTTTATGGACTTCTTTTCTCCCTCTTTAGGCATTCCATCTCTGGAAGTTTCTGCTAAAGCACTCACATTCTAAATTTCCTTTGTCTCTAAATTTAGATTTTGAAATTAGAAGTTGTGACAACTTCTAATTTTATTCAACAAATACTGAGTGAGCAATAATGTCTGGCACAGTAAATAGGTACACGCTCAGTAAATATTAGATGGCTGGATTAATTATTCTCGAAAATTAACTAGATTTACTATTTTCCCCACATTGTTACTTGTTTGCATTTTAATGTGTATGTTTTTCAGGAAAATTTCTGACACACTGGGGAATTTTGCTCCTGCTCCGTGTCTGTGATATGTCATACTCATCTGATAATTTATCTTATTGTTTCAGCATCCTCCTCCAGACCGACAGGCAGTACCTGGAAGGCCAGGCCCTTTCCCCTCTAAGCAACAGGTCCCGGATGAAGATGAAATATGGAAGCAAAGAAGAAGACAACAGTCAGAACTTTCTGCAGCAGTGGAACGTGCTCGTAAACGGCGTGAAGAGGAAGAGCGAAGAATGGAAGAGCAAAGGAAAGCAGCATGTGCAGAGAAGCTTAAACGATTAGATGAAAAGCTTGGCATAGTGGACAAACAACCCTCTCCAGAGGAAATTAGAGAAAGGGAGCGAGAAAAAGAACGAGAAAAGGAACGGGAACGTGAGAAAGAACTTGAAAAAGAACAAGAACGGGAGCGAGAGAAGGAGCGGGAAAAAGAAAGGGAAAGGCAACAGGAGAAGGAAAAAGAACTGGAGCGAGAGCAGGAAAAACAGAGAGAAATGGAGAAGGAAAGAAAGCAAGAAACAGAGAAAGAACTAGAACGGCAGCAAGAAAAGGAAAAAGAACTGCAGAAGATGAAAGAACAGGAAAAGGAATGTGAGTTGGAGAAGAAAGAAAGGGAGAAAGTGGAGGAAAAAATTGAACACAAAGAACCTACTTTAGAGCCTATGGTAGAAAAACCAGAAAGTGAAAACAGCTGTAATAAAGGTATGATAGTCTTGTTTGTCTTTATATAAGCTTTACAAAAGGCTTCATATTACATGTGGATATTGGATGTTTTTGTATTTTTAAAATATGTAATCCAAATAAAAGTGATTAGTGTTTTTTGGATAAGGTTGAATTTTATTGGATACTTTAAAATTTTTTTTTTTTTTTTTTTTTTTTTTTTTTTTTTTTTTTGTGGTATGCGGGCCTCACTGTTGTGGCCTCTCCCATTGCGGAGCACAGGCTCCGGACGCTCAGGCTCAGCGGCCATGGCCCACGGGCCCAGCCGCTCCGCGGCATGTGGGATCCTCCCGGACCGGGGCACGAACCCGTGTCCCCTGCATCGGCAGGCGGACTCTCAACCACTGTGCCACCAGGGAAGCCCCTTTAAAATGTTTTTTTTTCTGTAATTTTTTTATTATGATAAAATACATGTAACATAAAGTTTAGCATCTTAAACATTTTTAGGTGTACAGTTCAGTGGTATTAAAAACATTCATAATGAACCATCATCCATCTCCAGAACTCTTTTCATCTTCTTTAATTGAAATTCTGTATCCATTAAACAGTAACTCTCCCCAACCCCTCCCTGGATGGTGATTCTGCTTTCTTTCTGTGTGAGTTTGACTATTCTCAGTACCTCATGTAAGTGGAATCATACAGTATTTGTCTCTTTGTAACTGGCTTTTTTCGCTTAGCATAATGTCCTTAAGTTTCGTCCATTGTAGCATATTACAGAATTTCCTTCCTTTTTAAGGCTACTAATCATCATATAAATACACACACACACCACATTTTGCTTACCCAATCTGTTGGTGGACACTTGGGTTGATTCCATGTTTTACCTATTTTAAATAACACTGATGTGACTGTGAGTGTACAGATATCTCTTTGAGACCCTGCTTTCATTTATTTCGAGCATAGGCATACCTCAGAGATGTTGCAGGTTGGGTACCAGATCACTGCAATAAAGCAAGTCACATGAATTTTTTGGTTTCCCAGTACATATAAAAGTTATGTTTATACTATTCTGTAGACTATTAAGTGTGCAGTAGCATTCTGTCTAAAAATATATATATACTGTATGTACAGACCTTAACTTAAAAATACTTCATTGCTAAAAATGCTAACCATCAGTGAGCCTTCAATGAGCCATGATCTTTTTGCTGTGGAGGTGAGGGAGGGTCTTGCCTCAGTGTTGATGGCTGCTGACTGATCAGGGTGGTGGCTGCTGAAGGTGGGGGTGCTGTGGCAATGTCTTAAAATAAGACTACAGTGAAGTTTGCCACATCGATTGACTCTTCCTTTCACAAATGATTTCTTTGTAACATCAGTGCTATTTGATAGCATTTATCCACAGTAGATCTTCTTTCAAAATTGGAGTCAGTCCTCTCAAACCCTGCCAATGCTTCACCAACTAAGTTTATGTAATAATGTTCTAAATCCTTGGTTTGTCATTTCAACAGGCTTCACAGCATCTTCACTAGGAGTAGATTCCATCTCAAGAAACCACTTTCTTTGCTCATCTACTGGAAGCAGCTCCTTATCCATTCAAGTTCTGTTGTAATATTGCGGCAATTTGGTCATATCTCAGGCTCCACTTCTAATTCTAGTTCTCTTGTTTCCACCACATCTGCAGTTACTTCCTCCACTGCAGTGTTGAATACCTCAAACTTATCCAGTACTAAGTTGAATAAAAGTGGCAAAAGGAGGCACCCTTGTCTTATTTCCTGATCCTACAAAAAAAGCTTTGTCTCTCAACATAGAGTGTGGTATTAGCTGTGGGTTTCTCATAAGTGGATTTTATTATGTTGAGGTAGTTTCCTTCTGTTTCTAGTTTGAGTATTTTTATCATAAAAATGTGTTGAATTTTGTCAAATCCTTTTCTGTTTTAATTGTGATGATCATGTGTTATTTTCCCTTCATTCTGTCAGTGTGTAATATATTGATCGATTTTTGTATGTTAAACCATCCTTGCCTCCCAGGAATATATCCCACTTGGTAAATGGTGTATAATACTTTCAGTGTACTGCTAAATTCTGTTTTCTAGTATTGTGTGGAGAATTTTTGCACCAGTGTTCATAAGAGATATTTGTCTGTAGTTTTCTTGTAGTGTTCTTGTTTAGCATTCGTATGAAGGTGATGCTGGCCTTGTAAATGAGTTAGGAAGTGTTCCCTCTTCAATTTTTTGGAAAAGTTTGAGAATAATTGATGTTATTGTTTAAATGTTTGGTGGAATTCGCCAGTGAAGCCATCGGGTCCAGGGCTTTTCTTTGTCGTGAAATTTTTGATTACCAAGTCAGTCTCCTTACTAGTTAAAAGTCTATTCACATTTTCTATTTCTTTGTGACTTAGTTTTGGTAGATTTTTTTGGTTTTAGGAATTTGTACATTTCATCTAGGTTATCCAGTTTGTTGGTGTACAATTGTCCATAATTCTCTCATAATCCTTTTTACTTCTGTAGAATTGGTAGTATTTTCCCCATTTTCATTTCTAATTTTAGTAATTTGAGTCTTCTTTTTTCCTTAGTTCACCCCCCGACCCCAGCTAAAGATTTGTCAATTTTGTTGATCTTGTCAAAGAACCAACTTTTGTTTTCATGGATTTTTCTCTATTTTTCTATTCTCTATTTTCTTGATATCTGCTGTGATTTTTATTTCCTTCTAGTAACCTTGGGTTTAGTTTGTTCTTCTTATTCTCATTCCTTAAGTTGTAACTCTAGGTTATTGATTTGAGAGCTTGCCTGTTTTTTAATGTAAGCATTTATAGCTGTAAATTTCCCTCTTTGCTTTGCTTTTGCTGCATCCCATAAGTTTTGGTATGTTGTGCTTTTGTTTTCATTCATCTCATAGGTGTTTTCCAATTTCTCTTTCTTTTTTGATCTTTTGGCTGTTTAATAGTGTATTGCTTAATTTCCACAGATTTGTGAATTTTTCAGGCTTACTTCTGGTGATTTCTAACTTCATTCCATTGTGGTTAGAGAAAATATTTTATATGATGTCTATCTTTTTAATTCTTGAGAGTTAGTTTGTGGCCTAATGTGATCTGTCCTGGAAGTGTCCCTCGAGAAAAATGTGTATGCTGTTTTTGGGTAGAGTGTTCTCTATATGTCTGTTGGATCTAGTTGGTTTATTAAGTCCTCTTTTTCCTTTTTTATCTTCTGTGTGGCTATTTTAACCATTATTGGGATTGGAATGTTGAAGACTCTATTTTTTTATATATATAAGTTTGTTTATTTTTGGTTGCGTTGGGTCTTCGTTGCTGCACACGGGCTTTCTCTCGTTGCAGCAAGCTTGTGGATACTCTTTGTTGCGGTGCGCAGGTTTCTCACTGTGATGGCTTCTCTTGTTGTGGAGCACAGGCTCTAGGCACATGGACTCAGTAGTTGTGGCTCGCAGGCTCTAGAGCACAGGCTCAGTAGTTGTGGCACGTGGGCTTAGTTGCTCTGCGGCATGCGGGATCTTCCTGGACCAGGGCTCGAAGCTGTGTCCCCTGCACTGGCAGGTGGATTCTTAACCACTGAACAACCAGGGAAGACCGAAGCCTCTAACTATTAATGTGCAACTATTTATCCCCTTAATTCTTGTCAGAATTTTGCTTCATACGTTTTGATGGTCTGTTATTAGGTGTGTAAGTGTTTTATAATTGTTGTATCTTGCAGTATTGAACCTTTTATTAGTATTTAATGACTATCTCTTATAAAACTTCTTTGATTTAAAGTCAGTTTTGTCTCATGTTAGTGTAGCCACCCTGCTCTCTTTTGGTTACTATTTCCGTGGAGTATCTTTGTCCGTCTTTTCATTTTCAATTTATTATTGTATTTGGATCTAAAGTGAGATTATTGTAGATACTGTATAGTTAGATGACCTTTTAATTCTATTTTGTCTGCAAAATTGTATTAGCTTCATAGTTAAGAGATGCTGATTCTTCTCCTACTCTTTTCTGGTTCCAGGACATTTAACTACTAAATAAAATCTCACTTGTTCACATGTGTTAATACCTCTAAAACTTAAGTTGAATAGAGGTTAATGGGAATTTTGGATTGTCATAATTAAATGACTGTACTCAGTTCATAATTTCATATTTGTTTTTCTACCAGTGTGAATAGAAAAGCTTCCATAGGTCATTTATATGCTCACCAGACAGTAATTATGCTTTTTGAAAAAAGCCTTTGCTGGACTTCCCTGGCAGTCCAGTGGTTAAGACTCCACGCTTCTACCTCAGGGGGTGTTGGTTCAACCCCTCATTGGGGAACTAAGATCCTGGAAGCTGCACAGCACTGCCAGAAAGAACCCAGAGCCTTTGCTAGGTATAATCAGCTTTTTTGTTCTTTCCCAACTTGGCTTATAAACTCTAATTAATAAAACTTTGCTCCAAACTTGCTGTAAAATTCAGTCTTAATGAATAGCTTGAGTTAACAGTGATTTAAAATAGAAATAGTTTTATTTCAGTATATTTTCTGTTATGGAAATACTGAAATTTTTTTTACCTCAAAATCCATGCTCTTTCTATAAGACCCTGCTGCTTGAAGTTATAAAGCTGTTTAAAGTTTTGCTTTAAGTTTTTATCTATATTCTGGGTTACCTTCAAACTTGGTCCTTAATGTAACTATAAAAAGAGTAAGAGTGTTTTATCTCAATTTTTTAAAAAAATAATATACAGCCCATGTGGATTATTTGTTTAGTTACCAGGTTTCACAAATTTTTGTATTAAGCAGTCTAGAGATAAGTTGATATTGATAATGGGCTTTTGTTATATATCTTAAGCACTTTGCTCAAAACACTCAAAAAAGGTAAAGTAAAATTTCTCACCACAGAAATGAAAAACATTTGTATACTTTAAAATTGATGAATTCTGAAAGAGAACAACCTTACGGAATCTCATTCACAGTTAATGAGAAAGGATCATGGATTAGAAATAAGGAAATTCATTTTAGTCCTAGTTCTGCCAGTGAATACATGTATTGACCCTGATTAATTAACCATCAGCAGCCACTATATATACGTAATTAATTATGGTTTTGTTTTTAATAATCGTTATTTAGTGATACTTTTATTTTCATTCACATTTTATATGTCCTCTGATGGCAGTTTAATTTTAGTTGGGTTTATCATGAGATATACCCATTTCATTTTTAAATGTTGCACCTACTTGGCTCTCTTTTCTCTCTAATATTTTTTTTTACATTTTTAATATTGAATGTAATACAGACAAAATGTGATTTGTGATTCTTTACTGCGTTTTACCATTGGCATTACATTAGCTTTCCCATTAAAATCCACCCCTAATTCTCTGAGAAAAGAATTTATAATATGCATGGCTTTGTAATTGTGACAAATGGCATTCTCTAGAATGTGTATGGCTCTGGTTTTCTTTGGGATGAGAACTTTTTTTGTGTGGGGGGATGTGTGTGGTTCTCCTTCTCGTGTATCATAATTGATACCCTTTACATAAAATAATGATTTTAAACTCTAATGACAACAGTGATCACCATGTATCTTCAAATATATCACAGAATAATGATTTATATATTTGAAGATAGCTGGTGATCACTCTGTTGTCATCAGACTTAGATTCATTAGTTTTCTTTATAGATAACATCCCCTGATCAAAAAAATTTTTAAGTAAACCAGTGTGTTCTATTTTAAGTATTTATAGGCCATTTGTGTTTTCACCTAAGTCCTAGAGAACCCCAAGTAAATGTTGACAGTAGTGTTAATATTTAGTGAAACAGTGCAAAATAGGTAGTATTTGAAATTGTTTATTATCACAAAATATCAAATACAGACATTTGTATGGTAAAGCATTGGGGCATGTGATTTCTGTCTTAAGAATCCAGCTTTGAGAAAGTCTAGGGTTTTGTTAATCTAATGTTACCTCATTGATGGTTACCAATATTAAAATACAAAAGTGTTTTAGAGTAAGGATCCTTTCTTCCTTGTTAACTTTTTAAATATATCAATCTAATTATTTCACTCCAGTACAAACAACATGTATTTGTCAAGTGTCATTGATGAGTATAATTATCTTTCACCATTTCTTTGGGCAGAGGATGACCCAGTTTTCAGTAGACAAGATAGCAATCGCAGTGAAAAAGAGACCACACAAGCAGCACATGAAACAGAACCAGAATCAGGGTCTCAGCCTCGGCCTGCTATGTTATCTGGCTATTTTAAACAGTTTCAGAAGTCTTTACCACCACGATTCCAGCGGCAGCAGGTAACAATAAAAACATTTTATCTTGTATGTGTGATTTAAAAGGTTTATTGTTCAGTAGTATAAGAAATAATTTGACATAAAACTCAAAATACACAAAGCATACAAATTTTCCCTGAAAAGTTTCCTCCTTTTAAATTAGTAAAGGTTTATTGATAAGGGCTTTACTGTGAAACTTCTGTGTCGTTCCTTTTTTCCATCTGCCTCATTTATAGAAACCATCTTCCTTTCTAGGAAGTGGTTTCTGCAGTATAATTAATGAGTGATTAGTTGCTTAAGTCAAGTGTAAGGCAAAATGTCATAACTTATTCTTTGTTCTTTTGTCTTGCCACCTCTCACTGTCAAATGTGTTTGGAATTCTTTTCCCTCAAGGTTTCAAAAAAGCCTATTTTCTGATTGATTATATTAATTTATCACATGGAACTAAAGTCTCAGATGTGGGGTCCTGCTTTTTTTAGGAACAGATGAAACAGCAGCAGTGGCAGCAGCAGCAGCAGCAAGGTGTACTTCCACAGACGGTTCCTTCACAGCCATCCAGTGGTGCTGTCCCTCCACCACCACACAGACCTCTTTACCAGCCCATGCAGCCTCACCCTCAGCATTTGGCTTCTATGGGTTTTGATCCAAGGTGGCTCATGATGCAGTCATATATGGATCCGCGAATGATATCAGGTAGACCTGCTATGGATATTCCACCCATTCATCCTGGTAAGTTTAAGTTGGCATTGTCTCATGGTTAACGTGCAGTTTTGCAAGTTCAAAGTTTTTCATTTTCCCCACGGTTTTAGTCTTAATTCCTTTGAGAGTTATAATCTAGTAAGAACTTAAATAGGACTTTTTAGTCATAAAATTATGTGTCTTCTCTCAGCACAGAGTAGTTAAATGCCAGGTACTGTACCAACAGTGTGGTAAGACTAAAGAGAAAATATATTTTCTCTCTTACAAATACTATTTTAAAACTTTCAGATGGAAAATTACTATCTTAGTTATAATATCTGTTATTTGCTACATTGTTTTTATTCCGTCAGGTGTTTCAGCATTTGAATTTTGTCCATATATTATATATTACAGCTTTTCAATTTTCTCTATCATTTGCCAGCCTAACACTTGGATTTCCTAATAGGTTAGCTAAAAACAAATAAAATAGCAGTCTTTATCAGAATAAATCCAGATAATCCAGTACCAAGACAGTGTAGAGGAAAATTTAGAGGTGACAAAAATATGATCAAGAATCACATCTTTATTTTAAAATTTACACTGAAAATTTTAAATGTAAGAGGCATAATTTATAGCATGTTGATCAACTAAACTAGATTAATGGGATTTTCTATAGAACATGTTTTTCTGAAAATTTATCACTTGGTATAATTCTCATAATGTTTAACATGCATAGAATCATGGTGCTTGTTATCTGATTTTTATAGGCATTATCTTTTCTTTCCTTTAAAGTTATATAGGCTGTTCTTATGGTTTTGCTTGCTTTGCTTCCTCAATTTTTAAATCTATTTAACAGCAATGATAAAAATCTCATTCACAGAAAAACAATATAATTTTCACTGATTATTTTTTTGAATTAATCAGTTTTACTTGCCAAAAATATTTCTTTGGTTTAAATATAGACTGTCCAAATAGTAATTAAGTAATCACGTAGATTCTACGTCTATAATGATTTTGTTTCCTTCGTTCTCCTACCCCCACCCCCCAATCTTTTTCTGATCTTTTGTATAGGAATGATTCCTCCTAAGCCATTAATGAGAAGAGACCAGATGGAAGGGTCACCGAGCAGCTCTGAGTCATTTGAGCATATAGCTCGCTCTGCAAGAGATCATGCAATTTCCCTCTCTGAGCCTCGTATGATGTGGGGGTCAGATCCCTATCCTCATACTGAGCCTCAGCAGGCCACCACTCCCAAGGCAACAGAAGAACCTGAGGATATAAGGTAATTATTAAAATTATTAGCAGACCAGTAGAATATTGTGGGGAAACAAAAACTGTGTAGTCTCTCTGAAGATCTTTCTGATTTAGGACTGAGCCACCGATCTGATTTTCTCCCATTTTAGTATGCCTTATTTTATTCTAGGACGTATTTTCCTTTTTCTGGCATTTCTGTATTGATTAGGGCATTTTGTAACGTAGTTCTGTACACTTAGTTAAATGTTGAAATTTAGTGGTAGATGTTAAAATTGGCAAGATTCTGCTGTTGATGAGGTACTTGACATGTAATGTGGCTAAAGTGTGGATATAGTTCTTCCACTAACAAGAAATATGGTAGACATTTAATTATCGATATCTTATGGAAGTTTTCTAAGGCTGAGTTAAGGACAAACACTAATTTACAGAGTTACTTTGAAGTATCAGACAATTGGTGATCTCTAACAGTTTACAACATGAAGTAGAACTTCTGCCCTTTTAAGGAGGAGTATATGTTATAGTGTTTTAAAATTCTGATTCAGTGGGAAAGATGGACCTACTCTAGTGTACTCTCGTTATAAGTGGAAATTACTAGTTTCGATGGATTAAAAATTCACATCAGCATGGTCTAAACTTCCTCTTAAGGAATGAGCTTCATTTGTTTTTAATTGTGGGGGTAGAAACATAACATATCTACCCTCCTATCAAAATTTTAAGTGTGTAGTATAATCATAATGTTGTACAACAGATCTCTAGAACTTTTAAGTCTTGCACAACTGAAATTTTTTACCCATTTAATCATACTCATTTCCGCCTTCCTCCTAGTCCCTGGCAATCACACCTTCTGTGTGGATGAGTTTGATTACATTATATAGTATATATAAGTGGGATCATGCAGCATTTGTCCTTCTGTGACTGGTTTATTTCACTTAGTGTAATGTCCTCATCCATGACATAGCATATAGCAGGATTTTCTTTCTTTTTTTTAATACTAAACAACATTCTATTGTGTGCATTTACCACATTTTCTTAAGCCATTCATCTGTCGGTAGGCATTTAGGTTGTTTCTGTTTGTTGGCTATTATGAATAATGTTGCACTCAACTTTTTATAGAGACATAAAGCTCTTTATGATTAGCATCCATTTTTTCTTTTTAAATTAGAGGGGTTATTTTGCTGTACATGTACCTGTGAGAAAGATTTTTGCCTTGATGGCTGTTATTTCTTTGAATTCTCCTTATCATAGGCCTGAAGCCCCATTGGATCAGGAACAGATAACTGCTGCTTATCCAGTAGAACATAGTCAGTTAGAGGCTCATCCAAAAGCAGACTTTGTCAGAGAATCAAGTGAGATAGAAGTACAGAAGTTTTTAAGCAGATCAGTGGAAGACATTAGACCTCATCATACTGACACAAATAATCAGCCTGCTTGTTTTGATGTACCTGATCAAAAGACTGTATCCACTCAAGAAGAGCGAATTTCCGCTGGAGAAAGTCAGCCTGCCCGGAAAAGAAGTGTTTCCCATGGATCTAACCATACTCAAAAATCAGAGGAGCAGAGAAATGAGCCATCTGCAAGCATTCCTAAAGTAACTAGCAGATGCACTGATTCAAAAGAACCAGCAGAAAGACCAGAGGAAAAGCCAAAAAAAGAGGGCTTTATACGATCTTCTGAAGGACCAAAACCTGAAAAACTGTATAAATCTAAATCGGAAACTCGTTGGGGCCCAAGGCCTAGCTCCAACAGAAGAGAAGAAGGTAATGATAGGCCTGTGAGAAGATCAGGTCCTATTAAAAAACCTATACTTAGAGATATGAAAGAAGAACGAGAGCAAAGGAAGGAGAAAGAAGGAGAAAAGGGAGAAAAGGTCACCGAAAAAATGGCAAAACCTGAAAAGACAGAAAAGAAAGAGCCTCTTCCTCCACCCCCACCACCTGTGGCACCGCTTCAGCCACAGTCGGTTCCACTGCCACCTCAACCAGAACCAGAGAAATTTCCTTCAGTAGAAACTTCACCTTCAACTTTGGTGCAAAAGCCACCTCAAGATACCGAGAAGCCTTTGGAACCTGTAAGTAGTATTGAGGTAGAGCCTGCAGCTAAAACTGTAAACCAGCAAACTGTCACAGCACCCACAGTCAAGGAAGAAAAGCAACCTGAGAAAGTCATCAGCAAAGACCTTGTTACAGAGAGGTCTCGACCAGATTTAAGACCAATAGCTAAGAAAGAATCAACTTTACCCCCTAGGGCCTATTGGAAAGAAGCTAGAGATAGAGATTGGTTTCCAGATCAAGGGTACAGAGGTCGAGGCCGAGGTGAATATTATTCCAGAGGGCGAAGCTATAGAGGCTCTTATGGAGGGCGTGGCCGGGGTGGTAGAGGGCACGCTCGAGACTATCCTCAGTATAGAGACAGTAAGCCACGAGCAGAGCATGTGCCCCCAGGGCCCCTCAGACAGCGAGAAGAAAGTGAAACACGAAGTGAGAGCTCTGATTTTGAAGTAGTTCCCAAAAGAAGAAGACAGCGAGGTTCAGAGACTGACACAGACAGTGAAATTCATGAAAGTGCAAGTGACAAGGATAGTTTAAGCAAAGGTAAACTTCCCAAAAGAGAGGAACGGTCTGAAAACAAAAAACCTGTAAAGCCTCCATCTTCTTTCAAGCCTGAAAATCATGTCCGAATAGATAGTAGACCTCTAGAAAAACCTTTTGTAAGGGATGATGATAAATCTAAACCAGGCTTCCTTCCTAAAGGAGAGCCTACAAGGCGAGGCAGAGGGGGAACATTCAGACGTGGTGGAAGGGATCCTGGAGGTCGCCCATCACGCCCTTCCACTTTACGAAGACCTGCTTATCGGGACAATCAGTGGAACCCAAGGCAGGTAGAAGCTCCTAAACCAGATGATGGAGAGCCACCAAGAAGACATGAGCAGTTTATTCCTATGCCAGCAGATAAACGGCCTCCAAAATTTGAGCGAAAATTTGACCCAGCTAGAGAGAGGCCCCGAAGGCAGCGTCCTACCCGACCACCAAGGCAAGATAAACCTCCCCGATTTAGACGGCTAAGAGAGAGGGAGGCTGCTTCAAAAACCAATGAGGTGGCAGTGCCCACAAATGGCACAGTTAGTAATGTGGTTCAAGAACCGGTTAATACTGCTGGGGATGTTTCTGGGAATAAGACACCAGACTTATCTAATCAGAACTCTTCAGATCAGGCAAATGAAGAATGGGAAACAGCTTCTGAAAGCAGTGATTTCAATGAGAGGCGTGAAAGGGATGAAAAAAAAAATGCTGATTTGAATGCACAAGTGGTTGTAAAGGCTGGAGAGAATGTTTTACCTCCAAAAAGGGAAATTGCAAAGAGAAGTTTTTCTAGCCAGAGACCTGGCATAGATCGCCAGAATCGGCGTGGCAACAATGGTCCACCCAAATCCGGAAGGAATTTCTCAGGTCCTAGGAATGAAAGGAGAAGTGGCCCACCATCAAAAAGTGGAAAACGAGGGTGAGTATTTTGTGTTAGATATAATTACTTATGCACCTTCTCTTTTTTTTTTGGCCGCCATGTGGCTTTTGGGATCTTAGTTCCCTGACCAGGGATTGAATCTGGGCCCTCAGCAGTGAAAGCACAGAGTCCTAACCACTGGACCCACCAGGGAATTCCCTACCTTTGCACCTTTAGCAAAGCTAAAAGTATACTTCTTGATTGAACTGTTCAAAGGAGCTAGTCTATAGAGGACCAAGACATTCTTCTCTTAGAATTTTTTTTCTATTCTAAAAGTGTAAGTGTGCTTGAGAAAGAGGTTAGTGTGTCTCAGGAGTCTTTGCCTATTGTTACATTACATTTCCCAAAAGAGTCCTGTTAGGAATTTGTAGGTTTGGGAGAATCTACACACTTAGGGCAGGACCTATACAGTATCTTCCATTTGGTAAATCACCTTACTGATGATGAGCATCCTGCCTTTCTTTCTTGGTTTCTCTTTGGAAAACTGGTGCTCACAGGTGTCCTCTGGGACTTAAATTAATATGTTGTAACCATATACAGTCACTCTGTACTGGTTTCTAGAGAGTGAATTTTGAAACTTAAATTATATTCCTCACTCAAGTTGCAAACCTACAATAAATGATCCAGCTTAGAGAGAGGCCTAGAAAGTCCTGCCCAACCACCAAGGCCACCAGTAACATAAATACCATGTCATTGGTGGTGTTTTTAAAAGAATTTTTCTCAACTATGCCAAACTTGGCCTGTTTTTTTAAATATTAAAATGTTGGTTATAGTAAATTATTATTATTTTTAGTGTTAGGAAACATTATAAAGTAGCGTTATTTCTAGGTTTTGTTTGTTTGTTTGTCTTTTTGTTGTTTTTTTTTTTGCGGTACGCCGGCCTCTCACTGTTGTGGCCTCTCCCATTGCGGAGCACAGGCTCCGGACGCGCAGGCTCAGCGGCCATGGCTCATGGGCCCAGCTGCTCCGCAGCATGCGGGATCCTCCCGGACCGGGGGCATGAACCCGTGTCCCCTGCATCAGCAGGCGGACTCTCAACCACTGCCGCGCGCACCAGGGAAGCCCAGTTATTCCTTTAAAATCTAGGCTCTGGTATTTACTAGTGGTATAAACTCTGCTTCCTCACCAGTAAAAGGGGGAGAAAGTAATAGTACTTACAAAAATGTGTGAAGATTTAGTGACATGATATTTGTGAAACACTTAATGTAACACCTGGTATATAGTAAGCAACGATTATTATGGCCTGCCCGTTTTTTTTTTTTTTTAAGCCAATTCCCAGATTTGCAGCCTGACCTGGTAGGAAATTTTTTCAGGCAAAGTATCCTAATCTGCATTGGTTAGTTACTGACACTTAGCATTTCAGGTTACTATACCAGTCAGCGAAAATATTTTTGCTTTCTGATAATTTAGAAAAAGTTCAGGGAAATAATACTACCAGTTGTGTTTGAGTACCTGCTTAACACAGAATTTAAACCTCCCTTTAAAAGTCAAAAGAATAGGATAACATATAAGTTACAGTAACAGTGTATCAATAGTTGTTGACTGTAACCAAACTATTAGAATTTCAAGTAATAATACTCAAGGGAAAAATTGATCTGATTTGTGTGCACTGTAGATCTCAACTACTTAGCAAGACTTTTGTGCTATGTAGATGGTAACAACTTTGAACCTGCAGAAATAGCAGTTACTGGCTGTAGGGAAATGAATGTTTTGTAAGAGTCCCATTTAGAAGAAATGAATTCATTCTTCACCTGTTTGAGGTCATCCTTTTTGTCAGGCTCTTGTTAAGCTTTTATCTTGAGTAATACTATAGACTGAGCTGAAAATGAATTGGTAAGGCCATTTTTCATGGTGTTATTTTCATGGCAGTTTTTATAAAATGAACTCAAGGAAAGAATCTGTTAGGTAAAAAAAAAAAACCCTATAGAAATACCTTTGGTTTTGTGAAGTGAATTGTTTCCATATTAAAACTGGTTTTTAAAATGTTTACATGTATATAAATCTGATTGAACTTTTAAAAAAAAAACCATACTTGTAGTGTAAGCATAGAATTCTTTAAAAAAACTTTCATATGCTGCCCTCTTGTGGAGAAGATCCACTAGTGAATACTTTGGACTAGCTGGATCACAGAAATTTTCTGCTATAAACAATGTTGATAGCTCATAATAACATGATAGACACAGTAAGAATAGACACGATAAGAACCTTCAGAGGATAATTAGAATTCTAGAATTTAATTGCTGGAAAGAATCCTAAGGAGCTTGTCTTATCTCCTTTACTGGGAAGCTCTGTCTTAGTGAAGTTGTATCCAGCAAAAGTCACTAAAGCTTGTTGGTTTTAGAGTTAGGGTCTTGTATTCCCACTGTTATTTCTTCTTAGATTGAACTTTAGAAACTGCCACTAAGAGCATTTTTCTTTTGTTCAGATATGTAAAGGTAGTAATAAAATCTCAAATTATTATTTTGTAGGCCATTTGATGACCAGTCGTCAGGCACAGCTGGTGCTGATCCTGTCAATGGCAGCTCTGCACACCACCAGGAAGGAGCACCTAATGGTACAGGACAAAAGAACTCCAAAGATTCTACTGGGAAAAAAAGAGAAGAGCCCAAACCAGGCCCTAAAAAACCCAAAGAGAAAGTGGATGCACTATCACAGTTTGATCTCAACAACTATGCAAGTGCGTCTCAGGTCCCTTTTATATATCTATCTGTTTATCTGTTACATTTAAATAGATACTGTAAATAAAGAAGTCATCAAAAAAGAAAGAGTTGGACTTCAAGGTAGAGATAGAGGCTGGTTATGAATCACCAACTGATATAGCTTTAACTGAAATAACACCAGCTTTTAGCATAGGCTTGAGTGCTTGATAAAATTCTTGTTAAAGATAATCCACAGAGTTTCACTGTTCTTCTTTAAAAAAAAAAAAAAAAAGGAGGAAATTAACCACCCTACCTTGCTAAACAGGTGTGGGGAAGCACAGAAAACCAAATGTGAAGATGCTTAGTTATATCCGTACATATTCTGTGTCTCAAAGGAAAGAAATGTTAACCTCAGTGAGTTATGACCTTGATAAAATTGGCATCTAAGATACCATAAATAGAGAAAAAAATAATAGGATGGGAGATAGTGTTGCTATGGATAAATGCTTTCAGAAAGCCATGGACTGATAGGATGTCAAATATGAAGGATAACACAGCAAGAAGGAAATATTTGATGAAGAAGTTAACAAGGAATCTCTATGAGTAGACACTTGTATTGATACATGTAAAAATGTGCTATTTTCGGGCTTCCCTGGTGGCTCAGTGGTTGAGAGTCCGTCTGCCGATGCAGGGGATGCGGGTTTGTGCCCCGGTCTGGGAAGATCCCACATGCCACGGAGCTGCTGGGCCCGTGAGCCATGGCCGCTGGGCCTGCACGTCTGGAGCCTGTGCTCCGCAACAGGAGAGGCCACAGCAGTGAGAGGCCCGCGTACAGAACAACAACAACAAAAAAAATGTGCTATTTGCCATTCATTCAGATGAGACTTAAGCTGGACATACTGAATAAGATTGAGAGATTTACTAAGTTAAGACCAGATAGTAATAATGGGAAACTTTGGTTAGGTACTTTTGTTATTCCCGTATTAAAGGTGTAGATGAGAGTTTTCTTTCATCTAGTTAATACTTATTTATACATACTAAATTTGATTTGGGCCCAGGACTTTGGCATTATTATTTCTAGACCAGTGGTCCTCAAAGCGTGGTCCTCAGACCATCAACATCACCTGGAAATTTGTGAGAAATACAGAATCTTGGGCCCTACCACAGACCTACTGGATCAGAAACTCTTGGAGTGTGAAGCAATCTGTGTTTTAACAAGTTCTCCAGGTGATTCCGATGCACGCAAACTTTTGAGAGCTAATTCTAGACTACTATTTTAGGATTCACGTGAGAAAGAAATAAACTTATCTTAAGTGTGCATTTTAAGAATTTTTAGAACTGTGGTTCTTAACGGGGATGTTTCTGCATTTGGCAATCTCTGGAGATATTTTTGGTGTCAAAACTGGTGGCTGGATGCTGCTGACATCTTTGTGTGTATAGGCCAGGAATGCTGCTAAACATCCTACAGTGCACAGGACAGCTAGCTCAAAATGTTAATACTGCTAAAGTTGGAAAGTTCTGATTTAGGGCAAGTGATTAAAGTAAATCCATAGGAAGCTTGGATGCTAATCTTATTGTGGTCCATGAGAAGAGATTAACATCCATCTAAACACCACATTTGGAAAATGACAAGTGAAGATTACAAAAGTCCACAGAATGTGGCAGATTTCTCAAATATTTGTTTACTAGTTTCTCTTTTTCCAAACAACTTCTGGAGTAGAAATTTTGCAAAGTATTATATTATTGGATTAAGACAATATAAAAAGGTAAGAAGTCAGTTATTTCTGAATTGATAATGGAAATTGAGCTATTAGTTTTAACTTGTTGAAGTTAATTTTAAGAGTCATCTTTAGGTTCTTTTCCTAAAAATGTTCTATAATTTCCTAAAAATGGTCTTCCTAATAATGTCCCGTTAGCCCAAAATGTTACAAAGCACCAGGCAAGAACAGGGTGTTGAGAACAAAGTATTGTTCACATGACCGTAAATGCTTCATGTAATTGAGTGAACTATTCAAAAGGTTTCTAACGGAGCTCTTAGGCAAGAAAATTAAAATAATGAGTGATGGCATGACTATGAAGATGAGCTTTAAACACACACACTTTTTAGTTTAAGTGAAAAACCGAGACAAATTTAGAGTTATGAAGAGGTCTCTTCACAAGTCTGAAATACTGGAGTGCATGACCTCCTTAGAAATGTTGGACTAAAACCTTGCATTGAGATGAGCATATGCTCCATTTTACACAGTTAATTTCTTTTTTTTTCTTTTGACATCTTTATTAGAGTATAATTGCTTTACAGTATTGTGTTATACACAGTTAATTTCTTAAAGGATTTAGAACACAAGTAGAAGTGTCATAGATAAATCAGAATCAATTGGTTTTTTCCTTTGAAATTAAATTTTTATTAGAAAAACAATAATAGTTGTAGGTTTATAAGGAGTGAAAACCAGTCTTAGTATTTATTTTTTGTTTCCCTGTCAGTGTTTCTATAAATGCAAATTTTTAGCGATTTAAAAAGAACTGTTTGCCAGTAGATTCTCTATGATCCGCTCCATGGTCATATTCTCTTGCCAGCCCCCGCAAGTTATCACCATCCTAAATTGTATATGTATCACTCCCAAACGAGTATCTGTTTTTATTATGTGTTTCCCAATCAGAACATATTATATATTTATATTTGCAAAATTAAAATAATTTATTTGAATTGCCTCACCCTTTTCTTATATTTTTTGTGCAAACATTATACCTACAACCCAAAATCACATCACCTGGACTATTTTTATTTTTCTTCTAAGTATTAGTTAATGGATCTAGATTTCTTACACTCACTGGAATATAGAATAATTTAACAAGATAGCCGGAATAATTGTTAGACAATGAGTTGAAAGTATATCTTGAATTATTCTTCCACTGGGTTATTATGATGTATGTACATCTATGCCACTTTACATTCACATGGAACTTTAACATGTATTTCATGTTTTTAACAGCTCCACATTATAGACAATAGTCTACGTAAACTAGAGGCATTAAGAATCATAAGACCAGCTTAGTTGCTCAACACCACACTGTTAGCACATCAGCCTCTCAGAGCTTATTACATCCTTTGAAAAGGGGAAACAATAGTAATACCCACCTCTTAGAATGGTTAGATGCAAATGAGATAAAGTACTACGTAGGTCTTTACAGCACAGCACAGCACACATCTTGAGGCTGGGAGAGGTAGAGGTTGAGTGATTTGACTATGATAAGACAATTTTGATTTTTCTTTTTTAAAAAAATTTATTTATTTATTTTTGGCTGCATTGGGTCTTCGTTGCTGCAAGCAGGCTTCCTCTAGTTACGGAGAGCGGGGGCTACTCTTCGTTGCGGTGCGTGGGCTTCTCACTGCAGTGGTTTCTCTTGTTAAGGAGCACGGGGTCTAGGTGCCTGGGCTTCAGTAGCTGTGGCTCACGGGCTCTCTAGCGCAGCTCAGTAGCTGTGGAGCATGGGCTTTCTTGCTCCACGGCATGTGGGATCTTCCTGAAGCAGGTCTCGAACCTGTGTCCCCTGCATTGGCAGGCAGATTCTTAACCACTGTACCACCAGGGAAGCCCTTGATTTTTCTTTTAAAAAACAAGGCATTACCACTACATTGCTTAAGAAAACAAGATGTGTAATATATCAGTCAAAGTAGATAGTCTCAGGACTTTTATTTTTAACCTTGTTTACGAAATCTTTTCATATATCTATGAAATCTTTTCAAATTTAGCTGCTAAATGGCCATTTTATGGTATGGGAAATGAGTTACATACTATGAGTTATAAGAACTAGATCTTTGCCATGTCTTTTATTTTTTAATCACTACTGGACTAAACATTTCTATTTATCTTTTCAGTTGAAAAAAAATATCATTTTAAATCTTTTTGTATATCTGTAGGTGTTGTTATAATTGATGACCATCCTGAAGTAACAGTAGTTGAAGACCCCCAGTCAAATTTGAATGATGATGGTTTTACTGAAGTTGTATCCAAAAAACAACAGAAACGTTTACAGGATGAAGAACGCCGAAAGAAGGAAGAACAAATCATACAGGTTTAGCGTTTCAATTTGTTGCTAGTTATTAAGATTGTTGCCCAAAATATATTAGGAAATGGTCAAGGTTTCTATCCACCTATAAGGTCAGGGCTGCATTTATTTTTCAAGTGTGGAGAATGACCTGATTTTTTACAACTTTAAACCATTTTTAACCAGAATGAGGTAAATTTTAAGTAGAATGTAATCACTAGCTCACCATTTGCCTTAAAGAAGACCATCTTTACATTATTTCAAAATATATCTTATTTGCCCCATCTTACTTCATTGCAGAGTTAAGGTTAATTTTAAATCATCTTGGAAATTTAATGAATACAGCTGCCATGATCTCTAATAACTTGCAGATTCTTGACCTATACAAGTTTCTGTTGTAATCTAAATTAGTTCATTGAAATACATAGTATGAATCACGATAAGTTATTTCCTTTAAATCAACCCAAACACCCATTTTACTAAATGCTGACAGAGGATAAAAATAAATAGAGCACATGGGTCATAGTGATAAAGAGCCCTAACAGATGAGAGGGCTTAAAAGCAGGAAACACTGTAGAAATCCTATGTGGATGGTAAAATTGAGTTTAATTGAATATAATTCTTGGGACTAGATATTTTCAGAAGTCATTTATTTGTTATTGTTTAGGAAGATACCTTAGTGCGTATTTTATATAGCATAATACCTAGCAACACTCCCAGGATTAATGCTTCTGTGGCAAACATGAGTTAAGTCAGTAATTTTTTGTCAGGCGGGGTCAGATTTTGCTGCCAAATGAATTTAGTGTGAATTTCCTTAATTTCTTTAATTTCAGAATAGTGGAAAAGAGATTGTGGACCTGTATATCAAGAATATATAATACATATTTGTCTTTTTTCCCCTATAGCGTCTTGTAATTTAAAATCTCATTGGCAACCTTGATGTTTTTATTCTATCAAGTAGCTATTTTGTAAAGTAAAGGAGCTAAATTAGCAGTAGATAGCTTTGTTGGAATGTCTATGTATGAACTATTACTTTCAGCTGTGTTACTGACACAAATGATTCCTGCAAATTTTTAAAGGTCTGGAATAAAAAGAATGCAAATGAAAAAGGAAGAAGTCAGACTTCTAAGCTCCCGCCAAGATTTGCCAAAAAACAGGCTACGGGAACCCAGCAAGCACAGCTTCCAGCTTTAGCTCTAGCCTCAGCTCCAGGTCCAGGTTCAACCTCAGCTCCAGGTCCAACCACAACCTCAGCTCCAGTTCCAGCCTCAACCCCAGCTCCAGTTCTAGCATCGCCCTCGGCTCCAGTTCCAGCCCCAGCTGCAGTCCCAGTCTTTACCTCCACCTCAGCTCCACTCCCAACCTTAGCCTCAGCCTCAGCTCTAGTTCCAGCCTCCACCTCAATTACAGCCACAGCCTCCTCTCCAGCTCCACCTCCAACCCCAATCCTTGCCTCTGCTTCCACCCCAGCCTCAGTCCCCATCCTTGCCTCAGCCTCTATTCCCATCCTTGCTTCAGCTCTATCACCAGCTTCAGCTCCACCTCCAGCCACCTCAGCCCCAGCTGCCCCCACCTCAGCCTCAACTGTCCCTGCCTCAATCCCAGCCCCAGCCCCAGCCCCAGCCCCAACCCCTGCCCTAGTCCAAGTCTCAGTCCCAGCCCCTACTGCCCCAGCCCAGACTCAGGGACAGACTCACAAACCAGTCCAGAGTCCACTACAGACTACAACACAGGCTTCAAAACAACCACCTCCTTCAATTAGACTACCTTCAGCTCAGACACCTAATGGCACAGATTATGTAGCCACTGGAAAACCCATCCAGACCCCACAATCACATGGCACTCTTACAACTGAATTATGGGATAGCAAGGTGGCCCCACCAGCTGTGCTGAATGACATCTCTAAGAAATGTAAGTGTGCAAAAAGAAGTGAGGGGTGGGAAATGGCATGGGAATTGGGGGTTTGTTTTCAGTTTTATTTATATACTCAGTATGTTTTTTCCTAGGCATTTCTTTTTTCTCAGGAAGCAGTAACAGTAATCTTTTCTTAGCTTCCTTTCTTAAAACCTTTGTTTCTAAGACAAGTGTGTTATATTTTTAACAGCCGTATTTTGGGGACACAAGTTTGTGTTGATAAAACAATAGTACAGTGTTTTGGAGGAGATTATATTTATTTTGGTATGCAAGAATCTCTTTAAGTATTATATATCATGTGAAAAGTCATTGTTTTATTATCTAGCTACCATTAAAAGAAAGGGTTAAATGGATTAAAGATTATTAGCCTCTAAATTTTAATGCTCATATTTCCTGTGGCTTCTCCTTCTCAGTAGGTCCCATTAGTCCACCACAGCCACCTTCAGTCAGTGCATGGAATAAGCCCCTAACATCATTTGGATCAGCTACTTCATCAGAGGTAGGAACAGACTTAATAATGGCTTTTGTGGGGTTAGTGTGGCAGAGTTTCCTTAAAACAGTTTCTCAAACTTTGGCATGCATCAGAATCAATCACCTGGTGAGTTTATTAAAGTAGATTGCTGCGACCCATGCCCAGAGTTTCTGATTCATTAGGTCTGGGCTAAGGCCTGAGTACATTTCTAATAAGTTCCCAAGTGATGTTAATGCTACTGAATCTCAACAGTTACAAGCTGCTTCTCACCTTTAGACATATTAAGGTTAACATTTTAAAAGTTCTAGCTTTGTGACACAGAGAGTATAAGTGCAGTTACTGTTTTCTGGACTGTTCTGTGTTTTTAATGATATGCATGTTTGAATAATCAGTATAATTACTTAGAAGCAGAGTTTCTGGGAGGTTGTTCTAATGTAATTTCTCAAACACGCAGTATTGGTAATTGGCTATTTAGGCCAGCAATTCTTCATTCATTGAACAAACATTTATTGAGCACTTGTGATGTATCAGGCACTGACCTAACCTGTGGCCTTAGAAAAAGTGGGTGGTGGTGTGAAAACAGAATAAAAGCCCCACGCTCATGGGTCTTCCATTGTAGTTGGGGAGAACCAACAATAAATAACACATAGAATGTTAAATGATGATCAGTGCTGAGGAGAAAAGCAAAAGCAAGGAAGGTGTATAAGGAATTTCCCAAGGGGTGTGGAGACAGCTTAAAATAGTGTGGGCAGAAAAGGCTACTTAGGTGACACTTGAATTAAAGACTTGAAGGAGGTAAGAGAGCATGCTATTCAGTTGTCTGAGGAAAAGTGAATTCCTGGTTCAGAGAATAGTAAATACGAAACCCTAACACAGGAGCATGCCTGGTGTGTTTGAAGAGGTCCATATGGCTGGATTGAAGTAAGGGATGAAAAGAGAACAGATGAGGTTGGAAAGATAACAGGTGGAGGATCTGGTAGGGACTTCAGGCATGATAGGAAGATAGTAGATAGTTTTGAGAAAAGAGTGACAACATCTGACTTTTTAAAAGACTATTCTAAGTAGTCTGTTAAGAACAGTCTGTGACAGCAAAGAGTAGATGGTAAATAAGATGCTGTTGCAGTGATCAAATGATGATAGCTTAAACCAGTAAAGTGACATTAAAAGTGATGAGAAATGGTTGGTTTCTGGGTATTTGAAGACAGAGCTCATAAATTTACTGATGAATTAAATGTGGTATGTGAGAAAAGGGAGTCAGTTATCTCCAAAGCTTTTGACTTGAACAACAAAAGGGATAGAGTTCCCATCAGTTGAGATTGGGAAGCTGTAAAGTGAATCATCATTAGGGAAGAAGATCAGGGAATTCAGTTTTGAACTTGTTAGATTTAAGATGTTTATTACACATCTAAGTGGAAATGTCAAGTAGGTAGTTGAATATAAGAATTTGTAGTTCAGAGAAGATAGTCTAGTTTAACTTCATAAATGTGTAAGTCATTAGATGGTGCTTAAGTGATGAGGTTGGTTGAGGTCACAAAGGGAGAATGAGTTATAAAAGTAGTTAGAAAAAGAGAAGAGAGTCAAAAACCGAGTCCTAAACTCAGGGAGTTGCGGGAGATGGAGAAGCTAAGTGATGAGAAAAGTGTCCTGGAATCCAAGTGAAAGATGAGTTTAAAGAGGGGTAAATCAAGTTTGTCAAATGCTTCTGGAAGGTCAAGTAAGACAGACCCTGAGAATTGACAGTTGGCCTTAACAATGTGGAGGTCACTGATGACTTTGACAAAAACAATGTTGGTGGAGCACTTGGTGCAAAAGCCTGGTTAGTGTGAATTTAAGAGAAAATGGGAGAAAAGATGAGTACAGTCGTCCCTCAGTATTGCAGCGG
The DNA here is from genome assembly GCF_026419965.1 of Kogia breviceps. Taxonomy (NCBI): domain Eukaryota; kingdom Metazoa; phylum Chordata; class Mammalia; order Artiodactyla; family Physeteridae; genus Kogia; species Kogia breviceps. The sequence continues at coordinate 51,138,165 of NC_081310.1, read as the reverse complement.
GATTGGTTCTAAGATCCCCCATAGATACCAGAGTCCAATGATGCTCAAGTCTCTTGTATAAAATGGCACGGTATTTGCATATATTTATCTCTAGATTACTTGTAATACCTAATACAATGTAAATGCTACGTAAATAGTTGCCGGTGTGCAGCAAATTCAAGTTTCACTTTTTGGAACTTTCTCTGGTGTTTTTTTGTTTTTTTTAGTCCAAGGGCGGTGGAGCCCATGGATGCTGAGGAAAGGCTGACTGTGTAGAGAACCTAGAGTAGTTTTGCCATAAAAGGGGAGCAGAGAAATGTCAAGGAAGATACAGTTAAGAGATTTTTTTTTTCTTCTTTTTTCCTTTCAGGGAAGTCTTCCTGCTGTTCCCTACCCCAAGTTCCCCAGTTCAGCTTTCTGACTTAGGTCTGGAGTAGGCCTCATCATCTGTTTTGATTTTTTTAAGTTCTGCAGAGAACTCTTTGTAAAAATAGAATTAAGAGTCACTGGATTCTGTATCTGAGATGCTCAGTTTAATCATTTTTCCTCTGCCTATTTGTTTAGACATTATGATTAATGAGCATTTCTTGTACAGAAAGTTGATTTTTCATTACTAATGAGAAGGATGGAGTAGAAAGTTTCTTTTCTTTATTTTGGATGAGTGTACTGGTTTAATAATTTTATTAAAATGTTTGGTCCAGGTTTTTAAATTGACATTAAAGTACAGGGACCATAATCTCTCGGCTGCAAAATTTTTGTTGTAGACATTCTACTACAAGTTGATAATACTAAAAGGATGCTTACGTTCTTCTTCAGCCTCTTGGAGCACCAAAATATTTTGTTGGTATCTCATTTTTCTCATGCATATTTTTCTTCATCCTCTTTATGTTCTTTATATTTTCTGGATAGAATGATTTTATCATCTCTCCTTGTCTTATGTATATTTTATAGACATTTTTTTGTTTCAGAGAATTTAATATTCTTCCTAAAATTGTCTAACATTCTCTAAGTCCCATTAACTATTTTCCTATTCATTTAACTATTTATAAGTTCTTAATTGTTCTGTACATAATATCAATAGCTTTCAGTTATTAAGTACTGCACCATTCTCTCTTCTAAGATTAATTGTACATTTATATTGAACTGACTAGAAAATTTCTACATTGACTAAAACTGATGTTTATTCTAAGTTATATCAGTACTGTTTGTAGTTGAAAGTGAATGTTCAGATATTAAAAATAGATCTGAATGACATGCCTTATTCCTACTGTTGACATTTTTATACTGATAAATATAACAATAACCTTACACAGTAGTTGAAACACTTAATTCAGGGGTAGCAAAAATGATATGAAATAGTGATTTGATTATAAGACCAAGGCCTGAAGTTTAACTTTGTCCCTAGTTTTGTCTTTTTGTTTGTTCTTCCATGAAAAGGTTAAGTACAGTTTTTGTGGTTTCAGTTACCTGCAGTCAACCACAGCCTGAAAATATTAATTGGAAAATTCCAGAAAAAAACAGTTCATAAGTTTTAGATTGTGCACACCCTTCTGAATAATAGCGTCATGAAATCCAGTATTCCCACCCACCCATTAGTCATTTAGTAGCCATCTTGGTTATCAAGCTGGTCGTTTTGCTGTGCTTGTGTTCAAGTGACCCTTATGTAACTTAATAGTGGCCCCAAAGTGCAAAAATAGTGTGGCTGGCAATTTGGATGTTCTCTTACTGTGCCTAATTTGTAAATTAAACTTTATCATCAGTATGTATGTATAGGGAATAAAACACAGTATGTGTACTGTTGAGTACTATCTGTGGTTTTGAATGTCCACTGGGGGACATTGTTATAAACATCCTCGGGCTTATAGAAACCCCATGTCATCTAACCTTCTGCTTGTCTATCTTCTGCCACTGTTCCTAATACCTGCTGTGTTCCAGCCTCACTAGTTTTTTGTTTTGTTTTTTTTAATTCCTGACCTTTACACTAGGTGTTTGCTCTGCCAGAAATACCTTCCACTAATCCCATAGTTTAGATTCAGTTTCAGTATGACCTCCTAGGGCCTTTTTCTATGCTTTAACCATATTTTAATTTTTGCGTATCGCTTATCTAACTTTTTAGTTGTTTATTTTCTTCATCCATTATAAGGCAAGTTAGATTGTTAGTGTCTGCCTGGATCAGCAACTAGCACAAAGAAGGTATTACATAAATTGGCAGTTTAATTGAATGAATTTCTGATGTGTGTGTATGCCATTACCAATCACAAAGTACTTTCATGTATATTAATTCATTTTATTTTCAAAGCAGAAGTGGGTGACACTGGAATTCCTGTCTTTTTTCTGCTCCCCCATTAATTAATTCATTTATCTCTTGCTGGTGGTGCCTCTCTGTATTTGTTTTACATTTGTTTTAAATGATGTTTTACATTTGTTTTAACTTGAGACTCTGATTTGCCCTTCAACCCAGGGCACTTAAAGCCAGGACTTTAAAACTTAAGTCTTGTCCTAGTTTTTATTTTATCAGTTGTTTTCTAATATAGATCAGTAGGGTTAAGGGATTGTTCTCCTAAAACATAAACCAAGGTCAGTTAATCTTAGTTGGTTGTAGATTGCTTCAAACCTTCTATTGTACTTTTAAAATATGTGCTATTCCATAAATCATTCAGTCAAATTTGAACTCTGCTTTGAAGCAAGTTTTTTTTTTTAAGTTTTTATCATTATAGAACCAGAGGGTTTTTGTTTTAATATCTTTATTGGAGTATGATTGCTTTACAATGGTGTGTTAGTTTCTGCTGTATAACAAAGTGAATCAGCTATACATAAACATATATCCCCATATCTCCTCCCTCTTGCATCTCCCTCCCACCCTCCCTATCCCACCCCTCTAGATGGTAACAAAGCACGGAGCTGATCTCCCTGTGCTATGCGGCTGCTTCCCACTACTAGCTATCTATTTTACATTTGGTAGTGTATATATGTCCATACCACTCTCTCACATCTGAAGCAAGGTTTTAAATGTTCTCTTACTAGGGAACAAAGAATAGTCAAGAAAGTGGAGTTGAAATTGGAATTGACACAATTCAGTTTGGTGCTCCAGCTTCAAATGGGGGTGAAAATGAAATTGTTCCTGTGCTTTCGGAAAAAACTACTGACAAAATATCTGAACCTAAAGAACAACGGCAGAAGCAGCCACGGGCAGGCCCTATTAAAGCCCAGAAGGTAAATATAGTTCATGTTCCAGATATAATTGTATGAAAGCCACTAACACTTAAGGAGAATAAATAAGTTTCAAAATTGGATTAGTTTTCAATGAATGTCTTTGATCATGATGTGTTTTTGTCATAAACATTGAATTTAGCTTCCAGATTTGAGTCCAGTAGAAAACAAAGAACATAAACCTGGTCCTATTGGAAAGGAACGTTCATTAAAAAATAGAAAAGTAAAAGATGCCCAACAGGTGGAGCCGGAAGGGCAAGAGAAATCAAGCCCTGCTACAGTCAGAAGTACAGATCCTGTGGCAACAAAGGAAACCAAAGCAGTTTCAGAAATGTCTACTGAAATAGGAACAATGATCTCAGTATCATCCCCAGAATATGGCACTAACGTGAAGGTAAGCAACGTGCAATGATTACCAGTTCAGTTGATGCAAACCACGTCTAAAATGAATGGCGAAAACAGCAACAAAATACTTTTTTTTTTCTTGAGGCATATAATTCTATAGCTTATAAGGGTTATTATTTCTTACAGAGAAGATTTTATTTCATGGTGTGCATATGTGATCTAAAGAAATTCCTTACAGTAAATTATTTTTCTATGGCAACTTAATTCTGGACTATTGAGTAGTTCAAAGTGAAAAAATATTTACCCAAGATTAGAATGTTTTTCAGCGTGTTTATAGACTTCGAAAAAATTGCTCTGTATTACTTTTTACTTTGTTAATGGAGTTGCATTGGACCCCTCCTTATCTTGCACACTAGTGATATTCTGAAGTCAGGAAAGATAAACTAAAAGATAAACTTTTAGTAACTCCAGTATAGCCAGTTTTCTTTCAGGGTTGGAACAGATCATGTTTCATTGGTTGAGCACCAGAGGAATGGTTGACTTGCATTTAGGGACTACGTTGAATGAAAGATGCATATCTTTAGAAATACTCATTAAGGCGAGATACACTGAGTGACTTTATGAGGACTGATACTTGTGGGAGTAGCAAATTTATATCTGCATTTTGGCGTTCACTCCAGAACGTGTATTCATGGAGAAGAAAGGTAGATGGAATCTTTCATATTGCTTGAATATTTTTCTCTTTTTAATTGCCATACAGCTCAATGCATAGAAGTGAAAAGCTCGTGTGATCTAATTCCGCCATGTTTAAAGAAGAGATTCACGATGATAAACAAGGAGTTTATCCTAAAACCTAATTAATTGTGACAACTAAGATCTTGACATTCATTTATCCATGTTTTATTTTGAAGAAAATAAAAAAATCAATAGTTGAAAGTAAGCTATAGATTGAGTATAAGAACCATACAGAGTTCTTTTAGAAATCCATAGAAATAAATATTTGACACTGTTGACAACCTCCTAGTACTATACAGTATATTTTTTAAATGTATAGGACCCCAGCAGTGGTTGAAATGTGGTAGGTCCATGTTTGTTTTATCCCACTGTTGGTCTTTAAGATTTGAGTCTTAAGTTCTGCTCTCCTCTCCTACTTTCTTCCAAAACAACTTTACAACTGTTAGGCTGTTATTAGAAAGTGACTCTTTAATTAAGTTTAAAACGTATTTTTTTCTATTACCACTCCACAGGAGTCTGTAACAGACTATACTACACCTTCTTCCTCTCTGCCTAACACTGTGGCTACTAATAATGCAAAGATGGAGGATACTTTGGTTAATAATGTAAGTAATCAACCTGAGATCTGGCAAGTTTGAATAGGAACCTGGCTATTGTTATCTAGTACACACTTTATAACCAGTATTTAACTCTTCTTCAGGGAAAAAGTTGATAGTAAGTTTGTATTTAGGAGCACTGTAATATAATTAGGGGAAATAGTCAAAGCTGAGTTGTTGTTTTTCCCCTGAAAGTCATCAGCTTTATGTTTAATATCCAGACTTGTGATGCTGAGGCTTGGTTTCGTAAGTACTAATCCTATTAACCTGGTTTGGTAAGAATTTTTGTTCTTAGCTTTCACATTCTACAGATTCAGCATTTATTTGGTTGGTAATTTTGTTCTTAGATGACACCTTTTTATAATGCAGTGAAAGGTCATTCACTTAAAAAGACAGATTATTACCAAAGATTTATGTGTTTCTTTTTGAATTTAAAAAATTATGCTGGACTTTAACAACTTCATTCCTCTTGTGAAGATTGAGCTATAATGTATATCCTCATAAAGGCTTAAATGCTCTATTAACACATTATTGACCAGGGGATTTTTGCAGAAACTAACACCTGTAGCCGTAATACATCTCCGTTCAAAAATGTGTTAAAAGATGATAGTAAGTCATCTTTTAATCCCCAAATCTTTTGATCCCAAAGCAACCATGTTATAATTCAAGACTCTGTTAAAAATCAGTACAGTCCAGTATTTTGCCTAGTTCACTAACTGACAGGTGAAAAATTGTGAGCCAAAAAAAAGTTAGGTAACCTCCCATGGAAGAAGAAGAGCATTTTAGAAGTTACATGTATGGCTCTTGTTTTGGAGAGCAGGCATGGCGGAAATTTCGGTCATCTGGTCTCTTTTTTAAATATAGCCTTCTATATTAAACAAAGGCTTCTTTTAAAAAAATAACCTTTACAGATATATTTAAAGATCTCTTAAAAAGCTTTAACTCTATTATTTTAGAATAAAAATTTCAATTATCTTTTATTACAATGTCTTTCCCATGTTTTCTGTTTTTCTCTCTAGCATCAGGTGTATAGACTTTTAGGTGAGATGCATTAGGGATCATTTAATCCAACTTTTGTAGTCCAGCTGAAGGAAAAAGGAGAGAAAGGAGGAAGACACACATTTTCTCTTTGTGATAAGAGAACACTTGGAGCTGATTAATGTAATTTGTCCAACTTATGTTATAAAGCATCACTTCATATGCCAAATCCTCTTCCTGTGACCTTTTGGAGAAAGGTTTAACTTCTTATAGGAAGTAATAGAAAACTTGGGAAGGGCAGAAAGACTTTCTGTCAATTTACTTCCTGATGTCACTATATGGATTCTCAAATATTGAATTAGTAACATTTCAATAAGGTTTAATTATACTTGAATCATGCTGTCTTTTCTCACTTTAGAAAAATGTAGAGTATGTTACCTTTTCCAGAAAGTATATGATGCTTTCTGCCAAACTACTCTTTTCTAAAATACAATTTATAAAATATGAATATGGAAGGGAAGGTCATTATTCTCAGAACCCTTAAAACTCATTGAAAATATCCATATGAGCATTTTAATGGTTTCTGTCTAATCTGCAAGGCTAATTAACATAGTGACTTGTACACAGAGGACTGCTGAAGGGAAGGCGCCCAGTCTTGTGTTTAAGTAGATAGTCTATATTTGATTTTTAGCAGTGTACCCAGAGTATGTTTGAAAACAATATCAGTTTGGGTCAGGGAGCATTATAAAAGGTCATCAGTTTGGAATGATTTCACAGTGTTGCTTATTCGTGCCGAGCTTGGTGGTGATTCTGAGCTCAACATAGTGTTAAAAACAAACGTCCTGGGCTTCCCTGGTGGCGCAGTGGTTGAGAATCCGCCTGCCGATGCAGGGGATACGGGTTCGTGCCCCGATCGGGAAGATCCGACATGCCGCAGAGCGGCTGGGCCCGTGAGCCATGGCCCCTGAGCCCGCGCGTTCGGAGCCTGTGCTCCGCAATGGGAGAGGCCACAACAGTGAGAGGCCCGTGTACCACAAAACAAACAAACAAACAAATGTCCTACATGGGAAAAAATTTTAGGACCTTCTGAAATGTCCCTTTCTAATTAATTAGTCTGGGGGCTCCATTTTATGCATAGAACTTTTGTCTTTTTAAAAATTAAACTGGGGAATTCCCTGGTGGTCCAGTGGTTGGGACTCTGCACTTCCACTGCAGGGAGCACACGGGTTTGATCCCTGGTCAGGAAACTAGGATCCCACAAGCTGTCCGGCATGGCCAAAAAATAAAAAATTAAAATTAAACTGAAAAAAAGCCTATTTCCCTTATTGAGGCTTAACGCACTTTTTAAGGATCTTAGCTGATATTTATTGGTTGTAGTACCTAATGTTACAATTGTTTTGAATCTTGAATGTCTTGAAGTTTAAATGCAGGTGGTGTTTTTGATTATTATGGTGCAGCTATTTTAAAGATTTATAAAATAATCTCCCATTACATTGTCCATAGTACCACAAAGTGATTATCTTAAACCCACCCTCAGCAACTCAGTCATTGTGTTTAAACAACTGACTGAACCACCATGTAGTAGTATAAATCAGTCATATAGTAGTACATAATAAAATCTCAAGATCCAGAAACTTGGAGGAAAAAAAGAGATATGAGTAGTGAATTTCTAGTATCTTCGAGTTTCTAACAGTACTTGCCATAATCATGTCTTACTATAGCAAAGCAATTTGGTTAGTGTAACGAGGTGGGGGTGATACTATATATTTTCCTCCCAACATTACTTTTGTTCTTGAATCTAGTTATAAGTTGACTAGATTGCTGTAAAGAGAATAATTTCTTATACTTACCCTATCATGTTAAATGCTTCTCATAGAACCTGTGGGTCCTGTAAATGGTGGAAATTATATTACTTAGAGCTTTGCTATACAGTGTATGGTCCAGGGACCAGCAGCATCAGCATCACCTGGGAGCTTGTTTGAAAGGCAGAATTTCAGGCCTTCCCCAGGCCAAGTGAATCAATCTGCATTTAACAACACCCCCAGGTGTTTTGTATATACGTTAAAATATAGGAAGCATGACCTTGGAGTTTTTACCTTATGTTTGTGACAGATTCTTTTTCTGTCAATTTATGCATAAATAAGCCGATAGTATTTCTTCACAGAAGTTTTATCAAAGATGTCCAGAATTATCAGTTACTATAAATGCAGCGTAATTAAGCAGTCAAATATTCCTCTTGGCTCTGATGAAAATAATCTTAGAATACATTAACATTATCTTTAATGGGGCTTTTGTAGCAGACTTAGTTAGATTATAATATGTGTTGCCTACCTTTTCAGGTGCCCCTGCCCAACACCCTCCCCCTCCCTAAGAGGGAGACTATACAACAGAGCTCCAGCCTAACTTCAGTTCCTCCCACTACTTTCAGCCTCACCTTCAAGGTATGTACTACATCCATCTCTAAAGGTTCTTGATTATTGCATGCAAGGGGACATAAGTTAACAATACTCTTGGTATTTTTACTAGTTTTGTGTGAAAAGCAGCAACACTAAGCTGAAGAAATGATGTCAAATTATACCTTAAAATTGTATTAGTTTCTAATACCACATAGCAGTGACTTGATATCCTCATATTTAAAGTGAGGTGTATTATGCTTGTGAAATTTGTCTTAAAAGTACAGGAGAGCATTTTATATTTCATGTTTGTACTGAGTTCCTCTTAGAGATCTTAATAATTATTGGATACATTAGTTGTGTAGAAAACAACTAACTTGGTGTTGCATGTTTTTTTATCCTAAGTACTGATAATGGTAAGAATGCTTATTTTCTGTCTTTCCTCTAAGTCATGTGTGAATTGAATGAATGTAATGTAGTAATTAAGAATATTTTATGAAGATGCAATTGATTAACACAAGTGATTTTGATTTGATTTTGGGTGGATAATTTTTGAGTAACAGTCCAGAAGAGATTTTACACAACACATGCTTTTTGATGTCAAGAAGTTTAGGCTTTTTTTTTTTTTTAATCTCCTGTTAATGCTTATAATTTTGAACTATGTTACTAATACTTTTTTTTACAATTGAGTTATTTGAGAGTATTTTAAATCAGTTGTTCACCTCAAGATTAGTCAGTGGTTAAAAAGTACAGATGTGGAATTAAGTGAGGATTTTTTTTTAACTGCATTTATTTATCTCTTTGGTTCTGTTTGTTTAGTTTTATAACCTGGGCAAGTATTTATCCTCTACTGAGCAGGGCTTTCTAATGCTACAGTGCTTGCCAGTGAATCTTTTTGATGATCTTCAGGAGAGGGAGTAACTAAGTTTTTTTTATAATGTGACCAGTGTTTATTTCTAGACTCTTTTTCTATTTGATTCTCCAGCTTCCTGACCACTTTCTTGTCCCCTTGCCCCCCCCAACTTTTTAAAAATATCCCCAACTTCTTTTTAAGAAGCTGCTTAAATACAAGTTTGAGACTATAAAATTTTACAAGACAATCTCTTCTGCTTTGTGTCATCTCCATCTTAACCCAGTTTTTACTGTTTACTGCCAGTTCCTACTCAGCCTTTTTTGTTGTTTTTCCACCTGAATGACTGTCTTAACCTGTGTTTCATACTGTAGCTTACATGTGGTTTTTACCGTTATTCTGCTTAAGGCAGTCTCATTTCACATAAGCAAATACAATATCATCATTAATTATTTTTCAGGCCAGTTGTTGATTCTTCAGAAAGCCCTTCCACATTGCCTTTCATTTAATGTTTTTTACACCCCAAAAAGAAATAATATACATTTGAATTAAAGTAAATTTAAATTAAATTGTATTAGCTTAAGACTTTTTCTGGTTTATTTTTACTTTTTTTAAATTTAATTTTTATTTTATATTGGAGTATAGTTGATTTACAATGTTTTGTTAGTTTTGGGTGTAGAGCAAAGTGATTCAGTTATACCTATACATATATCCATTCTTTTTCAGATTCTTTTCCCATATAGGTTATTACAGAATGTTGAGTAGAGTTCCCTGTGCTATACAGTAGGTCCTTGTCAATTATCTATTTTTACTTATTTTTGGACACCTTTCTTTATTTGAGTAATTTATAAAGTATGGAAATTTCTATTATATGGGTATTGTCAACAGTATACTTGCCAAAAGGAAAAATGAATATAGTTAAGTAATTATACTTTTTCATTTCCTTGAATTTCCAAAATTAGAATTCCAAAATTAGAATCTAAATTTTCTTGCTGCTTAAGAAATGAAATGAAACCACTGTATGTGGCTTAAGTATTATGTAAGATTGATAACCTATAATTTATGTGTTTCCCATACAACAAAACTGGTTGTAAAAGGCATTGTAGTCTATAACATTGCTCTAAGCTATAAAATCTCAGACTTTATAGAAAATTGAATTTTGCCTAACTTGCTAAGTGGTGGTGTGGGGGTTTTTTGTTTTTGTTTCTTACCCTCTACGGCTTTTGTTTTAAAATAAAAACATTTGAAACCAGCAAGGTGATTGTGAGGAAAAGGGAAGAGTCAAGCAAACCTAAAAGTGTCCTGTGTTTTGAATTTGTAGTAATGATATTAGCCATCAAGAAAAGGTTATATTATACGTAGTGTGTGTTTTAACAGGAAAGTAGGGAGATATGTGATATTTCTCAAATACTTAAAATTAAAATCAGGTTGGAATTTTTAAAGTTGGTACTTCAGAGACCTACAAACTTCCCAACAGTGGTATTTTTAAATCTTATTTGTGCAAAGTACCCTGGTATAAGTCATTGCACCTGAATTTTATAGGTTATCTTAGATTTTTCCTCTCAGCTCAGTGTTTTGACTAGTAGAACTAAAAACTTCAGAATCTCTCTATCTGTTCCTTTCCTGTTCAAGGAGCCTCAGGATAGTTGAGGATCTACATCTGTGCTCTCCAGTTCAGTATCCACAAGCCACATGTAGTTATTGAGCACTTGAATGTGGCTAATCCAAGTTGAGGTGTGTGCTGTAAGTTTAAAATTAAATAGATGCTGGATCTGAAATGTTAATTTTTTTAATTAAAACATCTCAATTTTTGTATTGATTATAGGTTTTAATTATTATTGTAGCTATATTGGGTTGAATAACATATGTTACCAAAATTAGTTTTACCTCTTTATTTTTATTTTTTAAAGTATGGCTACTAGAAAATTTAAAATTATATGTGGCTTGCATTTGTTTATCTGTTGAACAGCTCTAGATAGATTAAAGTAAGCCTACAGGTAAAACCAGCAGCCACAAATACAAATGGTGGCAGTCAGAACCCGAAATGCTTGATGGGGTCTGGAGGTGAAACAAGAAGTGTTTCTACTGTACCCAAGCCTAAAACCTGTCTGGTTACACTGCTTTTTAAAACACCGTGAGCATAAAACAGCCAAACAAAAGGTACCTGTTGCTTGCCATTTGAGAACTGTTGGTTTAAAAAAAAAGACTGGAGAGAATGGATACTTAATGGAGGGCCTTTAGTATCTTTCCTACTAGAATTAGAGCCTTAAGTCAGTCCTAAAGGGACATGGTATTTCCATTTCCTTACTCATTGGTAGGAATAGGGACTCATGTTTAGATGATACAAGAGCTGTGACTATATTTCACTGACCTGTTTGCCAAAGCCTTCAACAAGCTCTCTATAGAGACAGTTAAAGCCCACTGCCTCCAATTTGAGTAAAGGAGTGGAGATAAAGGAGAAAGTGAAAGCTTTGAAAGCCTTATGGTCCTAATCTATATATATGTGGTTTTTGAAAGGTTATAGTTGGAACACATTTATGTATATATATTTGTTTATATATGTGTATTCTGTTAGCACAGTGATTTTCTCCTTTTTTTGGCTTTAAAAAATGTTCATTTGGTTGCAGATGGAGTCTGCACGTAAGGCATGGGAAAATTCTCCAAATGTTAGGGAAAAGGGATCTCCAGTAACTTCCACAGCACCTCCAATCGCAAGTGGAGTCAGCAGTAGTGCCAGTGGACCAAGCACTGCTAATTATAATTCATTCTCAAGTGCATCGATGCCTCAGATTCCTGTTGCTTCAGTCACTCCCACAACTTCACTATCAGGTAGAAAAGTCTTGTACCTTTTCTTTAAATATCTTAAATTATTTAAAGTTTCTTATGATCTTTTCCTGTTTACTATCTCCCAAAGTATTATTTGTAAAAGACAGAAGATTGCACATGAGATAATTATCGGCTGGTTTATAAACTTCTTCCCTCCCTCCCCTCTCTTGCCCTCTCCCAATTTTAATTTGGCAAATATTTAATGATGGCTTACTAAAATACTTCACTTGACCCTCTCTTCTTCCCACCCCAACCCCCAATACAGATACGGATAAGGAATCGGTGGGAAATTTTAGAAGGTGTTTTTCTTTCTTAAATGCTTCACTAGTGTGTAATCCTTTCATTGAACTATATCTCGTATGGGGCTTTATCATTCTTAAAGAACCAGAGTTGTTTCTGAAATATTTGACTCTAAGAAGGTATACCCTTTTACCATATGTATAACCATGTTTCTTCTACTGAAAATAGAAATTCGTTTTAAGCTTTCCTAATACTCTCTAATGTTTCCAAAACAGTCGTAAACTCCTTTCCAATACATGTAAAATATATACAGTACAGAATTTATTTGCTTTGGCTAGTTCTCATTTAATGAATGCAATAATGATTTTCAGTATTCTGGCTTTCTGTGCTACTTTTAAGCACCAAAAGGACTGAGGTTGTACTATAGTTATTTTGACATTATCTGGAATCAGATATATGTATTAAGACAAGCCCAGATATTCAAATCAAAGAGAGTATTCCAACTATAATTCTTCCCTCTTTAAACCCTTTCAGGCACTCCCCATCACCCATTTCCAAGGCATCTTCATTATGCTTACCAACTTGGGCCCCAGACTACTTGGGTGGATAGGGGGTGAGGCTATAAAGGAACCAGGAGGAGAGTATTGTAGGAAGATTAGGAAATAAAGGGACTAGGGAGGTTCCTAGTTTTTTCTTTGGAACCCAACTACTTCCTTTCCCCTGGATCTAGTTTCCCCACATTCCCCTCAACTAGGATAAATTTTTAACAAGGACCTTCTTGGCTAGTCATCCTACTGGTAGAGATTCAAGTGCAAGAACAGAGGTACCTCAGTCTTGGTCCTCTCTTAGAACATCATTTGGTATCTGAAAATAATAATAACTACTACATCACACTTTTGAATCAAATACTTATATTGTCATTTGCTCTAGTATTATTAATAGCTTGTCTTGTTTTTAACGTATTACTAAGTACCAGTTTTTGCTGGTAATATTTATAAGGAGAGACAGGAATAGTCTTAAGTTTATATGACTTTTTAGGAGCAATTTACATTAAATTTTTATATTACATTAATAATTATTCTTAAGGCACTTTATCCTGTGTTTTTATGTCTATGCCTGCCCTTTAATAGATGTTCAAATATTTATTTATAAATAAATGAAGTTCTAAAGATTATCCTTAAGTATTTTGCCAGAAAGAGGAAAAAAAATTTAACCTTAAGTTTATGTGACTTTTTTGGAGCAATTGTGATCTCTCAAGGTCCATTTATGTGCTAATATTCATGCCTCACCATAAATGAATGAAGCTCTTGATTATCCTTTGTGATGATTAAAAAACTAAATGTTAGCTTGAGGCTAAACTATAACAATGTTGTAGGCTCTCAGCCTCCTTATTTTGTGAGTTTATTTTTATATTTTCTCCTCATTTTAATTTTCTGTTTATATTTCTCCAGATTTTATAGTCTTATTTGCATCTGATAAATGTGTCTTCCTTTTACAAGCCCCCTCATATCCACTTTTGGTCTGAGGTACCATATATAAAAGCACCTAATAAGTACACACTGGGCATAAATATTAATTTTCCAGTTTCTGGTTGGTGCATGAGTTTACTGTGAACAACAGTGGTACTTTAAAATATACTACATTTCCCCCTTATTTTATCCCTCTCCCGAATGTAGGAGCTGGTACATATACTACCTCTTCTTTAAGTACAAAATCTACAACCACATCAGACCCTCCTAATATTTGTAAAGTGAAACCCCAACAATTACAGACAAGCAGCCTGCCTTCTGCAAGTCATTTTTCGCAGTTAAGCTGTATGCCTTCCCTTATTGCCCAGCAGCAACAGAGTCCACAAGTCTATGTGTCTCAGTCTGCAGCAGGTAAGATGTTTGAATATAAGGAATTTAGAAAATGAAGATGTTGTAATGCTTTTTTTCTCTCTTCCCTTACTTTTCAAGTTTAAATATTTTTTGATCTGCTTTGCAAATTTGTTTCCTCATAGAATTGAATGCTGTCTCTCCTTGACAAGCATTCTGGGGTTCCTGGCAATTGTTTCTTACACATATGTTACATACATAGTAGACATATTAGTCTCCAGTATAGTCTATATCCGTGGATTCCGAGTCTACGATTTAACCAACTGTGGATTGAAAGTAATTAAAAAAAAATGTTCACAAAGTTCTAAAAAACAAAACTTGTATTTTCTGCACACAGGTAACTATTTACATAGCATTTACATTGTATTAGGTATTATAAGTAATCTAGAGATGATTTAAAGTATATGAGAGGGGACTTACATGGTGGCACAGTGGTTAAGAATCCGCCTGCCAATGCAGGGAACATGGGTTTGAGCCCTGGTCCAGGAAGATCCCACATGCCACGGAACAACTAAGCCCATGTGCCACAACTACTGAGCTTGCGCTCTAGAGCCCACGTGCCTAGAACCGGTGCTCCGCAACAAGAGAAGCCACTGCAATGAGAAGCCCATGCACCGCAACGAAGAGTAGCCCCTGCTCGTTGCAACTAAAGAAAGGCTGCGTGCAGCAGCAAAGACACAATGCAGCCAAAAATAAATAAACAAATTGGAAATAATTTAAAAATAAAGTATATGAGAGGATGTGCTTAGGTTATATGCAAATGATATACCCCATTTTACATTTGCAGGTTTTGGTGTCTGGGGGGTGGTCCTAGAACCAACCCTCTACAGATAACCGGAGTTTGTTATCTGAAACCTGACAAATTGATGATAAAGTTAATGAGGAAGAATAAACCTAAGAACAACAAAGAAGAGAAAAAAATTATTTATTGGCAGGGGGTAATTTGTCCTACTGAATGTCACAATGTTAATCTGAGTTAAATAGTAAATAAGCATTTGAATAATATTCAAGCTCACTAATGATTTAAATTAAAAGGACAATGAGGCTATTTTTTGTCTTCCCAGCATATTTAATACCCACTGTCAATAAGGATCCACAGGTATTATTAATAGGCTCTTAAAAGTACATTGCTAGTGAGCATATAAATTGGTAGAATTCTTTTAGAAAAGTATCTCAGAATATTTTATGTGTACATAGTCACTGTAGTAGCAGTTTGGGAATCTTATTGTACAGGTAAACCTACCTATTAATCAGAGATATATGTATCAGGGTGTTCATTCATTGCAGTATTGTTTTTAATGATAATAAATTAAAAACAACATGGACAGTTCTCGCAAACATACTATTATTATATAGAAACAGCATAATACAAAGTAGTGAGTATAAACATAGAGAAGAAATCTGTTAAGAATCTATACCAAATTCTTTCAAATATTAAATGTCAATTCTTTTGAAATATTTTGCTAAATTCTAGTTGGTAGATTTAAAATTAGAGTGAATTTGCTGGCAAACAGGTAGGTTCATTTTCAATTTTAGTGGATTATGTAAAATTTTACTAGTTTATACTCCAGTGGCAGTGTATGAGTGTCTATTTTCGTCTACCTTCACAAGTTCTAGAGTTTCATTGTTTTAATTTGCATATAACTCTCTGAAAGAAGTTTTACATCTTTTTGCATTTGTATCTTTTCATATTTCTAGTTTTTCCTTGGCTGTGTTAATTTTCAGAGGATTCACTTTATTTGAAATCTGCATTTTGGGTTTTCTTTTACTGTTTGGAAAATTCTGAAGTTTAGACACTCATTACTGCTTGTTTTTCCTGCCAATATGTAGCTCAAATCCCAGCTTTCTATATGGACACAAGTCATTTATTCAATACCCAACATGCACGATTGGCTCCACCATCCTTGGCTCAGCAACAAGGCTTCCAACCAGGTCTCTCTCAGGTATCACAGGCTTCTTCCATTCTATATTTGTTTCTTCGCATTTTTGTGGTGTGATAATATTTGGGGGCTTAATGTAGAACTAGAAATGAATTGAAAAGAAATTTTAGATATTTGCATTTGGTTTTGTTTTAAAAAGAACTGATACATAACATTAATCTTTTGTTTCATATCTCAAATTTTTATTTTCCAGGTGTTGTCATTTGTGTATATGGTGTTCATATGTTGTTTTTTCATTGCATTGCAGCCAACTTCAGTTCAGCAGATTCCAATCCCTATTTATGCACCACTGCAAGGGCAGCATCAAGCCCAGCTAAGTTTGGGTGCTGGACCTGCTGTTTCCCAGGCTCAGGAACTATTCAGTTCTTCACTTCAACCATATAGGTAAAAGCTTTAAAATTATGTATGTGATGTTGGGAACAGTGTACTTGCTGAGCCTTCTTGCCATATCCTTTCTACTCCCTTCTTCCCCTCCAAAACGTGATGACCCTCTTTATAAACTACATTAAATAATTGTGTTGAGTATGTGTCATGAACTTCAGCCTCTGGTAATTTCTGTCATTCTTTATTGAACAAAGTGAAGCCTCAAAGCTTCTTAAAGAAGAAGCTAACAGCAGTCCTATAACAATTAGAAATCACAGAAAATAGCTGCTAAAGGACCTGAAAGTTTGAGCCATCTCGCTGCTAACAACTCTAAATCTATGCCTGCTCTGTGTAAGAGCTGAGGCATGGCAGATGACATTACAGTATGTAAGGGGGCAGAGGCCAGGGTGGAATATAATAAAAGCGAGAGAGTAGAGTGTCAAACAAAGAATAGAAGTAGTGGTGATGAGTGGTGATGCTCTGTAGTGTAGAAGAAACCATTCTTTTGAAAGATTCACTACTGTAAGTTATCTTTGCAGTTAAGCAAGTAATGAAAACTGATCTTTATTGAACTTCTTTATATATGATAGTTATTCAGCCCTTTACATATACTAACTTATTTAGTTTTTACAAAACCATATAAGGTAGATTAAGTCATCCCCATTTGACATTAGAAGAAGTTGTGGGGGTTGTTTTGGTTTTGTTTTTGGGTTCTTTGGTATTTTATCCTAATGTTACACTGCTAATAAGTGGCAGAGCCTGGATTTAACCCAGGTGTGTCTCATCTCCAACTTAATGAGAGTGGAGGGGTCGGGTAAGAGTTGAATGACAGCAGTGATCATGGCATAACTCAGTCATCATCATGGTATACCTGTCATTGATACTCATGGTAATGGCCCTAAACCATCAAAAAGAAAAATAAGGGACTTCCCTGGTGGCACAGTGGATGACTCCATGCTCCCAATGCAGGGCCCTGGGTTTGATCGCTGGTCAGGGAGCTAGATCCCACATGCATGCTGCAACTAAGAGTTCGCATGCCACAACTAAGGAGCCTGTGAGCCACAAATAAGGAGCCCGCCTTCGGCAACTAAGACCTGGTGTGACCAAATAAATATATAAGTAAATAAATTTTTTTAAAAAAAGAAAAAAATTCCTTTCAGGACAGTTACTGTAAAGAAGGTTGCAAAACTAGGCATTTCCTTTTAGAAATTTGCTTTTTAAGTGGTTCGGGTAGAATTTCCGTACTTTATAGAGTAAGCTTGGCATCAATTGATACAGCTCATTTCTTTCAGATCACGTTTTATTCCTAAAGAAGCTAGGCTCAGCTAATCAAACGTTCTCAAAGGAACAGAGTTATTAGTAAACTTAAATGTGGCTCTCACTTTCATTTTTTATTAAAGATTATTCAGTAGAATTTAGTACATCTGTATAATTATATAGTATGTTTTATTTTCTGGTATTACTCTGTCATACCAGAGTAATGGTGTGGTATTACAGTTTGGTTTGGTTATTCCAAGAAATTCTCTCTCACTACAAGTAAAATTATTTACCCAAACCGGAATTATAGGCGGTCTCTTTCATATTATTAAATTTGAGGTTATCTTGAACTTTGTGGTAAAAATTAAAATTTTAAAACTTCAGTAGATTTAGAAATAGCAAATAGATTTAACCTCAAAACCAATCTCCTTTTAATTGGTACTGGCTGTTTGAAACATTGTTGAAAAGTTTGCAACTTTTCAGCTCTGTTAAAAAGAGTTTAGTAATTAATTAGTAATGTCTTCCATAGCCATGGGAGATGGATTAGCAATGCAGTTCTGTATTTGTAACCCCCATTTTAACAATTGCCTTGGAAGATGTACTTTTGAAGACCAGACCTGTTCAATAGAAATATAAGCTATATATGTAATTGTGGCAAATGGCTACTTTGAAGGCACCAGTCTCAACTTTGAAAGTAGTTGTTTGTATCCCTACGGCATCATTCTGCTGTTTCTTGTTCTGAACCTAACTAGCATAGTGTTTATTAACAGGGAATCCTTGAATTAATTTCTGCTTTTAACAGTATGCTTATGTTTTACATTTTATATTTGAAACAGATTATAAGTGGACATTGTAAAGATTACTTGTGACCCTAGACTAGTGCTCCTGCTTAATGGGTTTTGTTCCTGTCACATGTGTAAAGATTGGACACCTCCATCCCAGAAATAATAGGGCAGTCTGAGGTTAGATTTCAGCATTGTATTTTTTTTTTAAACCTTTCAGATGTGCAGTACAGTATTATTAACTATAGTCACCATGCTGTACATTACATCCCCATGACTTATTTTATAATGGGAGATTTATACCCTTTGACCATAATACCGTGTTGCATATTTGAACATTGCTAAGAGAATAGATCTTAAAAAGTTCTCATCACAAGGAAAAATAAAATGTGTAACTGTGTGGTGACAGATGTTAACTAGACTCATTGTGGTGATCATTTTGCATATATACAAATACCAAATCAATATGTTGTACACCCGAAACTAGTGTAATGTTATATGTCCCTTATAACTCAATTAACAAAACAAAATTTAGTGGGTAATCCTGTTGCTAACTACTACTCTGCTTCATTCCATAGAGGTCTTGAGACCTCTTAGAGGAAAAATATGTATACATGTATATGTATGTATGTATATACACACATATATGTGGAAGTAATGAAATACAAATAACGAAAGTCAGAGCTATTGGTGCTATAAATTTGAATAGAATTGTCAATACCAAAGAGAAAAACAGCAGATTTGGTTCTGAGCTGGCCAATGAACACATGAAAAGAGAATTATTCTCATTGTTAAAGAGAAGGAAATCTTACCATTTCCTCAGGAAGAGCAAGCCTTTTCCCAGAACTTTTACATGGGGAGCTTTGCTGTATACAGGGCTCTAAATCTTGAAACAAGTGCTTTAGACACACTCTGCCTCTTTAATTATGCTGATTAGAGAATTTGGTCATTTGAGATACTCGTTCTTAAGATTCCAGATAGAATTAACTTCTAACACAAGGCTTTTCTCTTTAATACTTCTGTAGATCTCAGCCAGCCTTCATGCAAAGCAGTCTATCCCAGCCATCTGTGGTACTTTCTGGTACTGCCATCCACAACTTCCCAGCTGTCCAACACCAGGAACTTGCCAAGGCACAGTCGGGTCTTGCCTTTCAGCAAACTTCAAATACTCAGCCTATTCCTATACTGTATGAACATCAGCTGGGTCAGGCATCAGGACTAGGGGGTTCCCAACTGATTGATACACATCTTCTCCAGGTAAGGCAGGAGCTAGAATCATGCACTGTCTTTGTATTCCTATGCAGCAAATTATTTAAGAAAACAGTTTTGAAAGAAAAAAATGTTAAATGACACAGTGGAAAAAATAAGATCTTCCTTTCTATCTAATGCTAAAATTCTTAGAGATTACTTTGAAGTCATGATCTTGATATATGAATTGAAAAATATTTCAATCTTACTTCTTACAAAATATTTTCTAGGCTAGAGCAAATCTTACCCAGGCTTCAAATCTTTATTCTGGACAAGTACAACAGCCTGGTCAGACAAATTTTTATAACACTGCCCAGTCACCAAGTGCTCTCCAGCAGGTAAACTATGGCATGGTAAATTTCCTCAATTTTCTTTACTATTATTGTTGTTGTTGCTGCTGTTGCTGTTGCTTTTGTTATTGTTGGGGAATTTAAATAGAACCAAGATGGGGAGGTGGTGCAGAGGTTTCAGACTTCTCTCTGAGGTGTCTCGGAATTCCATGGGGTCCACTAGTAGTGGGACATGTTTCAGTCCTATACCACCCCTCTTCTCACTCTCACTTCAGTCCATTATGCTTTTTACCTCTTTTTTAAATGGATTTCTGTGTAATCATTTATTTTAACAAAAGATTCCACAAATGTAAAAATTTGAAAACCGTTGTCCAGCATATGCAGTTACATGTAAGTGTAATAAATGCTTTACCCATTCGTGCTAGAGGTGAAGGAAGACCCTGAAGACCACCACACTGGTTAATATGATACATAGGACTGTGTGGCAGAGTTATGACAGAGTAAAAATGACAAACACATTTCTTAAGTATATGAATGTAATAGTAATTTTCAGTGAAAAATGTATATTTTTATGAAACTATCTCCTCTAGCAATGTCATTAATCAGCTTACTCTTTGAAAGTTGGTGGAGGGCTGGAGGAGAGAGGCAAGCCATTAGTCATTTTCTCATAACTATTTTTGGTGGCTATTTTAGGGGGTGAGAATTGAAAAAAATATCACCATATTGACATTCAAATTAAATATTATTTGTATGAAAACTGAAAGACTATTTTTTTGTCAAAGCTCATTTTGACCACACCTGAAAACAGTATAAAAATGTCTATTATAAAAATGAAAGTTGTAACAGCTTTCTTAAATTGTATATTCATAATTTTATTGTATTTTGTGGTTATTAGGCATGTACTATGGGTTAATTCAAAGATTGTCATAATTATTTTATATGTATAGTTTCTCTACTGCTAATCTGTTTTATTGTTGCACATTCATTAAAAGAATGGAGATAGTCACTAAGCAAAATATTTATATGTGAAATATAGTAATAGATTGAAGTATTCTGTTTAAAACCTTACTCAAAAGTATTTGAAGAGTCATGTATAATATATAGTAAAAAGGATATACACACAACAGGTCTAAGCAAATTGTTACAGTTTCTGTTTTCTTATTTTCTAGGTTACAGTACCTTTACCAGCCTCCCAGCTTTCCTTGCCTAATTTTGGATCCACAGGGCAGCCTTTAATTGCTCTGCCTCAGACTCTTCAGCCCCCATTACAGCATACCACCCCACAAGCACAGGCCCAGAGCATGAGTCGTCCTGCACAAGTAAACCAGCCTTTCAGGGGATTAATCCCTGCTGGAACACAGCACAGCATGATCGCAACCACAGGAAAAGTAAGTGAAGAGAAATTTATGCAGTTTCTGTGAGAATTTAAGGCCATGAGTTTAGATATATGCATCTGTGTAGTCTATAAAAATAAAATGCATCAGTTTTTACCACCCTCCAAGAAATGTCAAACTCAATATACTTATTTTTATCTACTCTCTGTTAATGTGTTTGGTCCCCTCTGGTTTTTACCTAATAACAAAGAATTCATAAATTTTGTGGAGGAATTTTGTACTAAGATTCTTTGCACTTTGCCAGATGAAGTTATCATATATAGAATACTAAACACAGCACTTTAGTTTATAGAATTGCAGAAATGTTAAGTTTACTTTATGCTCTTTCTCAGATGTCTGAAATGGAACTAAAAGCCTTTGGAAGTGGCATTGATATAAAACCAGGCACACCTCCAATCAGCGGTAGAAGCACCACACCAACGTCTAGTCCTTTCCGGTAAAATGGGCCTTTAAATTTGCTTATAGCATATCCAAATAACTGAGCACCATTTGTTTGTTAGATACTTAATGCCACTTTTCCTATAGTAAGTATAAGGCATTCTGATAGTTTTACCAAAATGGTTAAGCTATTAAATTATTAAGAATGTATTTGCTATACTCTATTTTAAGAAAAAAAATTTAACCCAGGGAAAATCTAGCTAGTGTGCTTTCTCACATCTGCACCTCCAATGTCTCTTCATTACCACCATAATGTTTGGTAACTCACCTTGGTAAATTTTCATCAACTACCAAGTATGATGACTCTACCAAGAGCAATGTCTCTAAAAATCTAACAGCATCATTTATGTGGCACTACCTTACTGACCAGTGATGGCTTCTTTCCAAGGGCTACTTCCACAAGTCCGAACAGCCAGTCCAGCAAAATGAACAGCATTGTCTATCAGAAGCAGTTCCAGTCAGCCCCTGCCACTGTGAGAATGACACAACCTTTTCCTACACAGTTTGCACCCCAGGTGGGCAGATATAAGTGAGAAATGAGTATTATTTACTTGCAAGTGATTGCTAATCTGGCCAGTTCTCTGATTTTATAATCTTGCCATATTATAACCAGTTTAGAAACAGTTTTTAGTAAATTTATGACATTCAAATATATTCTCTACAGTTTTTAGCTAGACACAAGTAGTAACCATATAGTTCTAAAGCAGACAATTGAAATACAGTCAAAAGAATCCCCACACAGCTCTGATAATTTATTTCAGTCCTGATCCTTTTATCTTTTTGAAGATGACTTTTCAGAGAAGGGTCCCAGTGCTTAACATTTTCTAGTTTTAAAGTTGGGGGGGGGGGGGTTGTTTTTTGTTTTTTTAAGATAGCTATATGTAGTTGAGCTGGAAATTCAAAAAGGTGTTCTAATGTATGTGTAAAAATGTTGGCTTCTCTTTGCTAATCATATGGAAGGACTAACTAAAATTGATAAGCACTCTCATATATTTGTTGAATTAGTATTATTTTCATTTATCTTCAGATTATATTTGGTATAGGTATGTGCCTTTTCTGCAGTTATATCTTTTTTTAAAGATATCCTAATTAATAGCCTCTCTGTCTCCCCTTCAGAATTTGTAGCTGAAATGCTAGAACCAACTGAAGTGCCATAGCATGCTTTGCCTAATTTTTCTGTTAGATTCTCCAAGCATGGCCCATTTGTTCTTGGTCCTTGTAATAGAATGGTACAGACCCATACACTTCCTTTCACTGACAGAATGGGCACAGATTTACTCTGGGATAAGCCAACCTGGTCTAGTTGGCAAATTTTTTCTTTTTTTTAACAGTTCAATGTTGTATGTTTTGTTTTTTTTACTCAGATTCTCTCTCAGCCTAACCTGGTCCCTCCATTGGTAAGAGCCCCACATACTAACACCTTCCCAGCGCCTGTTCAGAGGCCACCAATGGCATTGGCCAGTCAGATGCCTCCTCCGCTGACCACAGGCCTCATGAGCCATGCTCGTTTGCCACATGTAGCCAGGGGTCCTTGTGGATCACTATCTGGAGTCAGAGGTAATCAGGCCCAGGCTGCGTTGAAGGCTGAACAAGACATGAAGGTTAGTACAGTGTTAACAGCCAACAGAGCAAGAATCTCTCTGAACCATGTCTTAAGATGCCTCTGGACTCATAACTGCATATCCAGGCATTCATTGTCTTAGCAGACTTTTAACCAAACTAACTACTTTTATTCATCCTACCCCCACCCCCCTTTTTTAATTTCTTTTTTTTTCTCCCTACCCCCCCCCACTTTTTTCTTTCTTTTTTTTTTTTTTTAATGTTTTTGTTGTTTTTTGTTTTTTGCAGCTATAGTCAGCAAACAAGTTAACATTTTAAACTCTGTGGCCAAATGAATTGCTTACAAAATAAATATTTGAGGGAGATCTAAGTTTAGCTGCTACATTTTTTGGAAGAGCAAATAAGTAATATGAATTCTTATAGGCTTCCCCATTTTCTTTTTTTTCCTTCTCCCTTTCCACCCCACCCCCATCCCCCCATCCCAAGATATAAATCATGGTTATGTGAAAACTCTGGAATGGGTGAGGCATATTACCTATCTTGATTTTTCTTCCTTCATGAGTTATCCAAGTATAGTTCTTCTCAAACTGGTTTCATATCCCTTTTTTTTGCCTGCCACCTGAGGCAGCCATATTCCACAACAGATTGTGTAGTTGTAGATGAAGAACTCAAAAAGCACTTTGGGATCCTTCGTGTTAAAAGGCGCTGATAAACTTGAGGTTTGCTAATGCAGAAGGGTGCCTTTAGGAGTCTGTGTGGGGACAGTTTTTATAGCATAAACCTTACCTGTCTGCCTGTACAGCTAGCTGAATCAGTTTATTTCTGTTTCTAGACGTAACTTCAGAGGTCTTAATAATTTTGTCAATTTTGTCACTTTATATATCAGGTCAGACGAGAACAAAGAAGCTTACTGCTTTCAAATGGGAAATGTCTATAGTAAACGCTTTACTCTAAATTAGAAACATGTTTATGACAATCCTGTTAGAAAATTCGGTTGACTGAGTAAAGTTTCGTTCTGGGTGGATATCCCTTGTTTCTGATCCTGAGTAATCAAATTTAAAGACTGCCCTGCAGTGAAATGCTTGTTAAATGTTATCCACTTTTAAATAGGCTATGTGCCTAGGATTTCCATCCATTCATAACTATTAAAAATACTAGTATGTGTAGAAATCTTTGGAAACCATTTGGCCTTGGTTTCCAGTTCTCTTGCCTTCTTGGCACTTGATTTTCATACATCCCCATGTTGGAAATGACATTAGAGCTTAATAATGAATGGGCTGGGGAAGGATACAGATTTCATGAAAATTGCTTCAGATCTTTGAATATAGTACAGGTTTCGTATAGAACATGAAGGGCTTTTGTTATATGCAAGAGGTGTAGAAACTTCAGTTTTAATTGTGTATGTTATACAGTGGTATAATTTACAGATTGACGTAAGTATATTCTATGGGGGCACAGAGTCAATAAAACTAGGAAATTATTTTACCAGCTCAGAATGTGGTAGGAGCTATCAGAACTTAGTGATCAAGTGAAGTTGTAGTTACTAATTTCTGATGCTCTTCCCCTGCAGAAGAGAGCTGTGGGAAGAGGACTCAGCCACAAGACATTTGGTCCTAGGTGTTGGTAATGCCACAATATAAGTGCTTCCTTTTCATTTTATTGTAGACCACATATTGATAACTAGAAGTTTTAAGTATTACATATATGTTTTCAAATTTGCAAGCAGAATCCCTAAATAAAATTTAATATCAATAAGCTTTGTTCCAGAAAAGATACAAACCAACCACAATTTCTATTTTATTATTTTATAAAAGGGCAAACTTTGAAAAGATGGTGGGAGGTGGTCCTGTTCTTTTTATTTATTTTTTATTATTATTATTTTTTAAAATCACATGGAATGTTTTCAAAAATAGGAAGAAATCTATCCATTAAAAGCCGAAAGATCAATGAGGTACTTTGGGGCCAAACCAACATGGGGAAAACTGATTTGTGATTGGTAAAAGAATTTGAACTCAGCTTGATTGACAAGCTTTGGTAATACTGTAGCATTTTCAGTTGTTGTTTCTCATTTTTTAAGGCAAAGCAGAGAGCAGAGGTTCTTCAGTCCACGCAACGGTTCTTCTCTGAACAGCAACAGAACAAACAGATAGGAGGCAAAGCCCAGAAAGTGGACAGTGATTCAAGTAAACCTCCTGAAACACTGACCGACCCTCCTGGTGTCTGTCAGGAAAAAGTAGAAGAAAAGCCACCCCCTGCACCCACCATAGCCACCAAACCTGTTAGAACTGGACCAATCAAACCTCAGGCAATCAAAACCGAAGAAACAAAATCCTAAAGGCTGTGGGCTGTTGCAGGGAGTTGGGGGAAGGGAGAGGGGAAAGAGGGAGGATGAAGTCAGATAATGCCAGCAGCCAGGGGTAAAATGGTCTCTGACATTATCCTGTCCAGAGCTTGGAGGTGCACAAGGGACATAGGAGCAATTTACACTGACACACAGCTGCTGCACCAGTAAAAATGAGGCTTTGCCAGCTTGCACCTACTATATAACATGCACTCTGTTGATGGCCATGCATCTTCAGTCAGAAATTTATATATGAATACGTGCACACATTCCTTGAGTGCATATAATTTAGAACTAAAATCCTTATGGTTAGATGAAACACCAGAAACATGAGGGCAGTAACATCACAGAGGAATAGCTCAGCCTGAACAATGTGATGATCCCAGCTAAGACATCAGATGTGGTTTCTTTGCTCCATTATGTTCTTTGGATATGGTTATAGCATTTATAGGCTTGGTGGTGAAGAACAGAAGATAACTGGTGCTGGATAGAGGAGCCTTATTTTTTATTATGGCAGCTTGCTATTTTTGTAACGTGGTGATTGAGTTGAACACAATCAAAGTACAGTAACCGATCTCCCCTTCTTCCTGAATGAGTGAGCAGATGATGAAATATTGACGTCAGCATCCTTGAACATATCCAGGTGGGCAGTGTTTGGCTACTGCTTCTGTTTGAAAAGATGCTGTGTTTTGGTTGTGGCCCAAAGGTTTGATTTGCTACTTGGCGTCTTCTTTCTTCCATGGAGCTCCTACCGTTCAGACACAACAGAGTTGGTCAAATACTAGTTAGGTTGAATCTTGCTTGCCTCTACTCAGTCATCTTTGTATGAATCCAGTAGTTTTTTGTTTATTTTTTAAAACGGTTTTTAGCTGATATTCATGAAGATCAGTGAGTACCTAGAACTGTGCCACTAAAGAAAGGAAATCCTATCTAAGAAGGTGCATTTCTGTACCAGAGCTGTGTTATAACCATCCTTTGGGCCCTCTGCTGGAAAAGTAGAATCAAGTCTCAAATAATGCCTTTTTAATTATATCCTCTAGTATTATAGATATAGGACAGTACTGTATCATACCTCTGTGAATGTAAAATATCTTGTACCTGCTTTATGATAACGTAGTAGTGACCGTGCTTTATCAGATCTGTTTTTAATGATGTTATTCTAGAATGTTTTCTTTCCAGATGACAAATGAGTAGCTAATTAAAAAAAAAAATGGTGCCAGGTACCACAACAGTAACAGAATTTGCTGTTTTTCTGAGGTTTTGTTTTTTACCTTTTTTTTTTTTTTAATGGAGTGCGCTGGATGTCTCTATAATTTTGTTCAGATGACTGCAGAACCTGGAAAAGCTGTTGCTGCTATTGATGCATAACATACTGCTATTGGTCTTTTTATATAAATAAATAAATCTATATATATATATATATACATATATATATAATTTGAATTTTTGGAAACTTTAGCTGTGCTGTCAACTTTGGAGAAGTATCCCAGTTGTACCGTGTTGGGTTGGCATTGTACAGAAATCAACAGCCATATTGGTCTAGAAATGTTAAACATAATTTTTTCCATTTGTACAGGGGTAACGCACTGTATTAAATATGTAAGGTCTTATCTACATGGGTTTGATTACAGAAACTAATAAAGTATTCTCTAAATAATGAGTCTTGGAGCTTCTTATCCATTCCTAAAATCTGAAGCAAGAAGGCTTGTCACATACCAAAAAGAGTGATCAAGACTGCATTATGCTCTAGGAAAAAAAATTATCATCCCAAAACTTGATTTCTGACTTTCAAAAACTATAAAGCTTAATTCAATCAAAGTAAAGATTGTTTTAGAGGATAATGTTTATGGCTCCTGTTCTCAAGGTAGCCGTACTCCTGTTGAAAGCAGTCTGTCAAGGAGGAGGAGATAAGTCTTTCTTGATGATGCAAAGTGCTGAATGTAGAAAATAGAATCACCATTCTTCTGGGTGGAAATGGAAGGACCCAAAATAGATCTCAGTACTTATATTTGTATTTTTCTTATTTTTGCTAGCACATTCATAGCCATTATCACCCACACAAGCAGACAGTAAGGGAGTTTGTTTTATCAATTACTCAATTTGTGAAGTGAAGTACTGAGGGATTTCAATTGCCTAAAATCCTGTATCCAGAACACATGGCTTCCAGACCCAGCTTTTTAGGAAAACTAGTAAATTCAGTTACTAATAACTTGTGTGCCTTCTTTACTCATAGATGCTGTGATTCTTAAACATTTAAAATATGCAAGTACTAATAAACCCTACCTTGATGTCCAAGCTTTCCAGTCTCAGGTTTTTCTCTAAATGTGCTCTAATTTGGTATGATGGAGAAGGCTGGGAACACAGGCCTGTACCAAAATGCTGTAGTCACTACTTCACATACATGCCTTCTCACTCACTTCCATTACCACTCTTTCATATTCTCATCCTTAAGTTCAGTCCTCCTAATTTTAGGACTTTTAGGACTTACAGAGTAACCAGCTGTATAGTTTGCACCATCTTCACTTACAAGCCACCAAGTATGTGCTGTTCAGTTGGTTGTGTAAATTTGAAACCATTAATACCTTAGGCCCTTTATTAGCTAGTATCTACAGTGGAAAAAATGACAACGAAAGTATAGGCAATGAAAGAAAGATATTTGTATAAGGGCTTCTCCACAGTTTGGTCATATAAATCTTATCTCTGGCTTCTGCAACATAGGACATGATAACCCAAAAGATGTTGCAGTTAGTGGTTGACAGTAGACTTGGTCACATAGCCTTCCGCCCCTTCAGCCCTTCTGGTAAGGGGGAAGGGGCATGATTTTGTCCTTAGTTAATAACAAAGTGTGCTCTATGATAGAAGAATGATCAGGGGCTGTGTTGGTGAATGAGATGAGTATAGTCTGAAAAGGCATTTAATTTACTTGCTTTCACAGTATAAATTACAGAAAGCAAATCTCCAACATACTCTTGGTTGGGGGCAAGATGTAGAAGGTAGGATCAGAGTAGATCATAGGTTTAAAAAACTTGAGAGTAGATGGTCAGAACCTAAATGTATGAGGTATGTCTTTTCTAATATGTCATCGGTGATTTTTTTAAAGGCAAATAATCCATTTTATTTTTTAATATTTATTTTTTGGCTGCGTCTGGTCTGTTAGTTGCAGCACGCGGGCTTCTCTCTAGTTGTGGCACGTGGGCTAAAGAGCACATGGGCTCCGTAGTTGTGGTGCACAGGTTCGGTAGTTGCAGCGTGCAGGCATAGTTGCCCTGAGGCATGTGGGATCTTAGTTCCCCGATCACGGATTGAACCCGCATCCCCTGTGTTGGAAGGTGGATTTTTAACCATTGGACCACCAGGGAAGTCCCCATCAGTGATGATTTTTTTATGCTGCCATTGTATCATATTTCATAGCTTCTTGGCATTTTCAGTATTTTCACTTTTCCATTCCAATCATAGTCAGCAGTTAACCACAGTTGACTTATTTGTGAAAAGCATCTTAATTCTATTTTAGGTGCTTTAAGAAATTTTAGCCATAAAATTTCTGCTTGTGAAATGAAGCAAAAGAACTAGACAGAGTTGTCTTAATGTTATACTGGCTATCTCAGCATTTGCGTGTTTCTTTTACGTTGCCGAAGGGAAATGGTTCCTTGGCCCCTTTCCTTCCTCTATGTGCTGGTCTTCACACCCTGAGGTGTAGGGCTGGGTCTGCTGTTGGTGCTCAAATTAGTGACTGGTTTTCCTGGAATATCCAGAAGATGGTGGCAACATGTTAAGCCAAGAGTGCTATTGATTTTCAGCCTTTCTTGAGTTATAATGGGTATTATTTCTGTGGTAGGGTGACCGTGACATGGCATCACTTAGATTCTTTTTTGTTTTGTTTTGTTTTGTTTTGTTTTAGGCGGGCCTCTCAATGTTGTGGCCTCTCCTGTTGCGGAGCACAGCTCCGGACGCTCAGGCTCAGCGGCCATGGCTCACGGGCCCAGCCGCTCCGAGGAATGTGGGATCTTCGCGGACCGGTGCTCAAACCCGTCTCCCCTACATCGGCAGGCGGATTCTCAACCACTGCGCCAGGGAAGCCCTAGATTCTTAATAGAAGCCCTCAGATCTATCTTTCTGAACTGGGGGCTGTTTAGAGTGGGAAATAAGAAAATATGGATAATTGCATGATTTTAGGTGTACATTTATTTTCCATCCAATCTTTTTTTTTTTTTTTTTTGCCGTATGCGGGCCTCAGAGTTGTGGCCTCTCCCGTTGCAGAGCACAGGCTCAGCGGCCATGGCTCACGGGCCTAGCTGCTCCGCGGCATGTGGGATCTTCCCGGACCCGGGCACGAACCCGCGTCCCCTGCATCGGCAGGCAGACTCTCAAGACCACTGCGCCACCAGGGAAGCCCTCCATCCAATCTTTTGACAAAGCCTATGCCAGTTCTTTGATATGTCTGCTAGAGTCTTTTACATATGGCGAACACAGAATTTCTTTGAATTTTTACAGATACTTTCTGTCAGTTTTTTCCATACCTAATTTGACAAGAATTTTTTAGAGTGAAAATTGGTTGGTATCAAGCAATATAGACAACACATATTGACTAATGCCCATAGCTAGTAGGCTGTTATCTAGGAATGGTTAAAAAAGTTTGGGTAAGACTCACCAACTTAACTCCATATTCCAACATGGAATTACTCCAAAGAATTATTGTCAAAAAACACACATTTCCCTGGACAGGGAAATATCATACCAAAGGAGAAGGAAATTTTACTTGCACTGGAGAGTTTAAGCAAGCGATGAGGCTCTGTTATAATTAGGCAAGGAGTCAAGTATCAACTACGTATGTTGTCAGGTGCTGGGATTATAGAAGACATTTCTTACCTCAGCATAGTCTAGTGGTAGCTTGAGGTCTTTCAGGTTGCCATCACTGATACCTGACCTCTGTTTCCTGGGTCCCTCAAGCTGTCTTCTTCCAGTCAATCTCTCTCGCTTCCCCTGCCATATATCCATATTGCTTAACTTCTAAGTATGATTAAAACCTTCTAAAAGTAT
Source organism: Kogia breviceps (assembly GCF_026419965.1). Lineage (NCBI taxonomy): Eukaryota > Metazoa > Chordata > Mammalia > Artiodactyla > Physeteridae > Kogia > Kogia breviceps. The sequence goes on along the minus strand of NC_081310.1, from coordinate 51,107,486 downwards.
TCAGGTAATACTAATCTGGTCTTGTTTCTCACCATTTCTTGATACACTAGCTATTAAGTAGTAGAATTATATGTAAATTTTGGTCTTACTGGTTTCTGAGCAAAAAAAAGCAAAGTCAACAGTTTGTTCATCTGAGATGAAAAGGGAGCCCTTAAATGAGTTAATATTCAGTGGAGAATTAGAGTGAGGAAATTTCATTAATTAGGCCTGAGGTTCCAGATGAATAAATCTTAGGTTCAAGGATGATGTAGAGGGACAGAAAAAGGATGGACAGATGTATTCTGGCCCTCTGGAGTTAGATTTGGAAGTGTTCAATTTCAGTTAATTTCACACTGTTAGGTGTGGAATGATACATGGTTTACTGACTTAGGGTTGTGGTTTTCAAATTGGAAGTACACACATACTGTTCAACTGAAGCAGTTTTACTTTAAAGTTTTGGCCAAGGGATTCATCTGCTACAAAACACAAGCATTAACATGAATAAGGTTAATTGATTCCAGAGGAGCTGCCCTCTCAAACTCTTTAATATGAGAAGCCAAAAAGATGATTGTACCAAAAGTAAAGCCACACTTCCCACAGAAGATGATAGTGATACCCATTGGGGGGATTGATTGGGTCTTGAATTTCTATAACCTGGGAATAGAAATGGATGTTATAAAGTTCCGTCTTAAACAACTCGGTTACCAGAATTTTATATCCAGCTTAAAGCCTCACGGGGGGAAAAACAATTACTCATAGACATTACCACCTTTTTTTCCTCAGCAGCCCAGAATCAGGGCGTAGTTCAGGTGCTTGAGTTTTGTTTTGTTTTAACCTTCCTGGCCAAGTAGGCCTCCCACATAAAGCAGTCCTATTCTTAACCATAGGGAAAGGCACATGGGTATTCCTATTTATTCCAGAAACACTTGTGCAGCACCTAACACATGGGAAGCATCATCCTTCCTAGGTCCTAAATGTTGAAAGCCAAAGGCATGATTCCACCCTCCAAGAAGCTCACAGTTTAAGAGACAGTGTGACCAAACAGTTTAAGAAGTAGTGGTACTTCCCTGGTGGCGTAGGTTACTGAAGGGACAGGACCTAGCCAGTAGTGCCAGACCATACTCATGCTCAAGTTCCCATCCACACCCATAGTACAAAGGCTTCTCCCAAGTATGTTTTGACCAGAGGACACAGGGAAAAGTGGTAACACAAAGTAACACTCTGGCCACACGTGTCCAAAACTAGCTTCTTCCTTAGTCCTCCTGCTATGTCTGCATAAAAGTAGGAAACAGGAAAATGCCAGTGTGCCAGGGACTGTCCTAATTACCATGTATCAACTGATTGCCTCCCAATCCCTTAAAAGGTATTTTTATTCTCATTTATACATGAGGAGAATGAGGCATAGATAACTTGCCCAAGGATATGCAGTAAGTGTAGGAGCCAGGATTTGGTCCAGGAAGTCTGATTCTCAAAGCACAAGCTCTTAACTACTGAGCTGCACTGCTATGAAAGCACTGGACTTGAAATTACTAAGAAAATCACAACTCTTACGTCTGTTTCTCCAGCTCTAAAATGGAAATGATTCAGTCTTCCTCACAAGGTTTTGATTAAATGAAATAAAATATATATACACATACACACACATATATCCACACACACTTTGCCTGGTGTTCGGCAGGTTGCAATAAAGTGATTAACTGCCTTGCTAAATCCACATAGCTTAATCTAAACTAGTATCTGTGCTCTTCAGAAAACTGGAATTTCTAGCCCTTCCACTATGTGAGCATAAAATAAGTCTGCATCTCAGAAGAGGGCACTTACCTGACCACGCTGGTACCCTGACCTCAGCCTCCAGAACTAGATAAGTTATAGAAGAGCTGCCAAGATGGCAGAGTAGAAGGACCCTAAGTTCACTTCCTCTCACGAGCAAACCAAAATCACAACAATCTGCAGAACGACCATCATTGAAAAATACTAAAACCTTCCAGAAAAGATCTACAACTAAAGACATAAAGAAGGAACCACAAGGAGACCAGTAAGAGGGGCAGACTGACAATACAATCAAATCCATACCTCCGAGGTGGGTGACCCACAAACTGGAGAATAATTATATTACAGAGGTTCTCTCACAGGAGGGAGAGTTCTGAGCCCCACATCAGGCTCCCCAGCCCAGGAGTCTGGCACTAGGAAGAGGAGCCTCCAGAGTATTTGGATTTGAAGGCCAGCAGGGCTTGATTGCAGGAGCTCCATAGGATTGTGGGAAATACAGACTTCACTCTTAAAGGGTGCACATAAACCCTCACATGCAAGGGGGACCAAGGGCAAAAGCAATAATTCAATAGGAGCCTGGGTTGGACCTAACTGCTGGTCTTGGAGGGTCTCTTGGAGAGGCAGGGGGCAGCTGTGCCTTACCCTGGGGACATAGACACTGGTGGCAGACATATCAGGGAGGATTCATGAGTGTGAGCTCTCCTGGAGGCTGACATTTTGGAACCAAGACCTGGCCCCACCCAACAGCCTGTAGGCTTCAGTGTTGGGATGCCTCAGGCCAAACAACCATCAAGGCAGAAACACGGCCCCACCCGTCAGCAGACAGGCTGCCTAAAGTCTTCCTGAGCACAGCCACCTCTACACACGTCCCTAGACATGGCTCTGCCCACCATCTCTAGAAGGCCAAGACCCAGCACCATCTACCAAGGGTCAGACAGAGGCCCCTCCCACCAGGAAGCCTTCACAAGCCTCTAGACAAGCCCCACCCACCAGGGGACAAACAGAAGCAAGAAAACTACAGTTCTGCGGCCTGCATACAGAGTTGGCAAACTCAGGCCAGACCCTACCCTGGGACCAGCTGGCCCTTGGCCCTTGGGTGATGATAAGGGAGTGCACTGCTGGGACACATAGGATGTCCCCTACAGAGGGCTACTTCTCCAAGGTCAAGAAATGTAACTAACCTACCACATACATAAAAATACGAATAGCAATTTAGACAAAATGAAGTGACAGCGGAATATGTTTCAGATGAGGGAACAAGATAAACCCTAGAAGAAGAACTAAGTGATGTGGAGGTAGGTAATCCACCTGAGAAAGAGTTAAGAGTAATGATCATTAAGATGATCAAAGAACTCAGGAGAAGAATGGATGCACAGAGCAAGAAATTAAAGTTTTTAACAATTAGAAAATATAAAGAACAAAAAAACAATTGAAGAATACAATAACCGAAATGAAAAATACACTGGAAGGAATCAATAGTAGACTAAATGAAGCATAAGAACTGATCAGTGAGCTGGAAGACAGAGTAGTGGGAATCACTGCCACTGAACAGAATAAAGAAAAAATAATGAAAAGAAATAAGGACAGTTTAAGAGACTGCTGAGACAACACCAAATGCACTAATATTCACATTGTAGGGGTCCCAGAAGGAGAAGAGAGAGAAAGAGCCTGAGAAAATATTTGAAGAGATAATAGTTGAAAACTTCCCTAATATGGGAAAGGAAACACTCACCCAAGTCCAGGGAGTGCAGAGAGTCCCATACTGGATTAACCCACATTAGAACACAAGACACACTGTAATCAAAATGACAGAAATTAAAGAGAGAATATTAAAAGCAACAAGGGAAAAGAAATAACATACATGGGAATTCTCATAAGGTTATCAGCTGATTTTTCAGCAGAAACTCTACAGTCCAGAAGGGAGTGACATGATATACTTAAAGTGATAAAAGAGAAAAACCTATGACCAGAATACTCTACCCAGAAAGGCTGTCATTCAAATTTGATGGAGAAATCAAAAGCTCTACAGACAAGCAAAAGCTAAGAGAATTCAGCACCACCAAACCAGCTTTACAGCAAATGCTAAAGGAATTTCTCTAGGTGGGAAAAAAAAAAAAAAAAAAGGCCACAATTAGAAACAAGAAAATTACGAAAAAGAAAAGCTCACTGGTAAAGGCAAACACAGTAAAGGTAGGAAATCATCCACACACAAAGCTAGCAGGGAGATTAAAAGACAAAAGTAGTAAAAATCACTTGTATCCATAGTAAGCAATTAAGGGATACACAAAACAATTAGATGGAAAATATACCAAAAACAGTAATCATGAGGGGATGGGAGTATAAATGCAGGGTATCTAAAATGGAGTTGAAATTAAGAGATCAGCAACTTAAAACAAGTACATATATATATAGACTGCTACACAAGAACCTCATGGTAAAAGCAAAACAAAAATCTATAATAGATATACACACAAAAAAGAAAAAGGAATCCAAACATAACACTAAAGACAGTCATTAAATCACAAGAGAAGAGAACAAAAGAAGAAAGGAGGAAAAAAAGACCTATAAAAACAAATCCAGGGCTTCCCGGGTGGCGCAGTGGTTGAGAATCCGCCTGCCAACGCAGGGGACATGGGTTCGTGCCCGGGTCCGGGAAGATCCCACATGACGCGGAGTGGCTGGGCCCGTGAGCCATGGCCGCTGAGCCTGCACGTCCGGAGCCTGTGCTCCGCAACGGGAGAGGCCACAACAGTGAGAGCCCCGCATACCAAAAAAACAAAACAAAACAAAACAAAAACAAATCCAAAGGGAGACATCACAACCGACACCACAGAAATACAAAGGATCATAAGAGACTACTACAAGCAAATATATGCCAATAAAATGGACAATCTAGAAGAAATGGACAAATTCGTAGAAAGGTACAGTCTCCCAAGACTGAACCATGAAGAGACAGAAAATATGTTCAGACCAATTACAAGTACTGAAGTTGAATCAGTAATTTCAGAGCTTGCAGCAAGCAAAAGTCCAGGAACAGATGGCTTCAAAGGTGAATTCCACCAAACATTTAGAGAACAGTTAACACCTATCCTTCTGAAACTATTCCCAAAAATTGCAGAGGAAAAAAAAATGCAGAGGAAAAAATGAGAAGCCCATGCATCACAATGAAGAGTAGCCTGCATTTGCCACAACTAGAGGAAGCCCATGCACAGCAACAAAGACACAACACAGACAAAATAAATAAATATTTTAAAAATTAAAAAATATAAAAATAAAAATAAATATTGAGGAATTTTCTGAATAAATAAATAAATAGATAAATTCAGTGGTGTCTGTGATAAGAGTGGGCACTGGACCTAGTATACTGAAATTGTGGGTAATTATCAGAACATTTCAACTGTTTCCATTGGTACATTTTCTCTTTATATTTCTCTTTACATTTGCAAACTGCTGATTCATTCCTTTGCTATTTTCATGTTGGCATATTTCTCCCATGCCTTCTTTACAGGTATTATCTCCAAGATGGTGCCTCAATTGTATCTTCAAAAGGCCGTTCCACTGCACTATCGGGGTGGCAGTTGGTACAGTATGCAATAGGACAGTGGACTCTATGGTTATGTGTCCATTGCCACATCTTCTTTGAGGTAAGGTGGGTTCCTTTGTTCAAAGAGAGGTAGGAACCCTTGAGGGGAGAACACACATTCTGTAAGCTCTCTGATAGTGCCAGTTGAGATCCTGCAGGCAGAGAAGGCAAACCCATATACAGAATGGGTCAGTTCCAGTCACCAAAGGGTGGGATGGTCTTCCAGTCATTTTTCCTTCCAAGCTCCTGACCAACAAGCCAAGTCTTCTCCCATTGCCCATGAGTTTGCAAATATTCTTGGCTTGGGTCCCTTCTCTTTCCACACAGAGTAAATGGCCAGATGAATTGCCCAAAACTCTACTGGGACAATTTTCCCTTGTCCCTATCATTTAGGGCCACATCTAACAAGAAGTACAGCACAGCAGCCATCCAGTTTTGGCTTGCATCCACATATTACGTTGATGGGACCAAACTTGAGTTTTCCCCTTCTTTCTAGGCTGACCATAAGGGACACTTCATACAAACATAGGGATGATCTGAGGGAGAGGTGCTGTGCAATATTAGTGAAAGATATGGGGCTCCGGGCCACCTACTTGTAGCATGGGCCCTACTTATGCCCAGCTCTAGATATATAGCTTATAATAGATTGCTGCTGGGCCTGCTCAACTTATGACCCTGAGGGCCTAACAGAGCTGCTCAAGATGAACAGTCCTGGCCATTTGGTCACTTCACGTCCTGAGGTCAGGTGTTCTCTTTCTCCCAGGAAACTTGTATATATAAAACTCCATTGCAGATGGTCCTGCTTTGTAATTTTCCTACTGTATCTTGCCACACAGATCTGTTTCTAGTCATCAATACCTTTAATACCATGGGGGTCTTCTAGTCAGTTATCAACCAAGTGGCAAGTGAGTACACTTGCCTCACTGTCTGTACCTGCAGGGGCCTTTCCTGCTCTAGAACCTGCTCAAATTTGGCAGTCTTTCACGTCACTCAGTACTCCCAAGTATGGAATATGCTGCCTCACAATCCAAAAATTGTGCTTTTGTGAGAGGTGTAAGGTGCAATATTTTGTCCTTTAATTTGTAGGTGATGGAACGGCATGACCCCAGATCTCTGGATCCCTAAAAACTTCACTGATGGGGTAGACCCACATCAACCTGCTCTAACAAATGTATTACTTGACTCAGCAGCTACAATTAGGGCTACAGCTGGGTTGAGTTTGCAGTAATCTTCAGTCTGGTTTATTGTAGAGGCCAGAGGAGTGAATTAAATGGGGATATTATGGGAGCCAGTATCTCTGCACCCTTTAGATTTCTAAGGGTGGTACCAATCAGGGCGATAACCACCCAGCACAAGATATTTGATTTACTGTATTGACTGGGAGGAGACAGTTTCAGAGGCTTTCATTTAAGCAACTTAGTACTTCCCACAACAATAGCTCCTACCTCAGGCACAATGGGAGAGGACTGCCGACTTCCAAGTACGTCTGTTCCAATCATAAAAAGCATGTGGAAAGCATGTGGAAAGGACCACTGGGTAGGTCCTGGACCCAGTGGACTCACTGTGAGTCAAACCTGGACCAGGACTCTATCCCTGGCCTCCATGTGTTCCCAACTCTAACAGAAGGACCATGTGGGCACTTTAAATATCAACGTCAACTTAAATCCTGTATCCAAAAATCTTCGAAATGTGTAGGTAATTCCCAGTGTATGGTTACTTGGGTAAATGGCCCTAGATCCCCATGAGGAATCATTATCATACAGTCTCGCCAGGGTATTGCAAGGACCTCCTCCTAGAACTTGATTTTTTATTTATTTTTAATTAATTAATTTCTTTTTTGGACACGCTGTGCAGCATGCATGATCAGGGATCGAACCCTGCATTGGGAAGATGGAGTCTTAACCACTGGACCAACGGGGAAATTCCTGATTTCTCTTTTAGTGAGTGTGGGTTATTAAGGTGGCCGCCCTCGGCCTCATCATCCAGCACTGATTTGATTGTAGAAACTGAGCAATACTTGCTGACTCTTCACCATTCCTGGGAAGGCTGTGTTCTATGAACCACTTCTATAGTTCTGTGGGGGCAAAACCACCCAGCTGCCACTCTGGTTTTGCTGCTGGTTATGATAATACTATCCACCTGTTCCTGATCCTTAACCACCTGACCTCTCATTTTAGTATCTATTATGCTTGCTGCTTGCCATACGTGAGGCCAATTCCAGTCATAGCATCTCCCACTGTCAGCCCTTGCCTACAGAGGACAGCCACCCCTGGGCTTCCTAATGACACTGGAGCCCTTTTGTGCAATACATTCTTTGTTCCTTTGGTAAAGGGCGTGTCCGCCGTGTTCATCCCTAGAACATACTCAACTGGGTTTTCTGCCCTTACACAGTATATCCAGTCTAGAATGCCCATTTCTCTGAGCCTTGTGTTACCTTCCACCATCCATCCTGGAATTTGTACTTCATTTGACATGGGCCATCTCTTACTGCCAGCTTCCAAGAGCCATCATAGCAGCAGGTGAGCACTGTCTCCCAGGGTCCTTGCTGGGGAGTTAAAACATGTATCTCAGCACAGGGCTCTCCTAAACCCCCCTTGAGCCGGCATTCACAGGATCCAGTCTCAAATGTAGACTAATACTAGGCCCAACTGGTACAGGTTAGCTGAGTGCTGTAGCTGTTTCTTCCTATAGTCCCTTTGGTCCCTTAGCAGTTTCCTGGCAGGCTCTTTGATGACTTAACTCTAGATATTGGTCTGGCAGCCAGAATGGAGATCCTGAAGGGTGTGTGTGTTACCCTACGACACAGGCATCTGCAGCATCTTTAATCAAGAGGAGTGCTAGTCTCCAATAGGGAGGACTAAACCATCTCGGCAGGCCCCGAGGATTTTCTTATAAATTTACTTACTTACTTATTTATTTTTGGCTGTGTTGGGTCTTCGTTGCTGCACACAGGCTTTCTCTAGTTGCAGCAAGCGCGGGCTACTCTTCGTTACGGTGCACGGACCTCTCATTGCAGTGGCTTCTCTTGTTACGGAGCATGGGCTCTAGGTGCTCGGGCTTCAGTAGTTGCGGCATGTGGGCTCAGTAGTTGTGGCTCACGGGCTCTAGAGCGCAGGCTCAGTAGTTGTGGTGCACGGGCACGGCACGTGGGATCTTCCCAGACCAGGGCTCGAACCCGTATCCTCTGTATTGGCAGACAGATTCCAGATTCTTAACCACTGTGCCATCAGGGAAGCCCTCTGAGGATTTTCTTCATCCCAAGTCTCAGGATCCTGTTTTTTCCCAGCCTTGCTGGAACTGAGAAGTCAGCCTCCTCTGGAATGCTACTTTTTTTTTTTTTTTTGGAGCACAGGCTCAGCGGCCATGGCTCACAGGCCCAGCCACTCCACGGCATGTGGGATCTTCCTAGACCAGGGCACGAACCCATGTCCCTTGCATCAGCAGGCGGATTCTCAACCACTGCGCCACCAGGGAAGCCCTGGAATGCTACTTTTATAATTACGTCCTCAGCCTTATCCTCAACGTCTTCTGCCCTTTGGCTGCAGAAACTAAGCTGTTGCCAAAGAGGCCTCTGACTTTCTCACTTCACCTTCAACTGCTGATTAATGACCCCAATCTTTCATCATCTTTCTCAGAAAGAGGCATTGTCTTTATAATTGGTTCTTCCCCTGAGCCGCTCAAAAGCTTGAGATATTAAACCTTCCAGTTCATCCTCTTCCAATACAATCCCATCCCAATTCACCATCAATGTAAAAAAGTTTTTGGAATATAATTGTTTTACAATGTTGTTAATTTCTGCTGTATAACAAAGTGAATCAGCTATATGCATACCTATATCCCCATATTCCCTCCCTCTTGCACATCAATGAAAATTTTAACCACTAGCCATTACAGCTTGCCAGGGACTGCTAATGCTCCACATACCATCAGTGATAAGGTTCTCTCTGCCTGGTAATCCACAGCCAAAATCTCTTTTTAGAGTCGTCTTCCTTAGACCACTGCTGGCACCCGCTGTGCTAGATTGAGTTTCCTGGGAAACACACTGAAATGTAGATTTATGTGCAGGAAGCTCATTGGGGGAGTGCCCTCTGCATTAGTATCCATGGGAGAGAGAAGCTGAACTGCGATGTATCAATAGTTACAACAAAGGCCTCGGTTGATTCTATAGGCAGCTCCTGAGGTAGGATGGGTCTGGGCATTCATACCCATACACTGGTCAGTCATTGGATGAGGGCTATCATTTGTCTCTAGGGGAGGGGCTGAGGCAACTGTCTTCAGCTGAAAGCAATGCCTGGAGAGGGACTCACCTGAAAGCCATCAGCCACCAACACTCCTAGCATCTGGGGAAAGGAGTGCATTGGCCAGAAAGAGGATCTGGATGACGTGCCACAGCATCAGCTACGATGCGCTGGATGTTGTTTCAGGTGTTGAGATACAGCAGGGAGTATAGCAGGCAAAAACCTGTGTTTTTTTTTCTATATTTTAAATGGAGTACACAAGGAAGGCATCACTGCACAGGCAAAATTGAACAAAGACTTGAAGGAACAGAGGAAACAAGGTATGTAGATATTTGGGGCCGCGTGTTCCAGGCAGAGGCAACAGCAAGTGCAAAGCCTGGCTTGAAGAGGGAGTGTCCCTGGGTGTTCAGGAACATGAGGAAGCCAGAGTGAGAAAAAGGGATAGTAATAATTGTTGAGGTCAGAGAAATTGGGAGTGAGGAAAGGAGGCAAATTGTAATAAGCTCTTAAGGCCATTGCAAGGGTTTTTGGCTTTTACTCTGAGTAAAAATGGAAAGCCATTGGAGAGTTTAGAGCAGAGGAGAAACATGACATTTTTAAAGGATTGCTCTGGCTGTGTGTTGAAGCAGGGACAAGGATGAAAACAGGCAGGCCAGTTAGGAGGCTTTTGCAATTATTCATGCCAAGGATAATGATGAGTTGCGGACAAGGGCAGGTAACAGTAAGGGTGGTGAGAAGTGGCTGGATTCTGGATATATCTTGAAAAGTTGAGCTCAAAATCCATCTGTTGACAGACTGAATGTGAGTTTGAGAGAGAGAGAGATATAAGACAAAGATGACTTCTAGATTTGAGGCTCAAGCAGCTGAATGGATGGGGTTGCCATTAACAGAAATGGGGAAGACAGCAGGTAGAGCAGGTTTGAAGGAGTTGATCAAGAGTTCAGTCTTAGGCGTTTTGAGTTAAGTATTTATTAGTAAAATGGAGTTGTCAAGTGGACAGTTGATGTATCAGTCTGTAGTTCAGGAGAGAGATCTGGAGAGACAGACAGGATGTCATCATCCTAGAGATGGAATTTAATGATGTGATTAAATGAGATCAACATAGAAATGAGAGTAGAGAAGAGATTCAAGGACCAAGCCTTGGATACTCTAATGTTAAGATTTTAGGAAGATGAAAAGAAACAAGCAAAGGGAACTAAGAAAGAGTAACCAGTGAGGTTGGGGCAGGAGGCGTGTGGTGTCCTGGAAGCCAATGAGGAAATGTTTCAAGGAGGAGGGAGTGATCTACTGTTTCAAACGCCACTGATGGCTGAGTGAGAGGAGTGATGTTTTGGTAAATCACCACTGGCGTGGATTTGATAGAGGATGGAAGGAAAGCAATTGGAGACAATGAATACAAACAACTCTTCCTCAATAAATTTTTGTTGATTTGTTTTGTGGTGGGGAAAACTGGATTCAAGACAGAGTTTTAAGATGGGAGAAATAATGTTTGTACACTGATGGGAAAGACCCAGTAGAGAGGGGACATTTGATATTCAAGAGGAGAGGATTACTGGAGTGAAGACCTGATGTGGATGAGAGAGGATGGGGTCAGGTGTCCGAGTGCAAGCGTTGGTCTCTGAAAAGAGTGCTCATATTTCATCTATAGTAACTGTAGAAGAGGCAAAGAATATGGCACAAAAGCTGGAAGGTGAGTAGATGGGTGGGTGGTGGGTTCTTTTGGAAGTTCTCTGGATTGTTTCTGTTTTCCTCAGCTGAAAATGAGAATTAGGAAGAAGCATTGGAGGTTTGGGAAGAGATGAGAAGGTTTCTAGACCTGAGATAAGTACCCAGTTGAAGTTTGCAGTCATGAATTTCAAGTGAGTAGTCATCAAGGTGTGTGTTGTTCTTTAGCCGTATATAGCTGCATGGGTACAGGCGTCAAGAGGTAAAGAGGTGAATGTAACTTAGGTTGGCACTCAGCCAAGCAAATGCAGACTAGAGAGGGGGTCAAGGGAGCTGAGAGTAGACTTGAGGGACTCACACACCTGTGTTAGTGCTAATTATCCTGTTACCTCAGCTAGGCATCTATGCCTATAAAAATTATACCTGGCTTATACATCTTGCAGAGATTGAGAATAACTGAATCCCATTCAGGGTAGAGGGCTAGAGCCATAAATTTTTGTAGCTGTAGGGATGGCAAGATAATATAGTCCCTAGAGGTGTCTCCACTTTGGCTTTCCCAGTTCAAGTCTTCTTGGGATGCACAGCAGGGTGACTCATCCTGTTCTTCCAGGAGGATTCCTGTCCCTCTTTTGCCTGCATATCCTTCCAACAATCCCTATCTGTCGGTCTTTGTTCCACATAGCTGAGAGAGCCTAAGAGAGAAGTTTCAGATCCCCTATTGTAAAATTAGTAATATTGGTAGTTGTATAGTTTTCTATTGCTTTTTAGAGAATACATGTTTTCATTTTATTCTATTTTGTGAGTGGAAAACCGCAGTCATTAAATATGTGAACTTTGGTGTCAGGTAGGCCATGTTTTGAAGCTCAGCTTTTTTTTTTTAACATCTTTATTGGAGTGTAATTGCTTTACAATGGTGTGTTAGTTTCTGCTGTATAACAAAGTGAATCAGCTATATGTATACATATATCCCTGTATCCCCTCCCTCTTGCGTCTCCCTCCCACCCTCCCTATCCCACCCCTCTAGATGGTCACAAAGCACCAAGCTGATCTCCCTGTGCTATGTGACTGCTTCCCACTAGCTATCTATTTTACATTTGGTAGTGTTTATATGTCCCTGCCACTCTCTCACTTTGTCCCAGCTCACCCTGCCCCCTCTCCGTGTCCTCAAGTCCATTCTCTACGTCTGCATCTTTATTATGGTCCTGCCCTTCGTGAACCCCAGCTTTAACAGATGTTATCTCACAAGTAGAAGCTAATTTCTAATGTGATTTCATTATAGTTAATGGAGAGAAATACAGGCTCTCTTACGCCAAACTGCTCTATTACCAGGGCTTCTTCTTACACATCTGAAGTGTCAACTTCATGTTTGGATGTCAGGGTTCAGAAACATGTTTTAGGTTTGTATGGAATATCATAAAGGATGGCTAGCATAGGAGGTAGGGGTTTGTCGAGGTTTGTATTGCTGTTAATCATTCAGATATATCTGACGACAGCAGACTTCCCAAGGGTTCCTACTTAAGAGCTCAGACTTTGTTCTCCAAAGTCATTGGGCCAAAACAATAACAAACAAACATAAAACAAACCAATAATTGTTTCTGACATATTCAAACACAATAGAGAAATTTGCTTATGTTAGACTTTGGTAATCACATGGCTAAAGGAAACAGATGGAAACACAATGCTATTGCAGTTTCTGATTCAATTTAAGTAATTGTTGGGTTCCCACTAGGAACTCAACACTGTGCCAAGCCTGGGTTAGGAGGGAGGGATAAAATAGGGCTCCTGAGCTTCCCTGGTGGCGCAGTGGTTAAGAATCTGCCTGACAATGCAGGGAACACGGGTTCAAGCCCTGGTCCGAGAAGATCCACATGACGCAGAACAACTAAGCCCATGCGCCACAGCCACTGAGCCTGCACTCTAGAGCCTGCGAGCCACAACTGCGGAGCCTGCGTTCCTAGACCCCGTGCTCTGCAACAAGACAAGCCACCTCAATGAGAAGCTCATGCACTGCAACAAAGAGTAGCCCCTGCTCACCACAACTAGAGAAAGCCTGCGTGCAGCAATGAAGACCCGACGCAGCCAAAAATAAATAAATAAAATAAATAAATTTTTTTTAAAATAGGGTTCCTACTTTCAAAAAGTATATAATTGAGTTTGTGAGGAAAAGGCTTACATTCATGTTATTACATCAAGGGCAGTATACACATTCATATTCATCCTGGGCTAAATGTATATATGTGTGTGTGTGTGTGTATAAACATGAATTTAAACATTTTAAAAACCAAAAAAAGTTAAATTAGGGATTTTTGCAAATATTTTCTCAATACTCACAACAGCCCTTGTAGAGATTATTACTTCTTTTTGTAATTGAAGTGTAGTTGATTTACAATGTTGTGTTAATTTCTGCTGTACAGCAAAGTGATTCAATTATATATATATGTATATATATACATTCTTTAAAAATTCTTTTCCATTATGGTTTATCATAGGATATTGAATATAGTTCCCTGTGGTTTACAGTAGGACCTTGTTGTTTATCCGTTCTATATATAATGGTTTGCATCTGCTAACCCCAAACTCCCACTCCACCCCTCCCCCACTCCCCCTTCACTGGCAACCACAAGTCTGTTCTCTATGTCTGTGAGTCTGTTTCTGTTTCTTAGATAGGTTCATTTGTGTCATATTTTAGATTCCACATGTAAGCGATATCATATGGTATTTGTCTTTTTCGTTCTGACTGACTTAGTAGGATAATCTGTAAGTCCATCCATGTTGCTGCAAATGGCATTATTTCATTCTTTTCTGTGGCTGAATAGTATTCCATTGTGTGTGTGTGTGTGTGTGTGTGTGTGTGTGTGTGTGTGTGTATACACCACATCTTCTTTATCCATTCATCTGTCGATGGACATTTAGGTTGTTTTCATGTCTTGGCTATTGTGAATAGTGCTGCTATGAGTATTACTCCTCTTTTACAGGTAGGAAAACCGAGGCTTATAGAAGTTAAATTACTTGCCCAAGATCATGCAGCTCAAAAGTGAGAGTCATGAAATCAGTCAATACCTTTTATTTCAAAGTCAAAGCACCTGCCACCTCAGCAGAAGTGCTGAGTCATCAGGAAGGAGTGAGATCAATTATTATGATGGTGCTGGGAGGATGGCTATACATGAATTAGCCTTTTAAATGTAGTCAGTAGTAACAGGTCACGCTTTCTAGCCTCTTTCTGTGCTTCCTCGTTGCTCATGTCGCCAAAGGCTCTTCCCCTGCTTTGCGCTCAAGACCTATCTCCCCCCCGCCCCCCCCCACCCCCGCAACATCTTTGGGGATTTCTCATCAAGGTCAATTCTGCAGGGAAAATCTGTGTCAGCTGCTGCTACCTTATTTATTTATTTAGTTGCACTGGGTCTTAGTTGCAACAGGTGGACTCCTTAGTTGCAGCTCGCAGGCTCCTTAGCTCCAGCACGTGAACTCTTAGTCGCAGCATGCATGTGTGATCTAGTTCCCTGACCAGGGATCGAACCCAGGCCCCCTGCATTGGGAGCTCGGAGTCTTAACCACTGTACCACCAGGGAATTCCCAGCTGCTACCTTTGAAGGGCACAAATCAATCCATTAACTCAAGCTCTTGAGAGAGATTGACTACAGGAGGCTTAAAAAAGTCTGGGAGGCAGTTGGCAGCAGTAGCGGTGGTTTGGGACTTTTCCTTCTCTGAGACAGTGGAGTGACTGATGTGTGGGAACCGAGGTTGCACAGAATGAGGGCATCTCTTCAAAGACCATGACCTGAGGTGTGGAAAAGGTCATATCCTGAGCTGATGTGGAATCAAAAGGTGAGTCAGTTGGGCTTCCTCCTAAGAACACACCTTTCCAACCAGCAGACCAGGCTGGTGAGCTCAGGCCATTGCAACTCATGTTCTGAGAACGGCCATGTCACCTTGTGAGCATGACCAGGTATCCAGGAATGAAGACTCATCCCTTACTCCTTTGGAAATGGCTTGGCACCGAGGCAGAACTGGAGGGTCACTTGACTCTGTACTGGAGTCTTTGAAGCCAGGCAGACGTAGGTTGAGATTCTAGCTCTGTGCCCCCTGGAGAAGCTACCTAATTTCTCTGCTGCTCAGTTTCCCCATTGGCTCAGCAGGGATCATAATAACTTACCTTGCAGAGTTACTGTGGTTACCAAACAGAATACTGTAAAAGGCCATCCCACATCCGACACTAAAGAGGTCCCACTGCTGTTATTTTTCTTCTCAATATCAAGCCTCCAGTATCTCTGCCAGGTGCATATCTGAATAAGTAGCCTTGTCAATCCTATGTCCCTTTCCTGTTCTTTAGAAGGTAAGTGCTCCAGGAGGAGGGCGGCTCTGCGTGTGTCAGTGATGCCAAACAGCCCTGTGAGAGAAGGGCTCCATGCAAGTGGCACTCCTTAAAGGGGAAGCAGCACTGACAGGGCCCAGCTGTGCAACCTGGGGAGAGGCAGTTCACCTCTCTGGGCCTCCGTTTCCTCAGCTGTTCCCTGGGGGGAAACCATAGCTGCCCTTGGTTTCCATATCACAAGATCGGGTTAATAATACCTGTTCTATCTAAGGTGAGGAGGACCTTGCTCTTCCCCCACAGCAGGTATTTGAATGAGAAAATGTCTGCCTCAGGGGTGGGACTGGGGAATGGGGGAAGGGGGGCGGGCTGTATGGCGGACCCTCTGAGAACATGGCAGTGAAAGTCCTCTGCAAACCGTGCCATGTTGGACCCAAGCAGAGCAGTCCCAACCCCTGAAGCATGTTTGCTGGTGCTTTTGTTTCAGATTCACAGGTGCGGTGAATCTAAATCCTCTGAGTGCAAGGCCATGGCAGAGAAAGGCTCCATGGGCAACAGCATTAACCTCCCCTACAGAGACCTAGCCTCCGAGGTGACCAGGCGCCGAATCACCATGACCATGAGGTATTTCTGGGGTCTCTGGTGGGGGTTAGGATGGAACATAAATGCTGATCCTTACCAAGTGCCGTAAAATGCCTCCAGACGCTGGTTTATGTAAATGTATTCATCCATTACAGCAAGGCAGATTTTACAGATGAGAAAACACTTTGTCACCCACTGTGGGAAACAGATCCTTGTCACGTGATCCTTCAATAGGCAATGATAAGGGCGCTGGAATGAACTTCAGGTCAGTGGCTCTTGATTGGGGAGTGAGCGTGACTTTGATAATCAGCTGGAAGTTATGATGTACACTCTCAGTATAAAAATGCATGACTTTGCAAAGTTTGGGAACAGCATGGACTCCCTGAAGCTTGTCCTCATTCCCAACTAGGCTGTAAGTTCCCTGCAAGGACTGCTTTTCTCCTTCATGACTCTGCACCTGGTGCCCAGGACTGTGCTAGCCTGCCCTTAGAAAGGGGAGGCCTCAACAGCTTACCAGGCGCAAAGGAGGGGGTTTGCCTGCCTTGGAGTAGTTAGCTGCCTGAGCTGCATGCTGGAGTTCTCAAACAAGTCCACTGCCTGACACCTTCCCCTGATTGTAGGCTCAGTGGATAAAATACAGGATGCCTAGTTGAATCTGAACTTTAGATGAACAACAGAAAGGGGGTTTTTTGGCCTAAGTAAGCCTGTGTGATATTTGTGATATACTTACAGTAAAAAAAGTTGTTTATCTGAAATTCAAATTTAACTGGGCACCCTGTATTTTCTTTTGCTAAATCTGGCAAGCCTGTGATAGCCACTGTGGGATGCTCTGTCCTCTCTCTGGTCTGAGATCCCCAGATCCAGCCAGGTGCCCAAGACATCACATATATAAAGAAAGATATAAAGAAAACATTAGGACTCCAATTTATATGAAAACTGAGCTCTATTAAAATTGATATTTGGTTGGATGCTGCACCTTCCCTGTGTGTCAGTGTGTGTCAGGAGGTCATGTGTAGATTGAGACTTTCCAGATGGGAGGACGGGAGCTGCAAAGCTGGAGGAAGGCCAGCTTCACTGGACTGCTTCACTCACTCACTCGCAGCAAATGCCAACAGGTTGCAGTTTATCTGTGTGGGTTAAGTGCACTTATAAGTTATTGTGTCTAGTCTTAACGAATGCAACCCTCAACAGAGAAAAGTGGCCTAACAAATTTCTGCCAAGAAACCTGGGTTGAAGTCATTCTAATAATGCAGATATGAGTAAACAACAATTGGCAGAGCTGACACTTTTGGTCTGAGTTCTGTGGGTATAGTATGAGCTTAAAAATAATGATTTTATGAAACCTGACAAGTTGGCCCAAAATAAAAATTATTGATTTGAAATAGGGACCTCCGTCCAGTTTGTTCACAGTGCTTCTTGACTTTAGAGTTTGTTGGGATGTAAGATATTAGTGAATTGATGTTAAGAATTATGTACAATTTCTTAGTTAACATAGGTATGGAGTTTTAAACCTTTACAGATGGGGCTGCGTGGCAAATTTGACACCACTGGTTAGACTGTGGAGTGGGCATTGTCTCCAGGGTGCTGTGGTCACTGTGTTCTAAAATCCACTCAGGAAGGAAGAGATCCCACAGTTCTGGGACCTCTCCTAGCTTCCTTCCCTGTTAGCCCCTCCCCCCATTCCCCCACATCTCTGCAGCAACGTTAGGGATCAGCTCTGACTGGGAGATGCAGCAGTGAATTTGTGATCAGGAAATCTGAGTTTGAATTCCAGTTCTGTATTTTACTGGCCATATGACCCGGGTAAATCGCCTTCTGTCTCAGCTTCCTCAGCTGAAAAACTTAACAGGGGTGAGCTGTCCTTGAGAATCTGAATGTAGTTAGTTAGTTTCTAGTTAATTTCCAAGTCCCTAGACCAGAGTAGGTGTTCATTCAGGGAACAGTTAATTCTGAATCTCTGATCACTTGACTGGCTAGTCCTATTCCCTTGAAGGCAGGGTTTGCCCAGACCTGAGTAGAATGGAGATGCCTGGTGCATTCTAGCAGAAGGGAAGGAGAACCTGGCAGGCTGGAAGTGAGGACAGGGGGGCGGGGGGTGACTAGGCAGAAAGGAGAGTTGAAGTGAGCCTAGGCTGAACTAGCCAGAGAATAGCTGGTTTGCAAATAAAACATTGAGAGAGAGAGAGCCTGCCCTGGGCTGAAACTACAGAGAGCTGGCTGGTAGGGGTGGACCCCAGCTACATTGGTTCCACGGGGACCAGTGGAGATGGTTAAATTGTCTCTGAGAAGAGCTGACATGTGAAGTGTAAATAGAGTGTATCTTATCTTTGCCGGGTGATGGCTCCGTAAACGTGGGTAGGTGAGTCAGGATGTCCTCCAAAATGCTGTATGCTCTTTAGGTGCTGGGATCTGGGGGTTCTTTTAAAAAATCCCATCTTTAAATGACGTTCAGTGTGCCTTTCTTCCCAGAGAAGAGAGATTTACCAAGAAAAGTGATGAAGCCGGGGAGATACCCTCAGATATGGATTTGGGACAAGCTCATCCCCCTAGTGCAGCTGGCTCCGAAGTACCCCCAGCCCCACCTCCTTCTCCAACTGAAGACTCCAAAGTTTCCTTCTTAAGCACCTAAAACATCAGTCATTTTGAACTAGACTTTGACAGAAAACTCCAAAAAACAGTTTCCGTGAAGTCACTGGGGTTGGCTTTGAAGACTCTCTTGGAAAATCTTTGTTCTTTCTTTCCTAGTTTTCTTCTCCTACAACCACTGTTGAGCATTGTTTATCCTTACTAATGCACTTAGGGTAATCTTTGGTTTCTCAAGCCAAGTCTCTGATGTCTCTGTTTGGTCTTTAATTTATGCCACACGGTAGAACACTTATGGTAGTCAGTTGTATTTGAATTAAAAAAAAAAAAAAGATCAGGCCTCAGTGTTTGTTACTAAACCTGGATGAGTGCAAATCTGAATTTAAAGATATGAGCTCCAGAGAACCCTGAGGGGTTTGGGTTTTCAAACCTCAGCCTGGGACATGACAGTTTTGTGGCCTTTTGTGGCATCTCCTGGGCTTGGACTGGGCTGCATTTCACATTTAGGGATGACATTTTCAAAGTTTGTTTCTTGGAGATTTAAGTGAATTTCAAACTCTAATAGAAGAAACTTGAAAAGCAGCCAAGTGCAGAGTGGCTTAGTTAGGGAGGAGGAACATACTGCTCAGATCTCATGCTCAAGACTCCCCAGAGCACTTCTAAGGACCCACAGGACTCTTCTGAAGAGTCAGAAAGCATTAAAGAGGTGATCATTCAAATCCACGCTGGGAAATGTCCTTAGCTGCCGTTGGGGAAGGGGAAATTTCCTCCTCTATTCCTCTTGAGTTCTGGTGGTAGGACTAATAGTAAAATTGACACAAGACAGATGAACAGGAGAAAGAGAAACAAATTTTAATTCATGTGCATGGAGGTCTCATGGAATTGGGACCAAAGAAGTGGCCAAAGCAGGCAGTTTTTATACTTTTTAGACAAGGAAACAATACATTTGTGAGGAATAGGTAGGACAAAGAAATTTAGGTTTTGGGGTGCTCAATTAATGAAGAATCTAAACAGAGTTTGGGCTTGGAGTAGTAAATAAAAGAAGTAACAAGATTTGTTTACACAGGCTTCTCAGCCTGAATTCTCTCTCTAACCATAAGTGTGTCCATTGTTTATGTGAGAGATTTACTTCCTACTTTTAAGGTCAGACAGAAAGCAGGGTCAGAGTATTCCTCTTGCACTGGCCATTTCTTAAGTAACTTATTTAAGATAATCCATACACCATGGAGGCACATTTTGGGGTGGACTGCCCTGGCCCCCAACAGGGCCATCTTTTATTGCATTCACTTCTTCAGAGTCCTTGTGGACGTTCTCCCTCCAAGCCCACCCTTATGTGTACTCAGGTCCCCTCCCCACATAGTCAGTGGGCTGTGCTGTTGATGCGGAAGTCAGGTTCCTTCTTGAGGTCTGCTGCCGCAGCAGTGAAGCAGGGGGAGCATGCCTGGAGCACCTGTCATCGCCAGCTGGGGGCTCAACACACACATGACCTCATCCTCAGTCAGATGAGAGAACATACCTGCACTGTCCAATGGGGTAGCCACTAGCCACGTGTGGCTACTTAAACATAAATTCATCAGAATTAAATATAAAATTCAGTTCCTTGCACTAGCCACATTTCAAGTGCTCAATAGCGACATGTGGCTGTCGGCTACCATACTGGGTGTTACAGATATAGAGCATACTGTCGTTACAGAAAGTTCTATTACCACTGGAACAGAGGTTAAGTGACTAGTCTAGGGTCACACAGCCAGTTAAGCATAGAATCAATGAGGGAAAATGGTGGGAAGGGGTACCCCTTAAGGTAGTTTTATTTCTGATTGTTTCTGGGCAAGTTCCAGGATATTTTTTCTGTTTATTCATGTGTTCAAAATATTAAGCTGGGCACTGTTCTAGGGACATATTATTATTATTTTTTGGCTTTGTTAAATCTTGGTCATGAGTCTATTTTTAACATCTTCATTGGAGTATAATTACTTTACATTGTTGTGTTAGTTTCTGCTGTATAACAAAGTGAATCAGTTATACATATACGTATGTCCCCATATCTCTTCCCTCTTGCATCTCCCTCTCTCCCACCCTCCCTATCCCACCCCTCTAGGTGGTCACAAACCACCTAGCTGATCTCCCTGTGTTATGCGGCTGCTTCCCACTAGCTATCCACCCTACGTTTGGTAGTGTATATATGTCCATGCCACTCTCTCACTTTGTCACAGCTTACCCTTCCCCCTCCCCATGTCCTCAAGTCCATTCTCTAGTAGGTCTGTGTCTTTATTCCCGTCCTACCCCTAGGCTCTTCATGACCTTTTTATGTTATTTTTTTCTTAGATTCCATATATATGTATTAGCATGCAGTATTTGTTTTTCTCTTTCTGACTTACTTCACTCTGTATGACAGTCTCTAGGTCCACCCACCTCACTACAAATAACTCAGATTTGTTCCTTTTTATGGCTGAGTAATATTCCATTGTATATATGTGCCACATCTTCTTTATCCATTCATCTGTTGATGGACACTTAGGTTGCTTCCATGTCCTGGCTATTGTAAATAGAGCTGCGGTGAACATTGTGGAACATGACTCTTTTTGAATCATGGTTTTCTCCAGGTATATGCCCAGTAGTGGGATTGCTGGGTCGTATGGTAGTTCTATTTGTAGTTTTTTAAGGAACCTCCATACTGTTCTCCATAGTGGCTGTGTCAATTTACATTCCCACCAACAGTACAAGAGGGTTTAGGGACATATTACTGAACAAAACAATCGCTGCCCCCATGGAATTTACACTCCAGTCGGGGAAGACTGACAAAAGGTGTATATATAATTTAAAAACAACGAATTATATGTTAGGAGATGTTAAATGTAATGGAAAAGACATTTAAAAATAATAAGACAGGGAAAGAAAGATTAGAAGTGGTAGAGGAAGAAGCAGGTGAGTTGCGATTTTAAATAGGGTGGTCTGGGTAGGCCTCATTAGGGAGGTTATATTTGAGTAAAACCTTGAAGACAGTGATGGAGTTAGGTGTGTGCACGTCAGAGCAGAGGGAAGAGCCAGTGCAAAGGCCTTAAGACAAAGGTGTATCCAGAGGAGGAGAAGGGGCCAGTGGGGCTTGGCTGGAGTAGAGTGAATCAGGGGCCATTAGTAAATGAAGTCACAGGTGGTGGGGGAGGAGGTAGAACACGTGCGGCTGTGTAAGGACTTTGACTTTGAATGAGCCGGGAAGGCATAGAGGGTGTTCAGAAAAGGAGACACATGCTCTGGCCGTTTGTGTGGAGGACAGGCTGTACGAGGGGAGGAAACAGAATCGTTTCAGAGGCTACTGTAGTAATTCAGGAAAAAGACAATAATAATTTGGACAAGTAATAGTTGGGCTGGTGAGGAGGGTGCTCAGATTCTAGATATATATATTTGAAGATAGAACCAATAAAAGTTTCTGATGGATTGGATGAGGCATTGTGAGAGAGAAGAGTAAAGGATGACCCCAAGATTTTTGGTCTGAGCAACTGGAGGGATGGAGTTTCCATCAGCTTCAAGATGAGTAGATTGGGAGTGTCTGAGGGGGTGGGATGGGGAAACTCAGAAATTCCATTCTTGCTCACTTAATATGCCTAACAGACATTTAAATGGAGAAGTCAAGTGGGCCAATGAATGTATGAATCTGGAGTTCAGGAGCAGTCTGAGCTGGAGATATAAATTTGAGGTATTGTCAGCATAGAGATGGCATTTAAAACCATGATGCTAGACGAGATCACCAGACGAATGAGTAGATAAACCCTAAAGTGAGCCCTGGAGTGCTAAAATCTTAAGAGGTTGGGGCTATGTGAAAGTTAATTTTATGTGTCAACTTGGCTGAACCAAGGGGTGCCCAGATTAAACATTATTTCTAGATGCATCTGTGAGGGTGTATCTGGATGAGGTTAGCATTTGAATTGGTGGACTCAGTAAAGTAGATCACCCTCCTCAGTAAGGGTGGGCATCATACAATCCATTTAGGGCCTGAAAAGAACAAAAAGGTGGAGGAAGGAGGAATTCACCCATTTTGCTCCCTGCTGGCCTGTTTGAACTGGGACATTGGTCTTCTACCCTGCTCTGAGATTTACACCGTTGGCTCCCCTAGTTTTCAGGCCTTTGAACTTGGACCAGCTTTCCTGGGTCTCCAGCTTGCAGGTGGCAGACAGCAGGACTTCTCCACAGTTGCATGAGCCAATTCCTCATAATAAATCTGTTTATATCTGAATCTGTATTTATACTTATATATCTCCTATTGGTTCTATTTCTCTGGAGAACCCTGACTAACACAGACTAAAAGGAAGAACCAGCAGAACAAACAAATAAAAACCAAGAAGGAGAAATCCATAATGGAGGAGAAGTTTAATGTCCTGGAAGCTAAGTGAAGAGTTTCCTTCTTCCTTCTGTTCCTCCTTCCACCACCCTCTTCTTCCATCCTGAAGCCAGAAGCAGTAGCTGGTGGAGGGAAAGAAAAGGAAACATGGGCAGGGCTGTGCAAGCAGGGTTGGCCTTACTTATGTGTGTGCTGTGACTACTCATCTCATCACCCAAAAGTGTCTCCTCATCTTCCACTTTTCATTCAACACCTGGCAGCTACATGTCCTTAGAAGGGTGAATGACTTCATGCACTCTGACTTCTGGGTTTTCTAGTTTTTAAGAGTTTCCTACCAGTGGAGTAGAGTGGTAATACCCAGTTGTTATGGGCTGAACTGTCTCCCCGCCCCTTCGTATGTTAAAGTCCTAACCCCCAGTACCTTAGAATGTGACTGTCTTTGGAGCTAGACCTTTAAAGACGTATTTAAATTTAGGTAAAGAGGTAATTAAATTCCTTAGGTCTGCACACCTGAGCAGAAAATTATGAAATTCATACCTGTGACAGCAAATAAGAACCAAAATAGAGCTAGGGTGAAAGAGGGTAAGTTGGAGAAAAGATGAAAAGATTGTTCGAGAAGGACCAAAATCACCAGGAGATGGGCGTAGGAAGGTATGGATTCCACTGTTTGTCTGCTGTCATCGTGGGCAACACCTCAAAACCAGGCATAATCCTCTCAGTTACACACACACACACACACACACACACACACACACACACACCCCAAAACTTTAGCAGCCTATAATCATACCTCCCAACCCAAAGGAATTATCTGATGGTTGGAATCTGTACTCTTCTCTTCAGCAAAGTATCCCACAAAGTTCAAGGAGAATATTGTGTAAGATTATTTTATTTCACGGGGCAAAGTTGCTGTAATATCCAGCTGGATCCCACCTGAAGCATTAGAAGCCAACTGTAGTAAACACATTTTATATATGTTCAGCGCTGCTGCAAAGCTGTTCCTCTGCCTTTAGAAGTGCTGCTTGTTATTATAGCTCATGGTAACCAGGCAACATGCAAGAGCAGGCGATGCATGGAACAGGTTCCACGAGGGGAAACATGTTTTTCCCAAACTATTCTCCAAACATATGTTATTTAGCCATTGAGGGCCATTTATTAAAAGCTTTGTGGTTTTCATGAAGAAACTACTACGCATTATAGCTTTTGCCTCAAATCACCAGAAAACTTAAACTGTTTTGGTTAAATATCCCTTTAAAAGCTGACAGAAGAAAAGAATATCTATTATAATGTGGAATCATCTAAATCCCCAGACTGTTATTCCTGCCCAGTTGGACATGGTGACCATGCACATTCCTCTGGGTTAACGCAAGCTTGGAAAGCTAGAAAAGCTGCATGGGCATGGGCTGGCTGGCTGGCTTTCCCCTCAGTAACCCTCAACATCATTTCCTTCTGCCTTTTCTGCTAGCGCTTGGCAGCTTTTCACATCTGGGAGAGCCTGATGTCATAGGTGACCATGTTGAAGTTGTCCCAGGCAAAGAGCTTCTTCTCCAGGGGGTTGTAGTCGATCATGCTGCTGTACTTGTAGCGGTTCTTGAATGGGACCGTCAGGGCTTTGCTGCTACCGGTGCCGGTGTCATATGCAAAGTTGACAGTAGCATCAGGCAGTGAATAGCTGCTGATGGTATACAAGGTGCTGCAGATGATGAAGGCGTTGGCGACCGACTGCTTACGGATGTTAGTCTCCCAGGTTTGTTCCAGCTCCAGATTCTCTGGGTTCAGCTTGGAGAGGACAATGGCACCTTTGGCCGCCTCAGTGCTGTAGATGACCCAGAGGCCTGTCTCATCTACTGCCAGGTCGATGTCTGTGTAGCCGCCCCAGGAATAGGGGAACTGCCCGTGGTAGCCAGCTCCAGGGATTTCCTTCTCAGCCTTCAGCGTCTCGGTGTACAGCTCGTATCTGATCACCGTTCTGGACTCCGCCCCCTGGAAGTAGAGGCTGCCCTGGTACACCACGGCGCCTGTGCTTTCCAGCGGCCTGGGCAGCACGTGCACCTTGGAAGGGTAGCCCTGCAGGAATTGGCTGATGAGGTCATACTCATAAACCTGGCGGACGTCTGTGCCCACTGTGTCAATTCTCCACGTGGTCTCCTGGGTATAGGGGTAGGCGGCCTGGGGGTCTCTCATCCACACGCCGTACTTGCCCGTGAGTGTTTCAGCTGTTCTCAGAGTGACAGGTTCTCCTACCCAAATGAGTTCTCCACATCCTGGTGAATTAAAACAAACACCATGTAGCCACCATCTTTCCACAATGTGGAATCATGGCAGAGCCGGTAGAAGTGAGAACCCCAGAGACAGACCGTCTGGGTTTAAACCAGGCTTTGCCACGCATCACCTTATTTTGTCACTTATTGTGACTTTCAATAAGTTCCTTTGCTCTCTAAGATTCAGTTTTCTGATTTGTAAGGGGAGATAAGAGTAGTGTTTTGGGTAGTAGAGCTGTGGTAAGTTTTAAATGTAATTATACATGTTAAATGCTCGGTATAGAGTAAATGCCCAGTAAATATTCTATGATCACTATGTGATATCAAAGTACAGTTGACCCTTGAACAACATGGGTTTGAACAGTATGGGTCCTCTTATACGTGGATTTTTTTCAATAAATACTTCTACTTGGTATCAGTTGTAAAGATGAATGCTACACAGAGGGCTTCACACTATATTTGTGAATATATTTGACTTAAGCTGGGCAACATCTCATGATGTTCATTGCATTACTCTTTATGACTTTCATGTCTGATTTATTTCATTGTAAAAAATGAGACAATAATCAAGTCATTATAATAATCTTTGTGAAACAAATTTTTCAAGCCCTTCCCCAATGGACCACATACTTCAGCCATCATTTTAATATAATAAAATCTCAATATGATTTTTTAAATGAAGAGTTGGTTGAAAACTTAAATTTGATCGAATCACAATAAACCTCTGTGGTTTTTTTTTTGTTTGTTTTGTTTTTTGCGGTACGTGGGCCTCTCACTGTTGTGGCCTCTCCCATTGCGGAGCACGGGTTCTGGACGCGCAGGCTCAGTGGCCATGGCTCACGGGCCCAGCCGCTCCGCGGCATGTGGGATCTTCCCGGACCGGGGCACGAACCGGTGTCCCCTGCATCGGCAGGCGGACGCTCAACCACTGCGCCACCAGGGAAGCCCCAAATCTCTGTATTTTAATGGGCATCTCAATTTCCTTACAGAAAGTGGAAACTCTTTGTTGCCCATATCTCAGAGAATCATATTTTGAATATCTCAAAACTCTCCATCCTCATGCATGCCCTTCTGTACTAGCAATAATTGTCAACAACATGGATAGTCACTGTCTCTGAAAGACACAGTCCTTGTCTTCAAGTCAGGCTTTCAGGGAACACCTTTCAGAGGGTCAATTGTATTTTGGGTATTTAACCCAAAGTTCAGAAAAGATACCTTTAGTAACAGACACTATGCTGGGATGGTCCATGGTGTCTGTCTGGCCCCAAGATAAAGATATGAAGGATCTACTGAAAAATGTTGTTTTTCAGGTGCAATCAATTCTATATGACAACCAAGTGGGTGAAACAAACACATCTCTCATCTTCCCTCAGTGCAGCCCAGTCCCCATCCCAAGTGTAGGTGATTAGATACAGAGCTTTGCTAGGGAAAGGCCATCTTCCTGCCAGGGTGCCCTGGAAATGGAGCAGAAAGGGGGTTCTGTTTCTCTTCCCCTTTCCTGCCTCTGCTCCCAGGGAGGTTATTTGTCCACCCCCCTCCCCCATAGTGAGCTGAGCAACTCTGAATGCAGAGCTAGACACAGATAAAGACCACATTGGTACAGAAGAGAAGAAATTTAACTCCATACCAGTGCCTCCCTCTTCACTCCTGGGATGACCGGATGGACTCTCCTTCAAGATTAGGGAAGCAGGAACCTCAGTTAACTCTGACTTCAATTCCTGAAAGTCCACGTTCTCCAAATTCCATTTAGAAACTATATTAAAAGAAAGAGGAAAAACTGTACTGTGAGGAAAAAGGCCCAAGGATAGACCATGTTGAGAATGGGATTTAAATAGGCTTCCAAAGATATGACGATGTTTGAGATTTGTTTTAAGATAATAAATGGGGTTCAGGGAGGAGGAGGGACAATGAAACAAGATTGGACTATGCTGACAACTGTTGGAGCTGGGTGATGGATATGTTAGGGTTTGTATTATTCTCTCTACTTTTGTGAATGTTTGAAAAATTCCATAATAAAAAGCTCACAAATAATCAATTGCATAGCAATGTGCCTAGCACAGAGTAGAGTATTCAAAACAAAGTAAGCTTGTACAAAATTAAAATAATTCCCACTAGAAGGTCTGATTTATGAGTAGGTGAGGTTTGATGCAGGGATATTGAGAAAAACCTTAGCATTTTCTGGGATGCCAGAAATTCAGCAATTAACAATTCTCTGCCTGACTTAGGTGTTTTTTTCTCCTGTCATAATGCAAATGTTCCCGTAAGAAGTAACATATTAAGCTTTAACACGCTCGGCTGAAATATTCTGTTAGATCCCTTTCCAAGACCATTTTAGACAAGGAAGAGAGTGTGCAGGATTCCTACAGGAATTTGGGGGACGGTTTGAGCCATGGAGAAGGGAAGAGGTATGGATGACATTGGTGAGACATTAAGTCATCACAGTGTATCACACATTGCTACTTTGACCTAGGATTATGGCATACAGCAGCCCTTGAATACAAGGAAAAAGCACAGCCACAGGAGCAGCTGTTTTAAAATGCAGGTTGGATTATGGTTCAGGTATCGTGAGGCCAACAGATCAAGAGACAATTGCCATTAAAGAGATAGCTCATTATACTCACTGATCCCTAGAAGAGGGGGGACACCACCCCATAGAGGGCCACAGGGTGAAGCACCAGGGTTCACCAGGAGGGAGGGGGAATATGGGTGAGAGCTTTATTTTGATTTCCATGGGAAGGAATGAGTGAGGCAGGGTAAGCAGGTTTAGGAATGGCTGCTCTGAATAATTTCTGCAGGCTCTGAAGCGTAGGAGCTGTCCCTAGTTGTCTGGTACCTGACACCCATTGATCAGGGCAGGGGAATAGTGGCCCTGAGTGTGAGACCCCGATGGAGGAGGGGGTGGGGTGTAGGCTCCGAATTGGTTCATTTGCATATGAAAGGTGTGCTTACAGGTGAGTCATTTACTATCTTTAAAAATTGGCTAACCTTCTGAGGGGCAGTCCCTCCTGTCATCAGCAAGACCCAGATGTCAAAGCGTCAGGATAAAAAGATATGCTTAAAACATCGGCCTTTTCTCTTGCTGAACGTCTCAGGCAGTCTGACCTGGCTCCCAGCCCAGCAGAATAGCAGGGAGGGCAGTCAGGGCAATGCCTGAGGCTGGGCTCCCACACAGCCCAGAAAGTCAGGAAGACATTCTCTGTCTTTCATCACTTGTTAGCTTAACTCTTCTAAATTTACCTCTCAGGCAATGGAAGTCTTAACCCTCCTGGATGTGCCACATTTCATCAATCTTCAGCCACACATTATTTCACATTTTCACATATCTGGAATCAAGGTACCCTCTTATAGTCGCTGGTATTCAGCTTAGGTGAACTACAGTCCTAGAAAAGGCTTCTCCCTGTAAGGAGGTAGGGAAAGCACCCAGCTAAGAAGCACTAAGGCTTGGGCTGGGCCAGGGTGCTGGGGGTGGCCTTCAGGTGTAGCTCCTCCACCTCCCCTCCCGATCCCACAGCAGTCTCCACCCCTGCCTTTCATGCAGCTGTTCAGCTGGCCTCCAGGAGAGTGTGACTGCCCTGGAGGGGGTGCGTGCTCAAACCCTGGGACGTTCCTCAGTCTAAACTAGGCCAGGTGACCAGTTATGAACTCTAAGCCAAAACGTGTAGCCAGCTGAGGTCATCCTAGATATGCACTCCACACTCCAGGGGTAACTGGGAGTACCCTTAGGAATGTGGAAGGTCTTCGGTGTCCGCAGCCTTGGGAAGCTGTTTATCCATCCTGTCAGCCAGCCCCTCTGGAGCACCTATTAAGTGTAAGACTAGATGTGGAGAAAAAAGGTGAATAAGATACAGCTGGTCCATGGTTCCCTTTAGGAATGGATAATCTGGCAAAGTCCTCTTGGCCAGGAAGTAACATGGGTTCATTCCAGGCTACTTTGGGAACCAGGATCGGTTGGACCATCCAAATGGTTGCTGGAAAGTCCTGGGAAGTTAATTTGGTTTCTTGAATCTCCTCCTCCCTGTCTGAAGAGCTGTGGAGGTGAGGAAACTCCTCTGTTCTTCCCTCTAAAGATTGCCTTGACGTAGGAGGGTACCCAAGGCAGAGGCTGATCTACTAGGTCAGATGTAGGTTCCCTAGACCAGACCAGTCCAGGACCTGCATGGGCAGCATGCGAGAGGAACAGCATGCCCAAGGTCCCCTGTTCTTCTGTGCTGCCAGGAATAGGAAAGTGTGAGGAAGCCCCTTCCTTTACGAGGGGCTGACAGAGCTGGCTTCAACCGTCCCTGCCTCCTGAAGCCCAGGCCTCTGCCCTCTGTCTGCCTCTCCCAACCACTTGACTTATCTCTTAGGCCTAAAACACAAGGAGAGAACCCTGATTCATGGCTGTCAGAAGCAGCACCCCCTGCCTTGCCTACCCAACCTCTGACACTGACCAGAGGCTCATACAGCGTGGCCGGTTCTCAAAGTCATGTCACTGAGCGAATTCCCTGAGGTGAGCTGTTTTCCTTTCCTTTGTACCTTTCCTTAGACCACTGGTCCTCAGGATAATTCAAACTTTGTTTCCATTAATTCTCAGTAGAGGCACACACACCTGCAAGTCAGTGAGAAGAAAATTCAGAAAAATGGGGGACTTCCCTGGCGGTCCAGTGGTTAAGACTCCACGCTTCCAATGCAGGGGGCTCGGGTTCAGTTCCTAGTCAGGGAACTAAGATGCCACATGCTGGTGCGGAAATGCCTTCTCGGGAATTCCCTGGTGGTCCAGTGGTTAAGACTCCACACTTTCAATGCGGGGGGCCCTGGTTTGATCCCTGGTCGGGGAACTAAGATCCCCACAAGCCACATGGTGCAGCCAAAAGAAAAAAAAAAAAAAAAAAGAAAGCAAGGAAAATGTCCTCTTTAGCCACAGGGAATTAAAAAAAGTGAGGGGGAAACAAATCCAAGCAGGTATTTTCCCAGGTAACTTCATTGAAGACATCTAAAGTACTGGCACTGAAATACTGAAAAACAGCTTATTTGTGAAAAGAGATGATTAACAGGTATTTATGGCTCTTTCTACATTTCAAAGCAGTTTTATAGAAATTATTTATGTGATCTGGTGCCTTCACAAGTTTTAGAGAAATAGAATAAGGCTTTAGAACAGCAGTCTGCCCCTAATTTAACTATTGCCACCACTTACTAAGTGCCTCCTATGAGCCAGGTCCTATGCTAGGCTTTTGCTATCATTACCCCTATTCCACATAACAGTCCTAAGAGGGAACATTATGATCTTCGTTTTGCAGAAGAGGAAACTGAGGCTCAGAGAGGTTAAGTTACTTGCCCAAGGTCACACAGCTGGTAAGTGGTGGGACTAGGACTTGAACCCACGTGTGCCATGGTCATGGCAGTCGTGAACCTTTCCACCCTGTGGTGGGGATGTGGGTCAGTTATAAATGTACTGCCTGTCAGTGCTGAATGCACCCTTCCATAGATGATCTCTCAAAAAAAGAGACATTTCTCCTTTAAAGTATGATGTTAGGCTTTCTCAGTAGAGGGCGCTAGAGGGACACAGTGCGGGGGTGGGGGGGCAGTCTCCTGCAGTGTCCCGCAGGGGCTGGGCTGGCAGCAGGAGTGTGAGGACATCTGGTGGAGCTCTGCCTCAGGCACTTGCCAAGGACGTGGTTCTTCTGTGACCTTGCAGCCTCAGCCTGGCCACAACGTTTCCAGGACCCTCTCAACACCGCACCCAGAGTCCTTGCATGGGGACCCCCGTGCTCTGCAGACCTCTGCAAGCCCCTACGCTGGCTCTGCAGGGCTCCTGCAGCCTTTCCCAGACTCAGGAGATGTCCATCCCACCTCCAGCCTGGGCTAACCGGCCAGCGTCTCTGCTCTCTGATGGGCTAAACCCCACCTTCCTCAATGATGTCGGAAAACCCATCCAAGTTTGTCCTTCCTCTGTACCCTCCCTCAGCCCTAGGGTGCCATGTGGGGTTTATTTTATCTCATAGTTGCTCTTTCATCAGTTAATTCTTTATATTGAACATCCCTGACTTAACCTGCTATGTGGTATCTGTCTCCTGCTTGAACTGAGACTGCTACCAGAGGCTCTACACTGCTCAGCACTTTAGGGGGTGACCCACTCCTGGAGCTGACTCAGATTCCAGTGGGTGGCTCATGCACACACAGCTCCCAGGTGGTTTACCCAGAGAGACATCTTCCCGTCAGCTCTTCCTCCCCTACACGTGCCTGGCTGGTGCCCAGTTCCTTTCCTGGCCCCACCAAGGTCCTCAGGGCTCTAACCAAGGGGTCTTTCTCCCTGGCCCCCTAACCTCCAAACCCTTTGCAAGAACCACACCTCATGTGCTTTCTTTGGAGTAAACAAGAATCACAATAAAACGTAAGGTCAGGGAATGGCTTCCAGAATGACTGTAAGGCCAGTTCTCAGTTGGCAGGTGGGATGGTTGGATTGCAGATCTGCTGGGTGCTGCTTGGCTGTGTCAGCCAGGAACACCTGGCAATGGTCAGATTCCCAGAGTAGAGTCGCCTGGCGTGAGAAGCAAAGCCTGTGGGAGAGGATGCAGAGCCCAAAGGCAGGGAAGCCGTTGCGTGAAGGGGCCTGGCTGCTCCAGAAGTCATAGTTTCCTAATTCAGTCCTGCCATGTACCAGCTGTGTGACTTTGGGCAATTACTCAATTTCTCTGAGCCTCAGAATTCTTAGCTCAAACTATAAATGAAATGATCCTCAGTAAAAATGTAAGAAAACTAAAATTTCTCTGGAATGTTTCAAAATCACTCAAATTTCCTTCTGAATGTGGGAGAAAAACAAAAGAGGTTATGAAAAGATTAAGGACTGTATTGTATCAGACAGCTAAAAATTTTTAGGGCTTTTGTTTGTTTCTATGAAAATTCAGTCCTTCTGCGGTTGAGAAGTTCATGTCTATTATAAAATTTTGGAAATATTTTCTTCATGCTCTGTCCTATATATACACTTATATGTAGATATATAAGCAATGACATTGCAATGATTTTTGTAGTTATTTTCTATCACTGCCTGAAAAGTTAGGTCAGTATTACATACATGAAGAGGAGGAAGAAAAAGAAGGGTGCCAACATAATCACAGGTTGTCATGAATACTCTAGAAGGTGAAGATTAGCTAGCAGACTACTGTCCTGGGTGCTGCTCCAACATATACTGTCTCTGGAATCAATGCATGTTACAGAAATGACATGTATACGTCGACATTTTGATCTATAAAGGACATTTTTTTTTCTTTTTTTTTGGCTGCACTTGGTCTTCGTTGCTGTGCGCAGGCTTTCTCTAGTTGTGGTGAGCGGGGGCTACTCTTCATTGTGGTGCGCAGGCTTCTCATTGCGGTGGCTTCTCTTGTTGCAGAGCACATGGGCTCTAGGCACGCAGGCTTCAGTAGTTGCAGCATGCGGGCTCAGTAGTGGCGGCACGTGGGCCCCAGAGTGCACGGGCTTCAGTAGTTGCAGCACATGGGCCCAGTAGTTGCGGCGTGCAGGCTCTAGAGCACGCGGGTTTCAGTAGTTGTGGCGCACAGGCTTAGTTGCTCCAAGGCGTGTGGGATCTTCCCAGACCAGGGATCGAACCCCTGTCTCCTGCATTGGCAGATGGATTCTTAACCACTGCGCCACCAGGGAAGTCCCTATAAATGACATTTTTAAACAATAGTGGAGCTCTAGCAAAAGAAGCCCTTCGTAGCTATAATCCATTTACTGGGTGGTCACTCAGTGCCAGGCACTGTGCGGGATGCTTTCCTGCGTTACTTCTAATTGGGGAGATTATTCTCTCCATCCTATAGGTGAGGAAATGAAATCTGCAGCACTTGTGTTGAGCAACCTTGGTGTCCCTCCCTGCATCTCTTGCCCACCTTCTTGTAGCCATTGCTTTGTCACCCTCTGCAAGAACAAGCCTGGCGCTCACATCTGTGGATCAGGGAAGTGCGATATACCCCATGGAATGATCCTTGGCCAACAGAGTATCGAATCTGGGAAGGAATGCTCCCTTTCTCTGTTGCATTCTACACAGCTTCTCAGAAGTCTTGGTGGGGTACAGCCTTGGCTGCCCACCGTGGGGACCAGTTGGAGAAGGGCCCTCCCCCACTGCCCCACACAAGCCCTCATCCGAGGTTCTGTTCTCTGAGAGTCCAAAGCAGACGAGAAACAAAGGGGAAGGTGGGATTTCTCTTGTGACACTATAAGCAACTCTAGTTTCTCTTTTGGTAAGCTGTATTTTCTATTCATTTAAAAGATTATTTAAAAGATCTCTATACATTTCACTACAGAATTATTACTACAACATTTTATATGCATATATTATTTCAACTCTCACAAACACACACGTATAAACAAGTGACTTCCGTGATTCTAAGGACATGTTTTTTCTATGTAATAACTACACAATAAAGAAGATGGTGGTGACAATCTGAATTACAGGTGGCGTCAGGAAAAGTCCACCTCCTCAGGCCTTTCCTCCGCCCGCTCGGCCTCACTGAGCCCTCAGTCCCACACCCTCCTTCCGCAGTTACCGCCTCTCCTGCCTAAAGCACACCCACACCTGAACCCCAGCCGCACAAAACACCCCTTGACTCTCACATCTAGGACCTTGAAGCACATCTTTTGTTCCAAGCGTTCTTTCCCTACTGTTTAAATGTAACTTTGCTGTCATTCATCTTCAGGTTCTATAAACTAGAGGTCACGTCAGGGTCCTGAAGAGCCACTGAACATCGGGGGAGGGGCTTGAATTCTAGTCCCGGCTCTGCCACTAGAGGGCTGCTGACAGGGAACCTCTGAGCAACCTCTCTGGGCCTAAGTTCCACACCTGCACAAATAAGCCAGAGGCATCAGATGCTCTCGAGGCCCCCTTTCCAGCTATACATTCTTGTACTAATGTTATTTCCTGCTCACGAAAAACCCACTGCTAGAAAAGAGCTTCCAAGTCTGTAGTTCACTATACTGGGCTGTTGTCTTTATTTCAAAAGTAGAGCAGCTGGAAAGGACAAAAAGAAATATAAAATCAGGGCTTCCCTGGTGGTGCAGTGGTTAAGAGTCCGCCTGTCAATGCAGGGGACACGGGTTCAAGCTCTGATCTGGGAAGATCCCACGTGCCGCGGAGCAACTAAGCCCGTGCACCACAACTACTGAGCCTGCGCTCTAGAGCCCTTGAGACACAACAACTGAGCCCGCGTGCCACAACTACTGAAGTCAGCGTGCCTAGAGCCTGTGCTCCTCAACAAGAGAAGCCACCGCAATGAGAAGCCCGCGCACCGCAATGAGAAGCCCGTGTACCGCAATGAGAAGCCCACGCACCACAATGAAGATACAATGCAACCAAAAATAAATAAATAAAACAAATAAATTTTAAAATATATGTATATAAAATCAGAGGACACATTGAATAAATTCTCAAAGACTTGTTAAATGACCACAAGACAATACAAAAAAATGTTTCCTCTATTTTCTCTCTCTCACACACACACACACACTCTCTCTCTCTCTCTCTCTCTCTCTCTCTCTCTCTCTCTCTCTCTCTGTGTCTCTCTCTCATGGGTTCTGTTCATTCAGTTAACAGTCTGAAATACGTA
Source organism: Kogia breviceps (assembly GCF_026419965.1). Lineage (NCBI taxonomy): Eukaryota > Metazoa > Chordata > Mammalia > Artiodactyla > Physeteridae > Kogia > Kogia breviceps. Next base: position 51,072,602 of record NC_081310.1, on the reverse strand, counting down.
ATGCCTCCTAACACTTCTATTAATAATGATATAATGATTCTTTCATTTGTGCTCAAAGACTCAATTTCAACAAGTCTCAGCATCATTACTGATCAGCTGTTCAACCTGGGGTCCCTTGGCATCTTGTGACCTTACTTTCCTTCATTGTAAAATTTAGAATTGGATCTCTCCCAACTCTATCAATACAGGATTTTTAAAAATCCTTTATACCTTAGAGTCATTTCATCTGAATCCTACAAAAATCGTTATTCACAACAGGAATTTTCATTGCCACGTTATGGATGAGAAACCAAGGTGCAGAGACTAAACGACTTGCCCGAGGTCACACCCAGGCATGGACCTTGGGTTTTCTGGTGTCACATCTGTGCAGATTTTGCCTTTCATGCAGAACCTCTTTAGAAGATAATTTCCCTTCATTTTATTTTGAAGATTTTCAAAGCTTTTGAAAAGTTGACAGACAGTACAATAAACCCCCATGTGTCGTTCACTCAGATTCACCAACTGCTAATATTTTGTCACATTTGTATCATTTTTCTTTCTCTCACTCTTTATATATTTACAGTCTTTTCAAACCATTGAAAGTAAATTGTAGACATTCTGATGCCTCATCCCTAAGTGCTTGAGTATGTATCTCCTTAGAACACGGATATTCTTCATAACCACAATACCATATCTCACCCAAGAAACTGAACACGAATCCAATAACACAACCTGATAAGCAGTCTATATTCAAATTTCCTCAAGGATCCCAAACCTGTCCCTTGTAACTTTGTCCCCGTGGATGCAGGGGCCACTCCAGCATCATGTACTGCCTTTGGTTACTACATCTCTATAGTCTCCTTTAATCGAAAACGAGGCCCCCACCCCCAGCTCCCTTTTTTTAACTTTCTTGATGTTGACATCTTTGAAGAGCCCTGACTAATAGTCCCCTAACTGCATTTGCTTGCTTGTTCCCTCATGGTTGGAAAACTTATTAAACAGTGAATATTTGGGAGCAGCGTTTCACAAAAAGTGACACAAATACTTTTTTCCCAACTACTGGGAAGAGTGTCTCTCCTCCCTCAGTGTACACTCATGGACTCACCTTGCAGGGACCAGGATGAACAGAATGACATCTCAGGTAGCAAAAGCCACTTCAAAGTGACTTAAAAGCAGAGGTTCTCAGATTGGACCAAGAGCAGGAAAATTTCCAAAACAACATATTGAGGGAACCCACACCGGGTTGCTGCCTCTTTATTTTGCCAAGGAAGGACACTTAAAAAAAACCCCTACCACCTATCATCATTTCATAAATCTATTGTCATCTCATAAACAGAGGTCATTTTAACAACAAAAGGTAAGCGTCAACAATCTCTGAACAAAGATTCACAAAAGGACAGTTTTCTAAAAAGGATAGTTGGCAACTTTCTACTGATCATATATATTTGCATCTCACCTGGTCCTTATAGTTCTCATTTTGCTATGGATTGTGAAAACTGTCATGGGTAGGCACAAGAACCCAGAACCTGGGCTTGCCTGGTGGCGCAGTGGTTGAGAGTCCGCCTGCCAATGCAGGGGACACGGGTTCGTGCCCCGGTCCGGGAAGGTCCCACATGCTGTGGAGCAACTAAGCCCGTGCGCCACAACTGCTGAGCCTGCGTTCTAGAGCCCGCGCTCTGCAACAAGAGAAGCCACCGCAATGAGAAGCCCGCGCACCGCAACAAAGAGTAGGCCCTGCTCGCCACAACTAGAGAAAAACCCGCTCGCAGCAATGAAGACCCAACGCAGCCAAAAAATAAATTTAAAAAATTAAAAAAAAAAAAAAACTCAGAACCACGAACCTCAACAGAACTCTCGGGAGGTAACTCACTAGCAACATGTGAAAGTGATTGCTTTGCCCTCCTTAATTTGTCTGACTCACGCTAGATGCGTGGTCTCCAGGAGAGAAGAGAGGGCAGGAAGGACAGGCCTGGCCGCCTGTAACAGGTTTCCGTGAACCGTGCCAGCTTCACCCCATGGTGTTACCTTCCTTGGAGCCTGGTGGCACGTCCTCAGAGGTGCTGCGGGCCTGGGGACACTGGCCCCTCCTCAGCCTCGCTACCTCCTTGCTACTGCTTTCCAACCTCCTGGCCAGATCCCTGTTCTCTGCCTCCAGTCGTCTCTTCTCCTCCTCCAGAGCTGACTTGTCACGGACGAGGTTGCTGTAGGCTAACTCCAGCTCCGTCTGCGGCCGCCCCTCCTGGGTATCCCAGGGCGCGGCAGCCTGGCCCAAGGTCAGGCGGTGGAGGAGGTCCTCCAGGGAGCTGAGCCGGGCTTTGGTGGACTCCATGGCCGCGCGCTGTTCACGGCCGTCTCTCTGCAGGTCCTGGATGGCTGACATGGCCTGGCCCTGCTCGGGGCAGCCGGACTCATCGGGGCCAGCCACACTGAAGGTGTACTGGCATCGGCCACTCTGGTCGTTGGCCTTCCGGAACTGGGCTGTCCTGGCACCCACACCCCATACCAGACAGGCCAGCAGCAGCAGCTGGACAGCTGGCATCTCGGGCCTGCAGTGGCAGCAACGTGCACAGAAGCCCCCAGAGCAGCGACTGGACGAGGCTCTCTCTGGAACTCTCCCCTGCGCTACGAGGTGTCTGGCTGGGTGGCCTGGCTGATTCCTGCCCTGGCTGCACAGAGGTTTATATATACTGGGGGAGGCAGCCCTGCGTGGGGGGAGGATGATGCGGCCACGTGAGGCTGGGTGAGGCCGTGCACAAGGGGGGGGCTGTTTTCACACTGCCAGCAAGAGTTTTAGAAAATGACCTTCCAGAAGTCTGTTTTGAATTTCTTTTAAAAAAGAATGTCCCACTTTATGCACCCCACATCCCCATAACAGTCCCTATAGCCCCACCCTGTTTTCCCACATACATTCACACATATCCACCTCATCCAGTATGACTACTTGTGTGTCAGTTTCAACAAGGATTTATTTCTAGTTCTTATTTCCATTACTCGGCAAACTTTATTGAGAACCTGCTCTGTGTCAGGCACTGTTCTAGAAAACGGGCATACAGCCATACCTAAGACACAGTCCCTTTGTCCCTGTAGCAATGACAGAGATGAATAACAGCCAGGCAGGATACAAGGGCAGCATGCCACCAGGCTTAAGGGAGCAGCAATGCTTTAAAAGCAGTTAGAAGCAGAATTCTTCCCCTGCCCCTCCCTTTAAAACAAACGTGGGTATATCTTTGGGAGGACATTCTGATTCTAGTCTTGCATCTCAGGCACCAACGTCAGTGCTAGCCTCTAGACTATTGCTCACCACGTGTGTGCACGGGCATGCAAATGCCATTGATCTCACTGATGAAATCTGTGGAAGCCTCCTCAGGAAGATGTTTTTAAATGTATAAAATATATAGGATTGCAAAGGAAACATATTGAAATACTACTATCAAAAAATTTTTTAAATTGAAATATACATGTCCTTTTTATTAATGTCTTAAAAACAAGGTCTAGCAGGGGGGTATCTAATTTCAAAGTAGTTTTGCATGTAAATACTATTGCATGCTAACTGCAACAACTGTAATGAAATGTGAAATGTCTGTGATCTCTATTGGTGGTGACAAAGTTACAGGTACTGCTAACACAACTTTGGATTTATGGCTAGATCCATATGGATGGAAATGTTAAACCCAAATTTTACTTCAAAAGTGGTAAAAATAAAGATGTAATTTTTTTCCATCCAAATTCATGAGCTTTCTGGACCCTAGGTTAATAATCCCTGCTTTATATTAATAAATCTAAAGAGAAAAAAAACCCCACCAAATATGCCAAGAAGAGGTCCATGCAAATCAGAACGTGTGCAGCAGCCTCATAGGTAACTTTTAAAATAACATTTGCATTTAAACAATTGATGTTGTCTGATACCAACAACATCTTCAGTATTTTTGAAGTAAATGTAATATTTCAGATGTGCCCTGGCAGACTCTGCTCAAGATTGAGAAAATACATTTTGCTCTAAAAATTCTATTCTTATTTGATTGGTTCTAAAGTTAGACTTGAACTTGAGACACTTACAACTGGGTGTCTGTTTACTGCTGACTAAAGGGTACTATTCTCAGTTCCTGAGTCAGATAATAAACATTACCAAAATGATTTTAAAAAATATTTTATAGTCAGCAAGAACCGATTCAAATCTGTTTGGCTTCACTCTCAGGAATGTTCTCTTTCTGTTAAAAGGACTAAGATCGTTCCCGTGCTGCCGACTCCATGGAGGAAAAGAGTTCTGGATAAAGAGAAACGTAAGTAATTTTACTGCCTTCAGTTTGCTCAGGATAACATAGGACTAGAAATCAGGTTTTCTGACTTCCCTTATATTGATTTCCTTTTTGTGATACAGCACTGCCTCGGATAATCAAGGAGCACATAATCCGTATTTTCCGGGGCTTTTCCAGTCAGTCCCCAATGCCCTTTAGTGAATTTTTGTCTTTTTCACCCACACTTTATCCCTCTCTTTTCCTTTATCTCCCCTAAGCTGCAGGCTAGTCACTGTTGAGCTGTGTGGGTGCCAGTCAGGGGTGAAGAGTTTAACAATCCCTGGCATTTTTGCTTGAACCAACCCAGTTTTTGACTGCCAGGCAAAAGCAATCATTCTCAACGTTCTTCATGGTTACTGGCAAATGCCACTGTGCTTAGGGAAAGAAATGTGGCTGCTGGGTTCATTGACCTTTTCTCTATCACTGTGGTTCACTGTCCCATCTTCTCCCTGGAGCTGGATATGATAAGGACTGACCAGGCCCTCACATTCTGCCTTCCTCCTCTGACCCGCCATCACGACCCCTACTACACCTCACTGCCAGAGCTCTGTCTGCTGCCCGCTCCTATTAGCATCTCCCTCCCAAAGCCCTCATGGAACGCTCGAGCCACCAGGGCACTTACAGATGAGAAAGGAGAGGGACTTGCCCAAGGTCACATAGCCAATGAGTGGCAGGACCAGAAAGAAAACTGAGGTCTCCAGATTCCAGGGTTTTCTGTCTTCTCGCCTAAGCCTAGTCCACCCAAGGGCCCACTAACTGCCCAGAATACATGAAAGACTCCAGTCACTTCTTCAAGGAATCACCGCTCTAGGCAATGAGCTAGCTTCCTAGATTCCCATTCAATAAAGGCCTTCAGTGAAGCAAACCCATGCATACCCTTGAGTTTTCACAGCTGATTTTACAAAACTGCATCCTTTCATGAAATAGAGTTATTTTCCTAAAAGCAGAGAAAATGGCTCACTAGGAGACACAGCAAACTTTCCAGCCCCGTGAACAGCAATAAACATCTGGTCGGCCTCCTCCTGCCCTTTTCACCCTTCTGCCTTTTACCACCCTCCCCGCGCCAGCGCTTGACTCCCCGCAGTCTCCACCTCCTGGAACCCTGGACATGGAGACCCCTTTCCCTCTGACGAAACCCTGTCCACTCCAGATTTGCCGTTAGACTGTGTGTTCCAGTTGCATTTCCTTTCCGGAGCCTGGAGCCAGGCAGTCTCCAGCTGAGATGCTCCCGGCAGCCGGAAAGGCGTGTGTCCGGCCATCCGCAGAGCTAGGTTTGTGGCCGGAACAGGCACGGAAGGCGCTGGCCTGGGGCCTCCGTGCAAGATGGGGGCAGCAGGGGGCACGAGGGAGCGGCATGCTTAAGGAGCATCCGTTACATAATTCGTTTCGAGGTTGTGTTTATTTCCGTTCTTTTAGCCTGGGGTTTAAGCTGGTTGGCTACTGGTTTTCTTCTGCAGTTCTTCCACGAGAAACTGAAACCTTCATGAGGGTAAAGCTGGGACCACTTGGCTCACCATTTTGTCCCCAGGGTCGGGCAGATATAAGCGCTCAATACATTTTCAGTGGATTCGTGGATGAGTACGTATTTCGAGCAGAAATAGAACACAAAAGAGCCCTCAGGCATGAGAGTAAAGCCATGGATGGTGCCATCTTCTGGGCTGCTCAGGACCCTCTGGGCGCCACCCTGGGGTCTGCCAGCAGGGTTCTCCCAGCTGGAGAGGAAGCCTTTGCTGGGGGCACCCTCCTCTCCCCCAGACGTACACACATAGCCTCAACTGGGATTATTTTCTGTATGCCTTTACTTCACTACAGATAAGGAGGCTTACTACAAAACACTGGTGAATTAAAATGGTAACTTACTACCATGAAAATGAGGACCAGGGAATGGACTGATGAGACGCAGTCTTAACCAGGGAGCTCAAGGCACCATTCTCCACCCCGCAGCTTTCCTCTGTTTCCCGGGTGGTTCATCATTGAAGTGATTCATTATTAAGCACCTACTACTGTGTGCTAAGGGCTGTGGCGCACACAGGAATATGTAGGAGGTGGACCCCATCCTCAAGGATCTCTCAGGCTGTAACGCTGGGTGAGGCTGGTGGAGTAACCTAAGTGCTGGAGAAGCGTAGGGGAGGTGGGTGTCCCTCGTGAACGGGGTGGGGGGCTTCACAGGGGAGATGCATCTATAAAGGGACCTGAAGAGATGACATGTTAACAATCGCTCAGGTCCTCGGGTTGTGACTGGTTATAGGTTTGCCTTGGGTTCTTTCAGTGTACCTTGTGTCTAATGACAAGGCATGCGGAATCACTTTCAGATTAAACATGTCTATTTCCTCTGTGGCTGCCTCCCACCACCCTTTGACCCAAAGCAGGAAGCGGCCGGGGTGGGGGGGGGGTGGAGTGGGGGTGGGGGCGGGGGTGTGGATCTTAAGCCATTGAGTCCTGCACATTCTCTTCCATCCAGCGCTTGTCCAGGGGTTGTCCGGTGCTGTCCGGATGGGAGCTGGTCCTGGGCACTGGGGCATCACAAGGGCAGGACCCAGCAGCTGCAGCTACAAAGTATAGCCCAGGAGCTTGTCCCTGCCTGGAGAGGAAGGCTTTTATGAGACTTGAATGTATATAGGGACAGCCCTCGTGGCAGTTCTGAGAGCTCCAGATATAATGCTAGCATCTAGATAGTGTCAAACCACAGTTAAATTATCACAATAACTTTGTTGGCAATTTTCATCCTACAGATTCTACCACTAGTGCCATGAACATCCCATGAAGCCTTATTATATGGCATGTTAAGCTGGTTTTCTTCCAGCTGTTAATGGCTAGGATTTCTATAGGGGATTGGGGGGTGGGATATGGAGATATGAAACGAAGGACAGAAAGAAAAAGTGAGACACTTACGAAAGACCAAACAATAGCCCAGTCTGAAAAAGAGCATCAGGCCTGTGTTACAAGGGCTGTGATAGATCAGGGTAGAAGAACTAGGCTTGGGAGGACAGTGATTTCTAATGATTTCTAACCAATCAGAAGCTGGATACAGTATTCTTATATGCCTGACTTTACAAAATTGTTAGCCTTGTCTAAATTAATTATATGCCACATATTTGTATTTATTTTTTATTTAGAATAATTAAAATTAGTTCTCTTTTGAGAGTTTCTTGAGATTTCTTAAGAAAACTGGACTTTTAAAAAAGATTTAGGGTCCCTGCCATCAGACCTTGCTGGTTTGAATACACTCAATGTTTTAGGTGTCTATAAACAGTCTTTTGTTTTACTCTCTGCTCTTTTATCTTTCCCTTAAAAGCCTGACTTAACCCAGTCAATTGTTTGTGTCTCCTGATACAGGGAGATGTTATGAACATGTTTAACTACCTCATCACCTTCTGTTATGAAAGCCTGCCCCATCCCCATTTGCTTCCTGCATTTGGAGAATTTTGTTGTCCTTTTCTTGCCCTACATTCCTGAGCACAGTGAAACTGTCTGTTTTTGTTTTGTTTTTTAAATAAGGATCCACTTTGGGATCTGATCAGATCATGCTTTTTATGTTTTTCCCGTTTTTTTTTTTCAAGCTTCCACGGAAGTTCCTTCCTAAGGAACAGGTACTTAATTATCAGTTTGGAAATGTCTTTTTCTGAGCTGTTTTCCTTACTCATTGACTATTGATTCTCATCATTTTCTTTTCCTGAAGTTAAAAACAAGGGAAAACTTCCTTTTCCATTATTATTTGCTCTCCTGGAATTTTCACATGGACAAGTCTCAGAATGGGTCTTATTTTCTTAGCTCCACCTTAATGGACTTACCTTATGGAATCTCATTCTTCCTGAAGGTCAGCTTCTGTCAGGAGGAACATCAGACACTAAAAACAAGAGCAGATATAGCCTGAGCACTTCCCTGGAGCTGACACTCCTTGTTCAATTCTTTATCACTCAGCCAAAGACATATACCTCCTGAATAAGGGCCGAAAAGTTTACAGGACACTTTCACATACCTCGTTTTATTTAACTTCTCACAATAACCCTGAGGTAAGCTGGGCAACGTTCATAATTCCTCTTTTACAAATGAAGAAACTATGGATCAGAGTTAAACTGCGAATTAACTGATTCAGTCAAGATCATAGAGCTGGTAAATGGGACTAGGACCTGAATACTAGCCTTCCCACTCCATCCAATTTCTAAATTTAATGGTGTTGCGGGGAAGACCTCAGGAATGAACTTTACAAATGCTCTTCAGATGTTTCCCCTCTACCCATTCTATTGACTGGCAACTTGAAGACTAGATTTGCCCAAACATATACGGGGACATCTGCTTTGGGTTCACTCCATAGAGTGGGATTGTGTGTCCTACACTGTGTAGGCCAGAGCCGAAACATGAGCAGCTGCTCTGTGGCCTGCAGTGTTACTGGGGAGTCCCGGACTAACCCTCAGGGCAATCCAAGACTCCTCCAGAGGCTGCCTGAGGGCTGAGGGTATAACTCTTCCTTAGGTTGAGCACAGAAATTCTCCTGTTTCAGTTTCAAGGTACAGATTCCCATTCAAGTTTCCTCAAGGAAAAAAGAAAAAAGAAAAGGATGTGTGTGAGGGGAGTGATGGGTAGGGAAGCAGAATATGAGGTGTTCTCCTAAACTGAAACTGAAACTGACCTTTTGAAAAATGACCGGGTGAACTATTTTCCCTGCTTCTCAAGAGCTGCACAATCTTACTCATGGTGGCTCTGCTTCTCAATGTGTCAGCTGTGTTCTCTACCAGTATCTTCCTGCTGACTTCAACTTTCATCTGGTCCCCCATGGTCAGCCCAGGCCTGAGCCTACCTCCTAGCACGGGGCCTTTCAGCTCTGCTTACTGACTCAGTCTCTGTTTCCCAGGCCACGTTATTTTATTTTTTTTAATTAGTTAATTTATTTCTGGCTGCATTGGGTCTTCGTTGCTGCACGCGGGCTTTCTCTAGTTGCGGTGAGCGGGGACTACTCTTCATTGCAGTGTGCGAGCTTCTCACTGCAGTAGCTTCTCGTTGCGGAGCACGGGCTCTAGGTGCCTGGACTTCAGTAGTTGTGGCACACAGGCTCAGTAGTTGTGGCTCGCGGGCTCTAGAGTGCAATCTCAGTAGTTGTGGCGCACGGGCTTAGTTGCTCCACAGCATGTGGGATCTTCCCGGACCAGGACTCGAACCCGTGTCCCCTGCATTGGCAGGCGGATTCTTATCCACTGTGCCACCAGGGAAGTCCCCTAGACCATGTTCTTGAGAGATTTGATTGGCTGAGCTCATTCATTCAAGCTGACCACACCAGTTGGACATTGTCCAGTGGTCCATAGAAGTTCTGCCCTTGGGACAGAAACTCAACTTCAATCCATTTAATTATGTGGTTTTTGTTTTGTTTTTGCGTGGGGGTGGGGATGAGGGGACTATTTAGAATAGAAAAGCCAGAGAGGGGGAAGGGTAAGATGGGACGAAGTGAGAGAGTGGCATGGACTTACATACACTACCAAATGTAAGATAGATAGCTAGTGGGAAGCAGCTGCATAGCACAGGGAGATCAGCTCAGTGCTTTGTGATCACCTAGAGGGGTGGGATAGGGAGGGTGGGAGGGAGACGCAAGAGGGAGGGGATATGAGGATATAAGTATATGTATAGCTGATTCACTTTGTTATAAAGCAGAAACTAACACACCGTAGTAATACAATTATACTCCAATAAAGATGTTAAAAAGAAAAAAAAGAAAAGAAAAGCCTACTGGCAAAAAAGATTCCCTTAGAAGGAGATGTGAGTTGATGAGAGATAGCTAGCAACTCTAGTTCAGTGCCCCCAAAGTAAATTCTTCCTCATCGTGTGTAGGCAATATTTATTACCATGGAAGGAAACATGGTGGGACATTCATCTAATAAATATTCTAGGGACGTCTAGTCCTGTTTGCACAAGACTGTGCTAGGCATGGGACAGATATTTCAAAGTTAGGGGTTAAGGGGAAGACAGAGACAACTTCCTGATGACTTAGACTTCCCTCCTCACCCACATAGAGGGAAAAAAAACTGGGTACACAATAGCCAATAGTAAGAGCATAGGTAACATAAACTTTTATGGGTTTGGGGGGCCTCTACTTATCATTTACATTTTTCTGTAGGAAAATGCTGAGTTCTCATGGCTTGCTTCAAAGAAGAAAAACATGCTTCTTTTTAATTTTATTTTTAATTTATATTTTATTGAAGTATAGTCGATTTATACTGTATTAGTTTCAGGTGCACAGCACAGTGATTCAGTTTTTATATGTATATATAAAGCCATGTATATATGGCTTCTCATACACTGAAAGTTTATAAATTATTGATGGAGCACAATCCACTTGTGATCTTTGGGGTGGAATCAAGGTGGTTCTTGATCTACTGTTAATTAAATAAATGGTCAGTACTCAGTGGAGGGGTGATGAGAGTCTCAGGGAGCTCCATGCCACAAGAGCAACACAATGGACTGAGCTTGGTGTGTAAAAACACATGAGCAAAATCTGTGGGCTTTTGAGAACACTTATAAATAGATAAAATATTGCCTTATTTCTCTGAATAGTACCTCTGTATGTAAACATATTTTTACATTTACCAACTCATTTTTGTTTTGAACCTTATGACCATCCTGAGAGATAAGTGCCATTAACCCCATCTTACAAAGGAGGAAACTGTGGAAATTGACTTGTCAATCCATGAATGGGTTATAGAGTCTAGCACCACCCTCCCACTGGCACCACAGCATCTCCCATATTTTCCCATGCTTCTACTCACCCCCTGTTCCACCTCATGGAAATCATATAAAAGTTAAACAATTTTAGCCCTGATCTATATTAAATTTATACTGATTTTTTTTCCTGGCAGGTAATTAGTATAAACTTTACTTTCACAGAAAAGCAGAATGTTTTCAATAGACAATGATAAAAAGTTATTGAAGTATTCCCATTGTATTGCTTTTAGTCTAAGATTAATAATCAACCTGAACTTATTTTAAGTGATTATTAAATAACTTATCTTAAAATCTTTTTAAGCTTCTTCCAATCTTTTATTTATTCCTTATATTTCTGCTCTTTAGGAGTCAGTATATTACAGCAAAAAAAGATGGGACCTAGAAATCTCCACCTGGTCTGTTCACTCCTTGTGTCCCTGGGGCACTGGTCAAATGGTTATACCTCAGTTTCTCTGGATTTAAAATGCTTCAGAAAAAGCTCTTGTGAAGATCAGATGCCAAATTAGACCAAGAACCTTTAGAGCATGGCATCAGGATTTTTTTTTTTTTTTCGGTACGCAGGCCTCTCACCGCTGTGGCCTCTCCCGTTGCGGAGCACAGGCTCCAGACATGCAGGCTCAGCGGCCATGGCTCATGGGCCCAGCCGCTCCGCGGCACGTGGGATCCTCCCGGACCGGGGCACGAACCCGTGTCCCCTGCATCGGCAGGCAGACTCTCAACCAGTGAGCCACCAGGGAAGCCCAGCATCAGGATTTTTAAGGCTCGTTATCACACAACTGTACCTCTAGTGGAGCAAAGGGGCTCCATAAGGATGAAAGTTTCTCCTGAATTCTTTTTATGAGACTGGATGATACAAGGGTTAAGAATCATTTCCTGATAAAATGGCCCGTATCACACACTAGGTGCAATCATACTTTCAACCACCCTATTAGATGCTTAGTAATTTCCCCACATGACTTTTGAATAAATTCAGTTTCTGAGTCTCAAAGAAAAACACATTGGTAAGTATGGGAGCTGGGATGTGCACCCACCTCTTGCCCAGGGCCTGGGCTCCCTGAGTGACCGGTTTGTTCTTTCTTACTTGAGTGAAGTTAAGTAAACTTACCAGTCAATAATTTCTCAGTGTGACATGTGTTTAAAGAGAGGGATTTCATTACGGGAACACTTTCAACCATTCATTTCCTTTCTGAATCCTTTTATTCCACTGGGAACAGAAAATCTCTTCCCTGTCGATCAGTTAAATCCATGTAACAGATTTCAGTAAGCATGATTCAAAGGGTTTTTAATTAAGAAACTATTACAATATATTTTATTTTTAAAGATGGAGCTGTGATCTGCCACCAGCAAAACTGAATGATGAAAGAATGCCACGGAGGCAGACACACACATTCATTTAAAGTTGGCAGTTTGGGTTTAAGGGAGAACAGTTTGTCCTTTAAAAACCCAGTGCTGCTAGGTTATATCCAATGTTCTGGGGAGGGAGGAGGGGGACGCAAAAGAAAGAGCTATCTTCCTGTGGCTTTTTGCCCTATGTAAAAGTGAAAAAATACCGAATGTGGCAAATCAGGAAAGGACCTCATGTCAAAGACCCCTGAGCATCCTTCTGGGAATTATGTGTCTTGCAGGTTATCTGTAGCTGTATTTCAGGTCCAGTGAGCTTCCTAAACAAGCTCCCAATCTCTCAGACAACGTTTCCACAAAATCTAGCTAGCCCGTGCTCAGGGAAGTCAGAATGATTTTACTATTAGCACCAGGAAGCCTGAATAAAAAGGTAAATCTGCTAGAAACAAAAACAAAGAAAAAATAAAACTAAGAACATAGCACAGCCAAGTTAAATATAACGTTGCTTTTCTTCTTTTTTTTAAAGATTTTATATTCTTTTCTATCCTTACAGCATGTAATGTTGATTGTGTACTCTTTCTGGAATATTGCTTCACTTTTGTAGCAACACCGATCTTCCCTGGGTCTCCTGTGCCCCTCTGATTGCTCCTCCTCTGTCTTAGCTGGTTCTTTCCTTCTTTCTTCCCTATAGCTACGGATATAGATTGCAAGTTATAATGCGCTTTATATTTTAGGTAATAATTATATCTAACCACTCATTGAGTGCCTGCTATGTTCCAGACATTGTGCTGTGTACTTTACGTGCATTATCTGTTTTTGTTTTTTTTTTGTTTTTGTTTTGTTTTTTCTGGGCCATGCTGTGCAGCATGTGGGATCTTAGTTCCCTGACCGGGGATTGAACCCGCACCCCCCATATTGGAAGCACAGAGTCTTAACCACTGGACCGCCAGGAAGTCCCTTTTTTGTTTTGTTTTGCATTATCTGTTTTAACCTCACTGCATGCAGTCCTGCAAGGCAGATGTTCACATCCCCAACTTACTGGCGAGGCAGCTGAGGTTCAGAGATGGCAAGAAATTTGCCCAAGGTAAACACACCTAGAAAGTTGTGGAGCCAAGATTCAGAGCGATGACCCTCTGGCTCTTATCCTCCTGTCCTTCCCCTGTGCTTCGTGCTTGCCCTGGCCCTGGGCTGTGGTCAGGTGGGCAGGACTGACTCTGCCTTCACCTAGGCTCTGTGTATGTGGCTAGGGGCAAGGGGGGGGATATGAACAGAAAAGAATTAACTGAACAGGTGAAAAAATAAGAGGTAATATCTAAGGTCTATTACTTTATTTTAAGATGGAAGAAAACTTGATGTTTTTATATGCTAAAGCAAAAGCACCAACAGAGCAGAAAGGTAAGTACTGATGATAATAACAGCTGACACTTGTTAAACATAGCCCTGTGCCAGGGACCATGCTAAGCACTTTAGCAGGATTACATCACTAATCTTTCACAACATGCTTATAAAGTAGGTACTATTATTATCACGATATTTTACAGATGAGAAATGTGAGGCTTTGTCCAAGATCACCCAATGAGGGTGATTTAAATAAAGGGGATCTGAGCTTCCATGTTCAGGAATGCAGAGGTCGTTGCCTTTCCTGGTATGCAAGCCAAGCTTCTGTTTAAGGAGCACCCAGTAAGTACCAAGACTTTATTTACATTACTATGACACTTAAGGATATCCCTCAGGGTAGGTAGATAAATACCTCAACTGCAATCCCATATTAAAGTGAGAAAGCTGAGCCTCTGTGGTTACAGACTTGTTTAAAGTCTTCATCTTTTCTCTTTAGACACCCTGTAAAGAATGATGATAAATGTGGGGCTCTACATCCTCAAATCATAATCAGCATTTGCTTTCAACACTTCTCATCTAGGGAAGTGGAATGAGAATTGCTAGCTCAGGAAATTATGTTCTCGGAGAAATAGTTTAGGACTGTTTGGCGGCACCACCCTCCTAAAGAGGTTTGACTCAACTGTTGGGATTGAGATGATACTGGCAATCTGATCTTTGCTTTTGACAGTGGAATTCTTTTCTTTTTAAAATTCATTGTAGTGGGGTATGTTTGATTTACACTGTTGTGTTAATTTCTAGTATACAAAAAAGTGATTCAGTTTTATATATATATATATTCTTTTTCATCTTCTTTTCCATTATGGTTTATCACAGGACATTGAATATAGGTCCCTGTGCTATACAGTAGGATCCTGTTGTTTATCCATCCTATATATACTAATTTGCATCTGCTAATCCCAAACTCCCAGTCCTTTTTTCCCCCAACCCCCTCTCCCTTGGCAACCACAAGTCTGTTCTCTATGTCTGTGAGTCTGTTTCTGTTTTGTAGATAGGTTCATTTGTGTCATATTTTAGATTCCACATACAAGTGATATCATATGGTATTTGTCTTTCTCTGACTGACTTCACTTAGTTTGATAATCTCCAGGTCCATCCACATTGCTGCAAATGGCGTATTTCACTCTTTTTTATGGCTGAGTAGTATTCCATTGTATATATGTACCACATCTTCTTTATCCATTCATCTGACAATGGAATTCATAATCTTACTTTTTTCTTTTTTTTTTCGGTACGCGGGACTCTCTCTGTTGTGGCCTCTCCCGTTGCGGAGCACAGGCTCCAGGAGTGCAGGCTCAGCGGCCATGACTCACGGGCCTAGCCACTCTGCAGCATGTGGGATCTTCCTGGACCGGGGCACGAACCCACGTCCCCTGCATCAGCAGGTGGACTCTCAACCACTGCACCACCAGGGAAGCCCCATAATCTTACTTTTAATGATACAGGTATGGTACTGTTTACAACACTCATTTCACTGAATAAGGCAACTGATTTTATTTCTTTTCTAAAAATTGCAATGCACAGTATACTTTGGTTTAATCATAAAAAATTTCTGAAAATAATCAATCAGTAGTAAATAACTGAAAAAAGGTTGAAAGAGTATAAGAAATGTAATATAAACTTTTGATGAATGAGAGTCTTAGAGAGAGAAAAAAGATCCCAAATAAGGACGGTCTGTATGCTATTAATTCTATATTTAATTGACCAGCAGCTAGTATCTGAAATGTTTATGTTGGTTCCCATTTTCCAAAGTACAATCCCATACACACCTCATTTGTCCTTCACAACAATATATGTCAGTTAGAATCCTTTTATCTACATGTAACACAAACTTGGCCTAAATAGATGGAGGTTGCTTTTCTCATTTAACGAGGGGCTGGGATGTGGCATTCTGGAACTGCTGTGGGACCCAACAGTGTCATCAAGGACACATGTTCCTGCTACCTCCCACTTCACCATTCTGATAAGAATGTTGGCCTCTCACCCTCATAATGTGACAGTTGCTCCAGGCATCACATTGGTGTTTAAGTCTGGAAGAAGGAGTAAGGAAAGGAGCAGGTACCAGGAACATCTTTGCTTTTATTAGAAAAACAAAACTTTCCCAAAGGACCTTTCATTGGCCAGAACTGTGTCACTCAGCCATCCTTGCTGCAAAGGAGAGTGGGAAAGCAACTATTTAACTTTTCCAGGTCGTCTATAGTGAAGGTGAGCAAGAGTGAAGCATTTTGGCAAGGAAGTCTGGTTAGCCAACCAATAGAGTGGCCACATAGGATTCTTTACAGATGGGAAAGCTAGTGTGCATGCTGATCACTCAGTCACAAAGAGGCAGAGCAGGGGCACACACTAAGGTGCCCTGATTCCAGCACCCATGTAATTTCCACTGTGCTATTCAGCCTCTCTAAATTCCTCTCAGGAAGAAGATAGTACTTAAAAGTGCAGAGCAATGGGGATATATACGAAACAGATCAACTTTAAACCAGTAGCTTTATATCAGTATATCATATGATACCTTTATCATTGTTTAATAAACATTATTATTCCATTTTTCTAAATGTATATAACAACTAAGTTTTAAAGATATTGATTGAAGCATTATTTATAACAGCAAAACACTGCAGGGAAAGCCTTAATTTTCAACAATAGGGGATTGGTTGAAAAAAGCATATACCATAAAGTAGAACAGTCAGAAATAAAGTTTCAGAAGAATATTAGTATTTACAATATTTTATTAAATGAAATAAATAAATTATAAAACTGTATATACAATGTGACCCTAAGTTCAGAAACCTATTTTAATATATAAAAGCTAGACATATATAGCAAAATGTTCATAGTGATTATATTTAGGTGATGAGATTACATGATACTGTGGTTTTCATCTTTGTATTTTTTTTGCAATATAATTTAAGTTTTAAAAGTCAAGCTATTGAGTGTGAATCACTATGTTGTACACCTGAAACATATAATATTTTAAATCAACTATACCTCAATTTTAAAAAGATTTTAGACTAAAAAAAAAGTCAGGCTGTTGAAGTATAATTTACATACAATAAAATTTACTCTTTTTTTTTGGTACGCGGGCCTCTCACTGTTATGGCCTCTCCCGTTGTGGAGCACAGGTTTCGGACGCGCAGGCTCAGTGGCCATGGCTCATGGGCCCAGCCGCTCCGCGGCATGTGGGATCTTCCATGACTGGGGCACGAACCCATGTCCCCTGCATCAGCAGGCAGATTCTCAACCACTGCGCCACCAGGGAAGCCCAAAATTTATTCTTTTATGTGTGAGTTTTGACAAATATATTGTTATGTATCCAACACTACAATCAAAATATAGAATATTTCCTTTGCTCCCCAAAAGCTCCCTTGTGCCCTTTTGTGGTTAATCCCCTTTTCCTTTTCATTGGCTGTTGGCAACCACTGATCTGATTTTTGTCCCTATAGATTTTCCTTTTCAAGAATGTCATAAAAGTGAAAATATGTGACACACAGCCTTTGTTTTTGGCTTCTATCAATTGGCATGAATGCTTTTGAGATCATTCATGTTGCTTCATGTATCAGAAGTTCATTCCTTTTTACTACTGAGTAGTATTCCACAGTACAGATGTACCATTATACGTTTATCCTTTTACCACTTGATAGACACTTGGGTTGTTTTCAATTCTGGACTAATAGTAATGTATTAATTTACTAGAGCTGCCATAACAAAAGTACCACAAACCGGGTGGCTTAAACAACAGAAGTGTATTGTCTAACAGTGTAAGAATGACAAGAGAGAAAGAAATCTACCAACTCAAGGAAATGAAAGGAAGCTTGAGACTGTTTCCTGAGAAGCCTTCTAAGAAACTGAAACTGTCTTTCACCTTGCACAGATCTGAGGGTTGAATTGATACTACCTGAATGATCCAGAAACCCCCAAGGTGAGAAATAATATAAAAAATGGATCCCTGATAATACGCTTGGAATGCTTGGCAGAAATGATGTGAAACTGGAAAGCAACTTCTATGGGGTTCCCACAGGAAAAAATATCCCTACTAAAGATAATTTACCAATAGAAATGTATCAAACAAGGCAGGCTCCATTAGGCCCACCACAGGTGCCTGCCTAGGTTGTGTGTTGCACACAGCAGGGGCACATGCACGGTGATGAGAACAAAGCTTCTGGAGTTATGTGCTGGGGTGGCCCTGGAAGCCATCTACCACCAGCAAGAACCAGCAGGCACTGCAGCAGGAGCAGGAAAGCCCAAGAACTTCAGTTGTTGAACTTCAACAACATACATCTTAACTAAAAATATGTCTTAATAAAACAGGTATTGTAAAAATAATTAAAGGCTTGAAAGAAAGACTTGAAATCCTAAGAAAATAGCAAGGTACTATTTTTTTCAAAGAAGAGGCAGATTTGAAAAATAAATATAACTTCTAAAAATGACAAATATGGTTAAACTAAAACCTGAAATATATAGGTTAAACAGCAATTAGATATAGATGAAGAGAAAACTGATGAGTTGGAAAGCAAATTGGAAGATATTCCAAGATGGCACTGCAGAGAAATAAAGAGATAGAAAATAGGACAGAAATTAAGGGGCTTGGGAAGAGATGACGTGTTCTTTGAAGATGTGGCTTCTTAGCGATTTTTTTCTTGATAGAGGAGAGACTATTACAAGGCAATAAGTTATTTAGTTTCCTCCATTTGGGGAACTAATAAAAGAAAACACAGAGAAAAAGTCTTAAGAAAAAATCTGGACTTTAGTAATATCAGGATGCAACCCCATGAAAGAGGCTTTTATTAGAGGATTAGAATTAATAGCAAGGTGATTAAATGAAGAATATAGTTGCTGTGAAGGCAGATGTAATTAGGACAGGCAGAAGCTATGTTTAGGCATTTGATTTCCAAACTCTAAATGGAAGAAGTTTTAAAAAAATCTTTATGAGAGAATGGGAGAAATAATAGTTAAATGGTGACATTTCATGCTTGGGTTTAATGTGAGAAGAGAGCCTAATTTGTACCTTAGTGAATATATTTCTTTGTCTTACTCCAAATATTTATTTATATTAAGCAAAATAGTTGTGGGGGAAGTGGGAAAGTTATGCTCATATTTGTACGTTTTGTTGTTAAATCACCCTGATTACTTCAATCACATCTGGAGCAAGTTTAAAATTGGGGACCACTGCCAAATACAAGGATCCAATATTTCCTTGGAAATGTCAACTATAATCACAAGCAGAATGCCAGGCAGGAAATCATCAATCTCTTTAGACCTGACTTGTATTTTTAATTATTACAGTACAAGTATCTGATCACAATTTCCTTCAAGAAATAATATAAACTACTGATGAATGGACAAAGGCAGGAGATACTGAGGACTAGATAGAGGATGAAGGTCTTTAGTAAGAAACAACCTGTTTACAAACATAGGACAGTGTTGCTTTTGGAAGTCATCAAGCAACAATGGCCTTCAACCAGGCTTTCTTGGAAACTAAGGAAGGAAGAAATCATTCCAAGTTTTAAAAGTAGATTAGTAAAAATTTTAGCGACTTGTTTCTGGGAAAGCTATTTTCTCTTCTCTTAAACTCCCCTCTTAAGTAGGGCATACTGTTCAGAATTCAAAACCTGCTGGCCAAATTTCTAGGATAAACAAGACTTTGTGGCTCTAAAATGAGCCCTAACTTGAAAGTTGATTTAATTTGGAAACAGGGGTGAAGGGAGAGGAAGAGGAGTTCTTAAATGAAAAGGAATATGGAATTTAAAAATAAGTAATGCTTGGATTTCGTTCCGGGCACCAATATTTCTCCAGGCAATTTTGGGCATGTATCATAAGATCGAAGCCAATTTGGCTAAGCCCAGAGGTGACTGTACACCTGAAGGAATCTCAAGTGTGAAAGCCATCAAGTGGGACTCGGGCTATGGGTATAGAGTTGAGTTTAGAAGAGAACATAAGCTTTTTGGGAAAGAAGGATAATATAAACTTTGGGGGAAATGAAGCTTTTTAGGAAAGCCAGGGGAAAACTGACACTACTTAAGATACAGAATAAGAAAAATGTTCCACAGAATAAGTTAGATTGACGAATATGAGCTTAAGTACCAGAAATGAGGGACTTCCCTGGCAGTCCAGTGGTTGGGACTTCACCTTCCAATGCGGGGAGTACGGGTTCAATCCCTGCTCGGGGAGCTAAAATCCCACATGCCTAGCGGCCCCAAAATCAAAACATGAAACAGAAGAATATTGTAACAAATTCAATAAAGACTTTTAAAATGGTCCACATAAAAAAAAATCTTAAAAAAATATACCAGAAATGAAAGAAAACGATTGGCTTTTTTGGTTCTTGTTATTGTTGGCTGATATTGTTGTTCTTTGCCTGAAACAGAGGGTTTTAAAACTTTTCTTTTAATTCTGCCTTAACAATGATGAAAAGGCCCTTTGATTAAAGAAAAGATGAGAAATAAGTGTTTCATCTTAAAGGATAGTAAAAAGGTTCAGTTTAGTGCTTGTCAGCAAGATGGAAGGTTAAACAGAAAAAGTTACAAAACAATGATATTTTTCCAGTTTTTTTAAAATAAAAGAAGCCATTGTTCGTTGAGCTAGTAACATTTTTAAAATTTATTTCTATTTTTATTTTTTAACATCTTTATTTGAGTATAACTGTTTTACAATAGTGTGTTAGTTTCTCCTTTACAACAAAGTGAATCAGTTATACATATACATATGGTCCCATACCTCTTCCCTCTTTTGTCACCCTCCCTCCCACCCTCCCTATCCCACCCCTCTAGGTGGTCACAAAGCACAGAGGTGAACTCCCTGTGCTATGCTGCAGCTTCCCACTAGCTATCTAATTTACATTTGGTAGTGTGTATATGTCCCTGCCACTCTCTCACTTCGTCACAGCTTACCCTTCCCCCTCCCCATATCCTCAAGTCCATGCTCTAGTAGGTCTGTATTTTATTCCCATCCTACCACTAATCTCTTCATGACATTTTTTTTTTTTTTTAGATTCCATATATATGTGTTAGCATACGCTATTTGTTTTTATCCTTCTGACTTACTTCACTCTGTATGACAGATTCCAGGTCTATCCACCTCATTACAAACAACTCAGTTTCATTTCTTTTTATGGCTGACTAATATTCCATTGTATATATGTGCCACATCTTCTTTATCCATTCATCTGTTGATGGACACTTAGGTTGCTTCCATGTCCTGGCTATTGTAAATAGAGCTGCAATGAACATTTTGGTACATGACTCTTTTTGAATTATGGTTTTCTCAGGGTATATGCCTAGTAGTGGGATTGTGGGGTCATATGGTAGTTCTATTTGTAGTTTTTTAAGGAACCTCCATACTGTTCTCCATAGTGGCTGTATCAATTTACATTCCCACCAGCAGTGCAAGAGCGTTCCCTTTTCTCCACACCCTCTCCAGCATTTATTGTTTCTAGAGTATTTGATGATGGCCATTCTGACTGGTGTGAGATGATACCTCATTGTAGTTTTGATTTGCATTTCTCTAATGATTAATGATGTTGAGCATTCTTTCATGTGTTTGTTGGCAGTCTGTATATCTTCTTTGGAGAAATGTCTATTTAGTTCTTCTGCCCATTTTTGGATTGGGTTGTTTGTTTTTTTGTTATTGAGCTGCATGAGTTGCTTATAAATTTTGGAGATTAATCCTTTGTCAGTTGCTTCATTTGAAAATTTTCTCCCATTCTGAGGGTTGTCTTTTGGTGTTGTTTATGGTATCCTTTGCTGTGCAAAAGCTTTGAAGTTTCATTAGGTCCCATTTGTTTATTTTTGTTTTTATTTCCATTTCTCTAGGAGGTGGGTCAAAAAGGATCTTGCTGTGATTTATGTCATAGAGTGTTTTGCCTATCTTTTCCTCTAAGAGTTTTATA
Organism: Kogia breviceps; assembly: GCF_026419965.1. Classification (NCBI taxonomy): domain Eukaryota; kingdom Metazoa; phylum Chordata; class Mammalia; order Artiodactyla; family Physeteridae; genus Kogia; species Kogia breviceps. Next base: position 51,050,999 of record NC_081310.1, on the reverse strand, counting down.
GTGTCTGGCCTTACATTTAGGTCTTTAATCCATTTTGAGTTTATTTTTGTGTATAGTGTTAGGGAGTGTTCTAATTTCATACTTTTACATGTACCTGTCCAGTTTTCCCAGCACCACTTATTGAAGAGGCTGTCTTTTCTCCACTCTATATTCTTGCCTCCTTTATCAAAGATAAGGTGACCATATGTGTGTGGGTTTATCTCTGAGCTTTCTATCCTGTTCCATTGATCTATATTTCTTTTTTTGTGCCAGTACCATACTTTCTTCATTAATATAGCTTTATAGTATAGTCTGAAGTCAGGGACCCTGATTCCTCCAGCTCCATTTTTCATCCGCAAGATTGCTTTGGCTATTTGGGGTCTTTTGTGTTTCCATACAAATTGTGAATTTTTTTGTTCTAGTTCTGTAAAAAATGCCTGTGGTAGTTTGATAGGGATTTCATGGAATCTGTAGATTGCTTTGGGTCATAGAGTCATTTTCACAATGTTGATTCTTCCAATCCAAGAACATGGTATATCTCTCCATCTATTTGTATCATCTTTAATTTCTTTCATCAGTGTCTTATAATTTTCTGCATATAGGACTTTTGTCTCCTTAGGTAGGTTTATTCCTAGATATTTTATTCTTTTTGCAATCGTAAATAGGAGTGTTTTCTTAATTTCACTGTCAGTTTTTTCATCATTAGTGTATAAGGATGTCAGAGATTTCTGTGTATTAATTTTGTATCATGCTACTTTACCAAATTAATTGTTTAGCTCTAATAGTTTTCTGGTAGCATCTTTAGGATTCTTTATGTATAGTATCATGTCATCTGCAAACAGTGACAGCTTTACTTCTTCTTTTCTGATGTGGATTCCTTTAATTTCTTTTTCTTCTCTGATTGCTGTGTCTAGAACTTCCAAAACTATGTTGAATAAGAGTGGTGAGAGTGGGCAACCTTGTCTTGTTCCTGATCTTACTGGAAATGGTTTCAGTTTTTCACCATTCAGGAAGATGTTGGCTGTGGGTTTGTCATATATGGCCTTTATTATGTTGAGGAAAGTTCCGTTTATGCTCACTTTCTGGAGGGTTTTTATCATAAATGGGTGTTGAATTTTGTCAAAAGCTTTCTCTGCATCTATTGAGATGATCATATGGTTTTTCTCCTTCAGTTTGCTGATATGGTGTATCACATAGATTGATTTGTGTATATTGAAGAATCCTTGCATTCCTGGAATAAACCCCACTTGATCATGGTGTGTGATCCTTTTAATGTGCTACTGGATTCTATTTGCTAGTATTTTCTTAAGGATTTTTGCATCTATGTTCATCAGTGATATTGGCCTGTAGTTTTCTTTCTTTGTGACGTTTTTGTCTGGTTTTGGTATCAGGGTGATGGTGGCCTCAGAGAATGAGTTTGGGAGTGTTCCTCCCTCTGCTGTCTTTTGGAAGAGTTTGAGAAGGATAGGTGTTAGCTCTTCTCTAAATGTTTGATAGAATTCGCCTGTGAAGCCATATAGTCCTGGGCTTTCGTTTGTTGGAAGATTTTTAATCACAGTTTCAATTTCAGTGCTTGTGATTGGTCTGTTCATATTTTCTATTTCTTCCTAGTTCAATCTCATCAGGTTGTGCATTTCTAAGAATTTGTCCATTTCTTCCAGATTGTCCATTTTATTGGCATAGAGTTGCTTGTAGTAATCTCTTATAATCTTTTGTATTTCTGCAGTGTCAGTTGTTACTTCTCCTTTTTCATTTCTAATTCTATTGATTTGAGTCTTCTCCCTTTTTTTCTTGATGAGTCTGGCTAATGTTTTATCAATTTTGTTTATCTTCTCAAAGAACCAGCCTTTAGTTTCATTGATCTTTGCTCGTTTCCTTCATTTCTTTTTCATTTATTTCTGATCTGATCTTTATGATTTCTTTCCTTCTGCTAAATTTGGGGTTTTTTTGTTCTTCTTTCTCTAATTGCTTTAGGTGCAAGGTTAGGTTGTTTATTTGAGATGTTTCCTGTTTCTTACGGTAGGATTGTATTGCTATTAACTTCCCTCTTAGAACTGCTTTTGTTGCATCCCATAGGTTTTGGGTCATCATTTCTCCATTGTCATTTGTTTCTAGGTTTTTTTTAATTTCCTCTTTGATTTCTTCAGTGATCACTTCGTTGTTAAGTATTGTATTGTTTAGCCTCCATGTGTTTGTATTTTTTACAGATCTTTTCCTGTAATTGATATCTAGTCTCATAGTGTTGTGGTCAGAAAAGATACTTGATACGATTTCAATTTTCTTAAATTTACCAAGGCTAGATTTGTGACACAAGATAGGATCTATCCTGGAGAATGTCCCATGAGCACTTGAGAAGAATGTGTATTCTGTTGTTTTTGGATGGAATGTCCTATAAATATCAATTAAGTCCATCTTGTTTAATGTATCATTTAAAACTTGTGTTTCCTTATTTATTTTCATTTTGGATGATCTGTCCATTGGTGAAAGTGGGGTGTTAAAGTCCCCTACTCTGATTGTGTTACTGTCGATTTCCCCTTTTATGGCTGTTAGTATTTGCTTTATGTATTTAGGTGCTCCTATGTTGGGTGCATAAATATTTACAATTGTTATATCTTCTTCATGGATCGATCCCTTGATCATTATGTAGTGTCCTTCTTTGTCTCTTGTAATAGTCTTTATTTTAAAGTCTATTTTGTCTGATATGAGAATTGCTACTCCAGCTTTCTTTTGATTTCCATTGGCATGGAATATCTTTTTCCATCACCTCACTTTCATTCTGTTTGTGTCCCTAGGTCTGAAGTGGGTCTCTTGTAGACAGCATATATATGGGTCTTGTTTTTGTATCCACTCAGCCAGTCTGTGTCTTTTGGTGGGAGCATTTAATCCATTTACATTTAAGGTAATTATTGAGATGTATGTTCCTATTACCATTTATTTAATTGTTTTGGGTTTGTTCTTGTAGGTCTTTTCCTTCTCTTGTGTTTCTTGCCTAGAGAAGTTCCTTTAGCATTTGTTGTAAAGCTGGCTTGGTGGTGCTGAACTCTCTCAGCTTTTGCTTATCTGTCAAGGTTTTAATTTCTCCATCAAATCTGAATGAGATCCTTGCTGGGTAGAGTAATTTTGGTTGTAGGTTTTTCTCTTTCATCACTTTAAATATGTCCTGCCACTCCCTCTGGCTTGCAGAGTTTCTGCTGAAAGATCAGCTGTTAACCTTATGGGGATTCCCTTGTGTGTTATTTGTTGTTTTTCCTTTGCTGCTTTTAATATGTTTTCTTTGTATTTAATGTTTGATAGTTTGATTAATATGTGTCTTGGCATGTTTCTCCTTGGATTTATCCTGTATGGGACTCTCTGTGCTTCCTGGACTTGATTAACTATTTCCTTTCCCATATTAGGGAAGTTTTCAACTATAATCTCTTCAAATATTTTCTCAGTCCCTTTCTTTTTCTCTTCTTCTTCTGGGACCCCTATAATTTGAATGTTGGTGCGTTTCATGTTGTCCCAGAGGTCTCTGAGACTGTCCTCAGTTCTTTTCATTCTTTTTTCTTTATTCTGCTCTGCAGTAGTTATTTCCACTATTTTATCTTCCAGGTCACTTATCCGTTCTTCTGCCTCAGTTATTCTGTTATTGATCCCATCTAGAGTATTTTTAATTTCATTGATTGTGTTCTTCATCGTCGCTTGCTTCCTCTTTAGTTTTTCTAGGTCCTTGTTAAATGTTTCTTGCATTTTGTCTATTCTATTTCTAAGATTTTGGATCATCTTTACTTTCATTATTCTGAATTCTTTTTCAGGTAGACTGCCTATTTCCTCTTCATTTGTTAGGTCTGGTGGGTTTTTACCTTGCTCCTTCATCTGCTGTGTGTTTTTCTGTCTTTTCATTTTGCTTATCCTATTGTATTTGGGGTCTCCTTGTTGCAGGTGCAGGTTCATAGTTCCTGTTGTTTTAGGTGGCTGTCCCCAGTGGCTAAGGTTGGTTCAGTGGGTTGAGTATGTTTTCTCATTGAGGGGACTAGTGCTGTGTTCTAGTGGATGAGGCTGGCTCTTGTCTTTCTGGTGGGCAGGTCCATGTCTGGTGGTGTGTTTTGGGGTGTCTGTAGCCTTATTATGATTTTAGGCAGCCTCTCTGCTAAGGGATGGGGCTGTGGTCCTGTCTTGCTAGTTGTTGGGCATAGGGTGTCCAGCACTGTAGCTTGCTGGTCGTTGAGTGAACCTGGGTCTTGGTGTTGAGATGGAGATCTCTGGGAGATTTTCGCCATTTGATATTACGTGGTGGAGCTGGGAGGTCTCTTGTGGACCAGTGTCCTGAAGTTGGTTCTCCCACATCAGAGGCATAGGCCTGACACCTGGCTGGAGTGCCAAGAGCCTTTAATCCACACTGCTGAGAATAAAAGCGAGAAAAAATAGAAAAGAAAGAAGGAAAGGAAGGAAGGAAGGAAGGAAGGAAGATAGGAAGGAAGGAAGGAAGAATGAAGATAAAACAGGAAAAAATGAAGTTATTAAAATAAAAAATAATTATTAAGAAGAAAAATTTTTTAAAGTAAAACAAAACAAAACAAAAAACGGGACAGTCAGAACACTAGGACAAATGGTGAAAAGCAAAGCCATACAGACAAAATCTCACACAGAAGCACACACATACACACTCACAAAAAGAGAAAAAAGTGAAAAAAATAATATATCTTGCTCCCAAAGTCCACCTCCTCAATTTGGGATGATTTGTTGTCTATTCAGGTATTCCACAGATGCAGGGTACATCAAGTTGATTGTGGAGATTTAATCCACTGCTCCTGAGGCTGCTGGGAAGGATTTCCCTTTCTCTTCGTTAGCACAGCTCCTGGGGCTCAGCTTTGGATCTGGCCCCGCCTCTGCGTGTATGTCTCCTGAGGGCGTCTGCTCATCGCTCAGAAAGGACGGGGTTAAAGGAGCAGCTGATTCGGGGGCTCTGGCTCACTCAGGCTGGGGTAGGGAGGGGTGCGGATGCGGGGTGAGCCTGCGGCAGCAGAGGCCAGCGTGACGTTGCACCAGCCTGAGGCGTGCCGTGCATTCTCCCAGGGAAGCTGTCCCTGGATCCCGGGACCTTGGCAGTGGCGGGCTGCACAGGCTCCCGGGAGGGGAGGTGTGGAGAGTGACCTGTGCTCGCACACAGGCTTCTTGGTGGCGGCAGCAGCAGCAGCCTTAGCGTCTCAGGCCCGTCTCTGGCGTCCGCACTGGTAGCCGCGGCCCGCGCCCGTCTCTGGAGTTCCTTTAAGTGGCGCGCTTAAACCTCTCTCATCACGCACCAGGAAGCAAAGAGGGAAGAAAAGGTCCCTTGCCTCTTCGGCAGCTCCAGACTTCTCCCGGTCTCCCTCCCGGCTAGCCGTGGCGCACTAGCCCCTTCAGGCTGTGTTCACGCCGCCAACCCCAGTCCTCTCCCTGCCATCCAACCACGGAAGCCCGAGCCTCAGCTCCCAGCCCCGGCCCCTCCCGGTGGGTGAGCAGACAAGCCTCTCGGGCTGGTGAGTGCTGGTCGGCATCGATCCTCCGTGCGGGAATCTCTCCACTTTGCCCTCCGCACCCTGTGGCTTCGCTCTCCTCCGCGGCTCTGAAGCTTCCCCCCCACCACCCGCAGTCTCCGCCCGCGAAGGGGCTTCTAGTGTGTGGAAACCTTTCCTCCTTCACAGCTCTCTCCCACTGGTGCAGGTCCCGTCCCTATTCTTTGTCTCTGTTTATTCTTTTTTCTTTTGCCCTACCCAGGTACGTGGGGAGTTTCTTGCCTTTTGGGAGGTCTGAGGTCTTCTGCCAGCGTTCAGTAGGTGTTCTGTAGGAGTTGTTCCACGTGTAGATGTATTTCTGATGTATTTGTGGGGAGGAAGGTGATCTCCGCGTCTTACTCTTCCGCCATCTTCTCTCCTCTGTTTGTTCTTTAATTCTTCTAGGTGTTTGTCCTTTAATTCTTCTAGGTCTTTGTTAAACATTTCTTGCATCTTCTCTAGCTTTGCCTCCATTCTTTTTCTGAGGTCCTGGATCATCTTCACTATTATTATTATTCTGAATTCTTTTTCTGGAAGTTTGCCTATCTCCACTTCATTTAGTTGTTTTTCTGGGGTTTTATCTTGTTCCTTCCTCTGGTACATAGCCCTCTGCCTTTTCATCTTGTCTATCTTTCTGTGAATGTGGTTTTTGTTCCACAGGCTGCAGGATTGTAGTTCTTCTTGCTTCTGCTCTCTGCCCTCTGCAACAATAGAGTGTTTGTGACAAAGTGACTAATGTTGAGATGATGCATATAAAGCACCTAGAATGTGCCTGGCATTGCTCGAGTGTTTCAGAATATTAGTGATGATAATGATGGCTCTGAAGATGACAGAGAGAAGGGAGGGGAGGAGGGAGAAGGAGGGAGAAAAGAGAGAGTGAGAGGATGATGGAGACAGAGCATATGCTGTACTTTCCATGCTCGGAAATGTGTGACTCTCATGTGGCACTGGGTCAGAGCCTGTGACCAGGAAGAAGACAGTGGAAAGTAGGGTAGTCAGGTGGGGATAAAAGGTTGGGTTTTTCATCAAAATATTGGTGTTCCTTTTTACAGTGATCTCTAAGGGTCAATTCCTTTACACACAGGGCATTTTCTGGTCCCAAGTAATATTGACTTGGCTTTGGGGTGGCGGTGGGAATCAGACAAGTCAGATTTATTTCCAGGACCGATTGAGGGAAAGTAGATGTTATTGGTCACTGAGTCAGTAACGCTTTAAAGTTCCTCCTAGTGTATTTAGATCTATTGATGTCCACACCCATTTTGTAAACAGATTCAAAAAACATTTATTGGATGTAAGACACTCAATAAATGCTAATTGCATGCATTTTCATTAACTTTACTGCAGGGGAGAATCTTCTGACACAAACGTTGTCCTGTGGATTTAAAGCCAGGATAAGAGCCTCAGAAAATGTAAGCACGTTAAGTGAGTTAAGCTAGTTAAGTGAGCCGGTGAGTCTGGGATTAGCCTCACATGTGAGCACAGGCCTTCCTCGTCCCAGGCCCTCAGCTCTTTGTGCTATCCCACAGCTGATCTTCATGACTGTGTGCCTAAAACTCAGCACAGGCAGCCACACAACTCCTGAGAGCCGGGAGATGGCAAAATTTCTCCTCACACCTCTCTGGTCTCTCTTCCTCTGTCGCTCCTCTTCCGGCCCTGATGCCTCTAGGTAAAATTCTGCTGCTCCCTTGTCCTGCTCGAGGAGACAGAGGTCAAGCATAGCTGTGGCGTTCCACTTGGGGTCACCGCTGCACTGAGGTACCGCCATTCAGAGAGTTCTAATCGAGCTGGTTCCACCTTGCCTTTGCACAAATCACAGAGAAGAAAAGGGACCCTCCAGGTGGCAGTAGGACCTTGCTCTCTGGCCAGACTGATATCAGCCGCTGCGTAGATGTGAGTACAACTGTATTGATTTGAAATTGTTGACATATTTCCTTCTCTTCGGTAAATAGCTGTTGCCCTGAGCCCTTGAGGGCCCCGCCCTGGTCCTGGGCTCAGTCCTCCCTAATATTTTAAAATATTTTGACTAGTACCTTGCTGAGTCTAGTGCTTTTAATGCTTTTAGCTAATGACTGAGTTCTATTTTAAAAAAATTTCATTGAGCTTACAGGGGGAAGCCAAGGTGGGTGGAGTATTAAGAGGACAAATTTGCCAAGCCCGTGGGATAAATAGCTAGTTTCTAATGGGTATTGATTTCGGAGGAGCAGGTAGAAATATGGCAGTAAGTTCCCTGCACCTTGACATGGATGATGATCATCACCACTCCTCATTTTTGTTCCAAAGGGAAAGGCAAGTGGAGAGACAAGAAAGAGGAAAGTGCTGGGCACAGAGTAGCATTGAACACATATTTGTGACTGAACAAATAATTGAATACAAGACTGCATGACAAGTAGAAGTACCATCTCAGGATACTTGTTTTTATGAGGGTTAAACAAGATAATCAATGCAACAAATGTGAAGCACTTGCTCTATGTCAGGTTTGGGCTAAAACACAAAGTTGTGTCCAACCAAAGAGTATTAATTAAGAGGAGAAAGTAAGGTTGAGAAATGAGAAAGTGTGTGCAGCAAGGAATTGATGGGCCAGAGAAAGGTCTGGTATTTTAAAAGATATGAAAGATAATGAGCAGAGAATAAAATCAGCAACAGGGTTCAGGCATTAAAAAAAAAAATTCACATGATGCTGGTATTAGGAGAACAACCCAGCTCTATGAGATAATTCTCTCACTATACTCCATCTTACTAAACTTACAATACGGAGCTCAACTTGGGTCCCATATTTAGGATAGACATTGAGAACGTGTAAATGCTCCAAGGGACAGCGGCCGATGAGCAGGGTCAGCTCGGTGTGCATGTGAAAAGTGCGCTCACACTGGGCACTTTTAGAAGGGCACTGCAGTTTTGTTTTGTTGTTTTTTTTTTTAATGGTATGCGGGCCTCTCACTGCTGTGGCCTCTCCCGTTGCGGAGCACAGGCTCCGGACGCGCAGGCTCAGCGGCCATGGCTCACAGGCCCAGCCGCTCCGCGGCATGTGGGATCTTCCCGGACTGGGGCGCGAACCCATGTCCCCTGCATCAGCAGGCGGACTCTCAACCACTGCGCCACCATGGAAGCCCTGCACTTTGTTAAAAGCCCTGTCACTGTCTTGAAATTCTAGTAATCTTATCTTTGAGCTTGTGTTTTGTAAGTGAAGTCCGATGAGGCCGAGGAGATAGGTGCGTGCTCACATCCCCGAGCCTTGCCAGGCATCCACAGTCAGCATCTGTGGCCGCTACCTGGCAACTGTGACGTACTTACCTTGTACTTGCTTTGAGTCTCGCCGAACTCCCATGAATCATGGGCCCCCTAGATCCTGTGCCGTGTTCAATATCAACACATCAGCAGCATCAGGGGTGCCAGCAGCCACAAGAGGCCACACTTTCCATCAAAACCAGACCTTGCTTCTAACGCAGAAAGAAGGTAATGGCATTCAAAGAAACAGGAACGACCTAGGAACCCTATTATCCTTTCTTTCTTGGGTAACTTCGCCGTATGAGCCAAGTGCTCATGCTGAAAATGATGATCTAGAAGAGAAGGGAAACATAGGGCAACTCATAGCTCCTTTTCCTTTCTTACTCATCATCAGGTAGAGAGTGTTGGTAAAATGTGCACATATGAAGAAGTGAAACAAAATGTTATGAGTTACAAAATACAAAATGTAATTTTGGTGATTCTGCACACAGATAAAAGCTCTTATCATTTGCATTTAAAACTGGCATTGCATAAATGGTAGGATTCGTTCTGACAGTTAAAATTTAAATTTATCTTTCCCTAGAATGGTAGTTACCCCTACTGGGCTTCTTAAAAATTATTATTATTTTTTAACTGTGGTAAAACACACAACATAAAATTTACTGTCTTAACCATTTTTAAGTGCACGCTTCAGGAGCATTAAGTACTTTCACGTTGTGAACACCCACCACCATCCATCTCCAGAACCCTTTTTGTCTCACAAAACTGAAATTCTCTACCCACTGAACAATAACTCCCCATTGTTCCCTCCTTCTGGCCCCTGGCAACCAACATTCTACTTTCTGACTGTATGAATTTTGCTACTATAGGCAATTCATATAAACAGAATCATACAATATCTGTTCTTTTGTGACTGGCTTATTTCACTTAACATAATGTCCCCAAGGTTCAGCCATATTGTAGCATATGACAAGATTTCCTTCCTTTTTAAGGCTGAATAGCTTTAATGGCTGAATGCCATTGTATGTACATACCATGTAATCTTTATCCACTCATCAGTTAACAGACACGTGGGTTGCTTCCACCTCTTGGCTATTGTGAATAATGCTGCTATGAACATGGGTGTACACAGACCAGTTCAAGTTCCTGCTTTCAATTCTTTTAGGTACATTCCAAGAAGTAGAATTGCTAGATCCTATGCTAATTCTATTTTTAATTTTTTGAGGAAATGCCATAATATTTTCCATGGTTGCTGTACCAATTTACATTCCCAACAACAGTGCACAATGTTTCCTTGCCAATACTTGTTATTTTCTCTTTTTTGATAGTAGCCATCCTAATAGGAGTAGGCTGGTGTCTCATTGGGGTTTTGGTTTTCATTTCCCTAATGTTTATTGACGTTGACCCTGTTTTATAACTAATAATATATATATATATTTTTTTATTTTTGTTTATTTTTGGCTGTGTTGGGTCTTCGTTGTTGTGCTCTCTCTAGCTGGGGCTACTCTTCGTTGCGGTGCGCGGGCTTCTCCTTGTGGTGGCTTCTCTTGTTGTGGAGCACGGGACTCTAGGCACGCGGGCTTCAGTAGTTGTGGCACGTAGGCTCAGTTGTTTTTGCTCTCGGGCTTTAGAGTGCAGGCTCAGTAGTTGTGGCACACGGGCTTAGTTGCTCTGCGGCATGCGGGATCTTCCTGGACCAGGGCTCGAACCCATGTCCCCTGCATTGGCAGGCAGATTCTTAACCACTGCGCCACCAAGGAAGTCCTAATAAAATATTTTTAAAGGAGGAAGTTTATGTATTAGTACTTTAACATCACTTTTTCTCTGCTTTTTGAACACACATTTTCATTTTGCATTGGTTCTGAAAATTATGTAGATAAGAAATTATGCTAAGAAAAAATGAGCTGGGTAGAAACTTTTAAAAAAATTTTATTTATTTATCCATTTATTTATTTATTTTTGGCTGAGTTTGGTCTTTTGTTGCTGCGTGCGGGCTTTCGGTAGTTGCAGTGAGTGGGGGCTAGTCTTCTTTGCGGTGCACGGGCTTCTCATTGCGGTGGCTTCTCTTGTTGCAGAGCACAGGCTCTAGGCACGTGGGCTTCAGTAGTTGTGGCACATGGGCTCAGTAGTTGTGGCTCGTGGGCTCTAGAGCGCAGGCTCAGTAATTGTGGCACACGGGCTTAATTGCTCCACGGCATGTGGGATCTTCCCAAAGCAGGACTCCAACCCTTGTCCCCTGCATTGGCAGGCGGATTCTTAACCACTGTGCCACCAAGGAAGCCCAAGCTGGGTAGAAACTTAATCTGAGTTTATGAAATCTCTTTGCAAGGAGATGTTGATCACCTGTTGCCCATCACTCTTGACTGTGGAAATAGAGAAAAAAGACTTAGCGAAAGTTTTAGAGATTTATTCATAAAGGAAAACTGCCTAGCACAAGGTGATGCAGCTTGATGTAAAGGATCCAGTGGTTGGTTTAATGCTGGATTTCAGCTTTGGCTGTGTCACGCATCACCTGTGCAAGTGCTGGGTTAATTGTTAAATCTCTCTCTGTGCCTTGATCAGCCAGGCAGGGCAGTAGGGACAGATCCTGAGATGGGCCAGCGTTGTGTTGTACGGCACTTGCCTTGTCTGAGGCACTTGCATAGCTTTCAAGCAAGCAAGAGTGAAGGAAGAAAGGGAGCTTTATCTGTCAACAAGGGGGATTGGGCCATTTCTGCAGGCCCAGAAAGTTTGGGGATCTGAGGATTCAGGTTTCTCAAGTGCATCCAGGCAAGTATTCCCATCCCAAGTCTCTAGGTCCTATTCCTTCTCTACCAGGACAGTTCTTTGCTATAGACCTGCCTAGGCTGATGAGTCATCTTTCTTTGAAGTTCTGCCAACTCTTATGGTTAAATCCTGGGCCTGCTCTCCAGCTCTCTCTTCTTTAGGCTCAGGAAATGAAGGTCTCTTTAAATACTTCCAAGGAGACTCTGATTCTCACCTTTTGCTTTAAATTAATGATTGATTGCCCTGCACCTGTCATTTTCCTTTTCAAAGCTATGAAGGGTTTTTGGCAGTAGGCACCCTATTCCAAAGTCCTTATAAATACTCCGTTCCTCTCAAATGCCAGAGATATTGCATGAATTTGTGCCTCCCCTCTACCTGTATCACTCCCTCTCCACCAGAGGGGAACATTTTAGCAATTGCACCGCTACTGCATGTCAGGAACTATCAGTACCCCACCTACCACCAGTGATGAGATCCATATTGCCCTCCAATCAGTGGGTGATCTAATTCCAGAATCTCATCCTTAGAACTTGTTTTCTAGGACCACTCCTGGTACCAACCATTTTAATTGGGTCCCTTAGAAACAGTTGGGCCCAGGGATTCAGGCCCATTTGTTTTGCCGAGGGAGTGCTTTTCAGGAGAAAATCTGCACCATGATAAGGGATGCAGGATAAGGAAAGCTAAGCAAGGATATAGTTCTGGGTAAAGTCTAGTCTCCACTGAGCCAAGACGGTGTGTGTGTGTGTGTGTGTGTGTGTGTGTGTGTGTAGCTCTGAAGCATATATCACAACATAAAGTTTCTCACCTTCAGATACGGAGTCAGCCTTCTGAACCCCAGTATGAGTCAGTCATTGGCTCCAGGGTACCCTTAGGGATAGGGCATAACCTCCAGGTGAGGCGGTGCCCAGTGGCTGAGAGCAGTTCTCCCACAGAAGTGGGCAACTGTGAGCCATTAGCAGCTACCATTTACAATAGCTGAGGAATGGGATCTGGGCATCAGATGTACTTTCCACCCTACTTCTGGATTGTGGCCGGTATGGACTATATCCCTAGGACTCCTTGCCATCTGCTTTCTAGTTGGGTTAAAAAAAAACCTGGGAGCCCTAGCACTGGATCACACAGAAAATGGAATGAGGTCAAGGTATGTATGCACTTGGCTTCCTCCCTGTAAGATCATCTTAGGCTGGCTACATACATCCCTTGACCAAGTCAAGACAGCCCTGTCCATGTGACTTTTTTCTTCTAGGTTCCTTCCAGGTAAACTCTCCCTTCCCTCATCCCTTCAAACCTGGGTGTTGCCCTACCCCTTCTAGTTCCTTTAAGCCCCATCCATATTTTGTCAACAATCTCCTTATTAAACATTCCTTGAATTATATTGAGTGTGTTGTGACCTGTGGAGACTAATGCAGTATGCCACTATGGCAGCAATTGATGGGATAAGGAAGATAAAAAGTTTACTTTTTACTCAAGTACACAGAGCATCTATCCAAGATTTTTGAGTAGAAGAGTGAAATAAACTGATTTTTTTGAACTTTCAATTTCTCTTAGTTGCCTGTAGCATGTAGGTTTTCCAGTAATTATTTTCAAAAAAAGAGACAAGAATGTTATATTTTCTGAGCCCTCATATTTCTGAGTATGCATGTGTGTTTGTGGTTTTCATGCATAAGTGATAACTGGCTGGGTATTAAAATTCTTGAGTCAACACAATTCTAGCCTCCCAACTGTGTAAATGCCTTTCTAGGATTCTAGAATTTAGTGTAAGAGAAGACAGAGATGAGCTTTATTTTTGCTTCCTTGTAGGTATCCCATTTTTCCTGCCTCAATACTTACAGGATTTTCCCCTTAAACTTATGGTTATATACTCTGCCACAGGGTATCTTAATGTGTCTTTTCTTATATTTGACAAAACCTGTATGTCCTATAGGACTTTTTAGAAGTTTTTTTGATTGATTGGTTTGATGATGGCTTCTGGTCCACTCTTTTTAGATTTCTTACACAGGAATATTATGTAATTATTAGTAATCTTACTCTTTTTTCCTCTCCATTTACATTTTTGGTCTTTTTCCTCTGTGTTCTGTGCCAGCTTTTTTGGCTTCTCTTCCATTCCTCTGATTTTCTTCAGTCAATTCTGCTCCTTACTGCTTCAGTGAAGGGTTTGATAACTGCATTGGAATTTTTTTCCTGGCACTCCTTACTTATTTAACTTGCTCCCCTTTTAGCTGATCTGTCTTTACAACTCCTTAACTGTTTTATCTGTGACTTTCTGAATTATGGAGGCCATGATGCCGAGGTACTCTAAAAATTTAGTTCTTGTAGTACATCATTTAAAAAATTAGGGTTGTCTTTTGCTTCGGGATAATTGACTCATTCATTCATCTATTGTAGTGAGTACCTTGGGATACATCAGAACAAAAGAGACAAAAATCTCTCTTCTTGTGAAGCTTACATTTGGATGAAAAGACAATAAACAAAAGGCATAATTAATTAGATAACTACAGAATGTTAGAAAGGCTAAATGTTCTGGGAAAATAGAGATGGTAAGAGGATTAGATAGTGCACTTGGGGAGACTTCATTGAGAAGATGAAATTTGATCAAAGACTTGAAAGATGCCTGGGAACTGTTCATGCAGCTCTCTGAGGAAGAGCTTTTCAGATAGGCACACAGCAAGTGCAAGACCCTTAAGACAGGAGCATGCTTGGTGTGTCTGAGGAATGGTGAGGAGGCCAGTGAGGCTGCAGCACGGTGAAAAGAGGAAAGAAGACCGGCAAAGAGGTCAGAAAGGTAACCTGGGGATACATCCTGAGAGTTTTTGGTTTTTACCCTAAAGGGTTTTGGCTCTTACCCTAAAGAAGATAGAAAGTCTTTGGACAGCTTTGAGCAAAGGCATGATCTGATTACATTTTGAAAGAATCTTTTCCACCATTCTATTGAGAACAAGTTTAGGGGAGAAAAGGAAATGTAGAATATGGAGAACAGTTAGAAAACCATTGCAGTATTCCAGGTGAGAAGCGACGGTAGCTAAGGACCAGATGGTCACCGTGGAGGTAATAGAACTGGTCAGATTTCAGATATATTTTATAGGTAGAACCAGAAGGGTTTTCTGACAAATTAAATGTGAGTTGTGAAAGAAATTAAGGAGTTAATATAACTCCATGATTTAGGGGCTAAGCAATTGGAGGGATTCAGTTGTCATCAACTGAGATGGGAGAAGATGCTTGTGGAGTAAGTCTGCGGGGAGCAGATTGGAATTTTGTTTTAGATGTGCTAAATTTGAAATGAAGAATAATGAAAATGTCACATCGAATATGTATTTACTTTTCATTGAAATATAGTTGATTTACAACATATTAGTTTCAGGTGTAAAACATAGTGATTCAAAATTTTTATAGATTACATTAAAAGTTATTTTAAAATATTGGCTATATTCCTTGTGCTGTATAATATGTACTGGTACCTTATTTTATACACGGTAGTTTGTACCTCTTAATCTGCTACCCTATCTGTCCTTCCCCCATTCCCTCTCCCCACTGGTATCCACTAGTTTGTCTTTATATCTGTGAGTCTGTCTTCCTTTTTGGTTACATTCACTAGTTTGTTGTGTTTTTTAGATTCCACATATAAGCATATCATACAGTATTTGTTTTTCTCTGTCTGACTTATTTCACTTAGCATAATGCTGTCCAGGTCCATCTATGTTGTTGCAAATGGGAAAATTTCTTTTTATGGCTGAGTAGTATTCCATTGTATATACATCACATCATCTTTATTCATTCATCTGTTGATGGACACTTAGGTTGTTTTCATATCTTAGTTATCGTAAATAATGCTGCTAGGAACATGGGGGTGCAAGTATCTTTTCAAATTAGTGTTTTTCTTTTCTTTGGATATATACCCAGGAGCAGAATTACTGGATAACATGGTAGTTCTATTTTTAGTTTTTTGAGAAACCTCCATACTGTTTTCCATAGTGACTGTACCAATTTACATTCTAACCAGCAGTGTACAAGGGTTCCGTTTTCTCCACATCCTCTCCAACATTTGTTATTTGTGGTCATTTTGATAGCCATTCTGACAGGTGTGAGGTGATAGCTCATTTGGTTTTGATTTGCATTTCTCTGATTAGCGATGTTGAGCATCTTTTCATGTGCCTGTTTGCCATCTGTATGTCTTTGGAAAAATGTCTATTCAGGTCTTCTACTCATTTTTTAATCAGATTGTTTGCTTTTTGACATTGAGTTATATGAGCTGTATATATATATATATAAAATTTATTTTTCATGGAAAGGCATTTTATTTTAAATATAGCAGTGTGTACATGTCAATCCCAAACTCCCTCCCAATCTATTCCTCCCCCTACCCACCTTTCCCGCTGGTAACCATAAGGTTGTTCTCTAAGTCTGTGAGTCTGTTTCTGTTTTGTAAATAAGTTCATTTGTATCATTTTTTTAGATTCAACATATAAGCAATATCATATGATATTTGTCTTTCTCTGTCTGACTTACTTCACTTAGTATGATAATCTCCATGTCCATCCATGTTGCTGCAAATGACATTTCATTCTTTTTAATGGCTGAATAATATTCCATTGTATAGATGTACCACATCTTCTTTATCCATTCATCTGTTGATGGATGTTTAGGTTGCTTCCATGTCTTGGCTATTGTAAACAGTGCTGCAATGAACATTGGGGTGCATGTATCCTTTTGAACCATGTTTTTCTCTGGATATATGCCCAAGAGTGGGATTTCTGGATCATATGCTAGCTCTATTTTTAGTTTTTTAAGGAATCTCCATACTGTTCTCCATAGTGGCTGTATCAATTTACATTCCCACCAACAGTGTATGAGGGTTCCCTTTTCTCCACACCCTCTCCAGCATTTATTGTTTGCAGATTTTTTGATGATGATCATTCTGACTGGTGTGAGGTGGTATCTCATTGTACTTCTAATTTGCATTTTGCTAATAGTTAGTTAGCAGTGTTGAGCATCTTTTCATGTGCCTCTTGGCCATCTATATGTCTTCTTTGGAGAAATGTCTCTTTAGGTCTCCTGCCAGTTTTTTTTCTTAAATTGAGCTGAATAGGCTGTTTGTAAATTTTGGAGACTACTCCTTTGTCAGTTGCATCATTTGAAAATATTTTCTCCCATTCTGTGGTTTGTCGTTTTGTTTTGTTTGTGGTTTCCTTTGCTGTGCAAAAGCTTTTGAGTTTAATTAGGTCCCATTTGTTTATTTTTAGGAGATGATCAAAAAAGATATTACTGAGTTTATGTCAAAGAATGTTCTGCCTATGTTTTCCTCTAAGAGTTTTATACTATCTGGTCTTACATTTAGGCCTTTAATCCATTTTGAGTTTATTTTTGTGTATGATGTTAAAGAATGTTCTGATTTCATTTTTTTTACATGTAGCTGTCCAGTTTTCCCAGCCAGTTATTGAAGAGACTGTCCTTCCTCCATTTTATAGTCTTGCCTCCTTTGTTATAGATTAATTGGCCATAGGTGTGTGGGTTTATTTCTGGGCTTTCTATCCTGTACCATTGATCTATATTTCTGTTTCTGTGACAGTACTGTACTGTTTTGATGACTGTAGCTTTGTAGTATAGTCTAAAGTCAGGGTGCCTGATTCCTCCAGCTCCATATTTCTTTCTCAAGATTTCTTTGGCTGTTCGGGGTCTTTTGTGTCTCCATACAAATTTTAAAATCTTTTGTTACATTTCTGTGAAAAATGCCATTGGTAATTTGATAGTGATTGTACTCAATCTGTAGATTGCCTTGGGAATATGGTCATTTTAACCATATTAATTCTTCCAATCCATGAACATGATACATCTTTCCAACTATCTGTGTCATCTTCAATTTCTTTCATCATTGTCTTATAGTTTTCTAAGGAGGTTTTTACCTCCTTAGATATATTCCTAGGTATGTTACTCTTATTGATGTGATGGTAAATGGAATTGTTTCTTAATTTCTTTCTAATAGTTTTTGTTAGTGTATAGAAACGTGACATATTTTTATATGTTTATTTTGTATCCTTCAACTTTATTGAATTTATTGAGCTCTAGTAGTTTTTTTGTGGCGTCTTTAGGATTTCCTATGTATGGGGTCACGTCATCTGCAAACAGTGACAATTTTACTTCTTCCTTTCCAATTTGGATTCCTTTTATTTCTTCTCTGACTGCTGTGGCTAGGATTTCCAATACTATGTTGAATAAAAGTGGCAAGAGTGGGCATCCTTGTCTTGTTCCTGAACTTAGAAGAAGTGCTTTCAGCTTTTCATAATTTAGTATAATGTTTGCTCTGGGCTTATCATATATGACCTTTATTATGTTGAGGTATGTTCCCTCTGTCCCACTTGTTGAGAGTATAAAAACTCTTTATAATTTATGATTATGATAAAACAAATGGATGTTGAATTTTGTAAAAAGATTTTTTGCATCTATTGAAATGATCACATGGGTTTTCTCTTCAGTTTGTTAATGTGGTTTATCACATTGATTTTGCAAATATTAAAAAATCCTTCAGATGTAGAGAACAAGTGTATGGATACCAAGGGGGAAAGGTGGGGCGGGGTGGGATGAATTGGCAGATTGGGATTGACATATATACACAATTGATACTATGTATAAAATAGATAACTAATGAGAACCTACTGTATAGCACAGGGAACTCTACTCAGTGCTCTTTGTTGACCTAAATGGGAAGGAAATCCAAAAATGGGATATATGTATAGGTATTGCTGATTCACTTTGCTGTACAGTAGAAACTAACACAATATTGTAAAGCAAATATACTCCCCCCCAAAATTTTTTTTTAAAAGAAAAAAAAATTGGCCCATGGGGGAAAAAAGTTAAAAATAAATAAATAAATAAAATAAAAAATCCTTGCATCCCTGGGATAAATCCTACTTGATCATGGTTATGATCCTTTTAATCTATTGTTGAATTTGGTTTCCTAATATTTGGTTGAGGATTCCTGCATCTATGTTCATGAGTGATATTGGCCTGAAATTTGTGTGTGTGTGTGTGTGTGTGTGTGAGATATCTTTGTGTGGTTTTGGTATCAGGGTGATTCTGGCCTCAAAGAATGAGTTCAGAAGTGTTCCTTCCTCTGCAATTTTTTAAATGGTTTGAGAAGGATTGGTGTTAACTCTTTTCTAAATGTTTGGTAGAATTCACCTGTGAAGCCGTCTGGGCCTGGACTTTTGCTTGTTGGGAGTTTTTAAATTACTGATTCAATTTCATTACTGGTAATTGGTCTGTTCATATTTTCTATTTTTCCTGGTTCAGTCTTGGGAGATTGTGCCTTTCTAAGAATTTGTCCATTTTTTTCTAGGTTGTCCATTTTACTGGCATATAATTATTTGTAGTAATCTCTTATGATCCTTTTGTATTTCTGAAATATATGTTGTAACTTCTCTTTTTTCACTTCCAATTTTATTGATTTGGGCCCTCCCTCTCTTTTTCTTGATGAGTCTGGCTAAAGGTTTATCAATTTTATCTTTTCAAAGAACCAACTCTTAGTTTCATTGATCTTTTCTATTGCTTTTTAAAATTTCTATTTCATTTATTTCTGCTCTGCTCTTTATGATTTCCTTCCTTCTACCAACTTTGGATTTTGTTCTTCTTTTTCTAGTTCCTTTAGTTGTAAGGTTAGGTTTTTTACTTGAGGATTTTCTTGTTTCCTGAGGTATGCTTATATCACTATAAGATTTCCATTTGAACTGCTTTTGCTGTGTCCCATAGGTTTTGAATCATTGTGTTGTTCTATTTATCTCCAGGTATTTTAAAATTTTCTTCAGTGATCCATTGGTTGTTTAGTAGAATATTGTTTAGCCTCCATGTGTTTGAGCTTTTTGCAGTTTTTATCTTGTAGTTGATTTCCAGTTTCATTGTGTTGTGATTGGTAAAGATACTTGATATGATTTCAATTTTTAAAATTTACTAAGACTTGTTTTGTGGCCTAACATGTACTTTATCCTGGAGAATGTTTCATGTGCATTGAAAAGAATGTGTATTTTGCTGCTTTTGGTTGCAGTATTCTCTCTATATATCTATTAAGTTCATTTAGTCTAATGTGTCATTTAAGACCAGTGTTTTCTTATTTTGCTATCTAGATGATCTGTTCATTGATGTAAGTGGTGTGTTAAAGTCCCCTGCCGTTACTGTGTTTTACTGTCAATTTCCCCCTTTATGTCTGTTAATATTTGCTTTATGTATTTAGGTGCTCCTATGTTGAATGCATGTATATTTACAATTGTTACATCTTCTTCTTGGATTGACCTTTGGTCATTATGTACTGTCCTTCTTTGTCTCTTGTTACAGTCTTTGTTTTAAAGTCTATTTTGTTTGGTATAAGTACTGCTACCTCAGCTTTCTTTTGATTTCCACTTGCATGGAATACCATTTTCCATCCCCTTACTTTCAGTCTGTGTCTTTAGATCAGAAATGAGTCTCTTGTAGGCAACATATATATGGGTCTTGGTTTTTTTTTTCATCCATTCAGCCACTCTGTCTTTTGATTGGAGCATCTAGTCTATTTCCATTTACAATAATTATTGATAGGTATGTACTTATTGCCATTTTGTTGTTTTGGGATTGTTTTTCTAGTTATTTTCCTTTCTTTTGTTCTCTTCCCTTTTGATTTGATGACTACTTTTAGGGTTTATGTTTGGATTCCTTCTTTCTTGCATGTGTATGTAGTATAGATTTTTGGTGTGTCATTACCATGAGGTTTATATATAGTAACCTATATATATGTGATTTTTTTAAGTTGTTGAGATCCTAATTTCAAATGCATTTTAACAACTCTGCATTTTTATCCCCCTCCTCACCATGATTACTCTTTTTGACACCATATTTTACATCTTTTTGTTTTGTGTATCCCTTAACTACTCATTGAGGCCATAGATGATTTTACTAATCTTGTCTTTAACTTTCCTACTTAGCTTTGCACATGGTTGATTCACTACCTTTACTGTATATTTGCTTTTACCAAAGAGTTTTCTCCTTCTGTAATTTTCAGGTTTATAGCTGTGGCCTTTTCTTTTTTGCTCAGAGAAGTCCCTTTAACATTTCTCGTAAAGCTGAGCTCTTTTAGCTTTTGTCTGTAAAACCTTTGCTCTCTTTATCAAATCCAAATGAAAGCCTTGATGGGTAGAGTATTTGTAGTTGTAGGTTTTTCCCTTTCATCACTTTAAATATATCATGCCACTCCCTTCTGGCCTGCAGAGTTTCTGGTGAAAAGCCAGCTGATGGTCTAATAGGAGTTCCCTTGTATGTGACTTGTTGCTTTTCCCTTACTGCTTAGTATTTTCTCTTTATATTTAATTTTGCCATTTTAATTACAATGTGTCCTGGCATAATTCTCTTTGGGTTGATCCTTTTGGGACTCTGTGCTTCCTATACTTGGATGTCTGTTTCCTTTCCCAGGTTAGGGAAGTTTTCAGCTATTATGTCTTCAAATATATTCTCTGCCCCTTTCTCTCCCTTCTCCTCTGGGATCCTTATAATGCAAATGTTAGTACACTTGATATTCTCTCAGAGGTCTCTTAAGTTATTCTCATTTCTTTTTATTCTTTTTTTTTCCCTTTGTTAAGCTTCAGTGGTTTCCACTACTCTGTCTTCCAGCTCCCTGATCCGTTTCTCTATATCATCTAATCTGTTGATTTTGTCTAGTGTGTCTTTTACTTTGGATATTGTATTCTTCAGCTTTGCTTGGTGGTTCTTTATATCTTCTAAATCTCTGTTAAACTTCTTACTGTCTTCATCCATTCTTCTCCCAAGTTCTTTGATCGTCTTTCCAATCAATACCTTGAACTCTTTATCAGGTAGATTGCCTTTAAACTTCACTTAGTGCTTTTTCTGGGGTTTTATCCTCTTGCTTAGTTTGGAACATGTTCCTCTACTGCCTCATTTTGCCTAATTTGCTGTTATTTCTATGAGTTTGTATCACCTTGGATAAGTGTCCTTTTGTAGATGATGTCCTGGGCATTCCAGCAGCACAATCCCCTCTGGTCACCAGAGCAGTATGCTCTGGAGGTGCCCCCTGTGTGGGCTGTATGGATCCTTCTGTTGTGGCGGGCTGACTACTGTGGGTGGTCTGGTAGGCATGGCTGGCTCCCAGTCCAGTAGGTTGCAGGCCCTGCTTTGTGCAGAGGGTGCAGCTACTGGTTGGGCCAGGTCACGTGGTGGCTGGCTGTGGAACCCTGAGTGGTGGGCAGGGCTATCGCTGGCCTGCTGGCGGACAGAGCTGGGTTCTGAAGTAGGTGGTTGCCGGGCCAGGGTTCCTGGATCTAGTGTCATCCTGCTGGTGGTTGGGGCTGGTTCCTGACATGGCTAGGTGTGGGTTCTGGTGTGTCTCAAAGCTGGTACTGGCCCACTTGTGAGTAGGGCTGGATCCTGGGGCAGCTGGCTGAGGGGTCCAATGTGTCTTGGAGCTGATATTGGCCTGATGGTGGGTGGGGCTGCAGCCTGGGGAGTCCGCAGGCTGGTGCTGGCCTGCTGGTGTGCAGGCTGGGTCCTGTCATGGCAGACTGCAGGGCTGCGGTCATCCTGGGGCTGGTGTTCACCTGCTGGTCGGCAGGGCTAGGGCCCAGGGTGGCTGGTTCCTGCCCGCTGATATGTGATGGTGTTCCTGTGGCTAGCGACAGCTCACTGGTGGGCAGAACCAGGTCCTGGGGTCTCTAGCTGCGGTACCTTGGAAGTTCCGGTGGTACTGCCAATGCACTATGTGTAGAGCTGGATCCTGGACACTTTGGTGGACAGGGCTGTGTCCTAGATAGACTGTGGCCTCGGGGGTTCTTAAGGTTGTCTCCTGCTGGTAGGTGGGGCTGTGTCCCCACCTGGCTAGTTTTTTGGCCTGAGGTGTCCCAGTACTGGTGCCAACAGGCTGGTGGGTAAGGCCAGGTCCCAGTGCTAGTAAGCTAGAGGAAAGATACCAAAATGGTGCTTGCTGGCACCAATGTCCACATGGTAGAACAAGCTGCCAAAAGTGGCTGCCACCAGCATCTCTGTCCCCAGGGTGAGCTCCAGTTACCTCCTGTCTCTCCCAGAGGTTCTCTAAGAACAGCAGGTAGGTCTGACTCAGGCTCCTTTCAAATTACTTCTTCTGCCCTGGATCCCAGAGCATGTGAGATTTTTGTGTGTGCTCTTTAAGAGTGGAGCCTCTATTTCCCACAGCCCTCTGGTTCTCCCAAATGTAAGCCCTACTGGCCTTCAAAGCCAAGAATCTAGAGGCTCATTTTCCTAGTGTAGGATGCCTGGGCTGGGGAGCCAATATGGGGCTCAGACCCATTACTCCTTGGGGAGAACCTCTACAATTTTAACTATCCTCTCATTTGTGGGTCGCCTACCCAGGGGCATGGGTCTTAACCATACTACAACTCTATGTCTCCTACCCATCACATTGTGGTTCCTTCTTTATATCTTTAGTTGTAGACGATCTTCTCTGCTAGATCAATAGTTACTCTGTAAATAGTTGTGATTTTGGTGTGCCCATAAGTGGAGGTGAGCTCAGGGTCTTCCTACTCTGCCGTCTTGGCCAGGGTCCTCTAGAATATTGAATAAAGTCTGTATTCAGAAGTCAAGCAGGAGACATAAACTTGGGATTTGTCAGCACGTAAATGTTATTTCAAATTATAAGATTAGATAAGATTACCAAAGGGGATGTGTGTGGAGATGTGTGATTCAGACCAAGACCTGAATCCCGGAGCAGTCCAATGCTGAGTTGGGGAGAAGAGGAGCAACCAATGAGGTAAGAACAAACCAAGCCCAGGAAGTGTGTATTAAGGAGAAAAGAACAATCAGCTACATCAAATGCTGCTGATGTGCAGGGAAGAGGGCTGAGACTGGAACCCTGGCTTTAGCAATGCAGAGGTCATTGGTGATCTTGACAAAAGTTTTAAATTTGGAGTGTGGAGGCCCAAGTTTTACTGAAGCATTTAAGAGAATGAGTGAAAAAGAACTAGAAACCATAAGCATAGACACATTTTTCAAGGACTATTGCTATAAAGAAGAGCAAAGATATGAGGTGGAGGCTGACAGGGGAAGTGGGGAGGAAAGGTGGTTGGTGTTTTGTTTTTGCTTTTTTAAGAAGGAAGAAACAACAGTGCTTTTGTATGTTACAGGGGATGACCCAGGAGGATGTTCTCTTTTGCTTCTTACAGTGTGCTCATAGGCTCCACGCACCACTTTTCACACATCCTTAGACGAGATCCAGTCCTTTTATTCAATACACAGCCCTGCTCAGTTATACATCTGGCTATTAGTCAAAACTCTTCATATACCTGCAGCTGAAAAGCAGGGTGTTGTGCTCCACAGACGTTTCTAGCATTCAGTAGTTGTTCACAAAGTGTGACTGTTGAATTCAGGTAGGATCTGACCTTCCTGCCTGGTCTTCTCACAAATGACTGGTTGAATTATATTAAATACCATCATTCTCAGAATGCACATATCCGGGTCCTTCCCATCTCCATCCCTGACTACAGCCGTCTATTTATAGAGACTATATACCTCTGGGTACAATGATGCCCCCAGTATCATCCCCTTCCCACCCCTTTTTGGAGAATTAAAGAGACAAAATTTAGTTTATGGGTGGAGGAAGGTTGAAGAGAATGAACACTACTCTAGTTGCCTCTAAAAGCAGCGTATGCAGCTGAGAGGTAGGTGCCAGGTTTTCTGATTGGAACACAAAGCATAAGAGAAATTGGTCCCCCTTCCTCCCTTTCAAATAGACATCACTGAGGTAAAGCATGAGTATTCCAGCAATTGTTTTTTCTGCAGTTGAGAGTAATTTTACACTGAGACATCCTTCCTAGATTCGCTTAATAGGTTGGGCATTGGGCATGGTTTTTGGTGACAGAACACCTTTTATTTCTTATTTTTCCTCCATGGACTTTATTGGAAAACTGGGATGGATTAAATCAGGGTGTTTAGCCAGATGGTATTTCAAATAAGTTATGCTTTAAAGTTAAGGCAACAGGTAACACATATTGAATGAGCCAAGAAAGTGTTTAACTTTGTTTTCTATGAAAGTTTTTTTTACTGTTTACTATGGAGGGGCTACAAATACATTATCTGATAGGAACACCAGGATTAAACTCTGGAACACTGGTAAAGATGGTTATGAAGACCTGAGAGTCTAGAGAACAGGGTGCACAAAAAGGAATGAAACGTGGATGGACCTAGAGACTGTCATACAGAGTGAAGTAAGTCAGAGAAAAACAAATATCGTGTATTAATGCATATGTGGAACCTAGAAAAATGGTACAAATGAACTGGTTTGCAAGGCAAAAATAGAGACACAGTTGTAGAGAACAAACATATGGACACCAAGGGGGGAAAGTGGGGGGCGGGTAGGTGGATGAATTGGGAGATTGGGATCGACATATATACACTAATATGTATAAAATGGATTAACTAATAAGAACCTGCTGCATAAAAAATAAATTCAAATTAAAAAAATATAGAGAACAGGGTACACATCTTTTTCATTGCTCATCTCCCACCATCAAAGGCACTTATCAAAATGATTAAATAAAGGAGTGTGCAATTTAAAACAATGACACATACCCCAGGCATAAAATCAAGGGCTTGAGTTTTCTAAGTTTGATTTCTGACATTTTACTAAAATCTCTGATTTATGCAATTTACTTTGTAACCTTCAAATATTTAACAGATGATTTGATTTCAAGACCTTTTCAAATGAAAAGAACCTAATGAGATACTGTAAAATCAAAATTTTTCTTTACCCAATTATTATAAAAGAGCACTACTATTTCCTGGTAAAGGCAAAAGACCCACTATTATGTCAATCGTGCCATCTCTGCAGTGAGGACTATGGACGCCAACACTCTTTATGAGCAAGCACACCGGTGTCCTTGTGGTTTTCCTAGGCACACTCATCTAGCCAGGAGCACAGCACTACGTTGGGTGCTGTGCGGACAAAAATATAGTGCAATTCCTGCTTTCTCAAGCTTACATGTATCCCCCCCTTAATTGGGTTGGTCATGCTTTCCTTTCAATTCCTACTGACCTGTTCCAAGCAGCTCCTTAAATAAAACAGGAGCAAGAATAAAAGTTTGTGTCCCCCTATCCCTTATTCTACTTGATTTCCAGAAAAAGTCAGAGTAAGACAAACTTATACAGAAGGCTCAAGCCCCACATCAGTCTAAGGAATGGTTCCACTTTGTCTACAACATGGAAGAAACAGTGGATGGACTGAGAAGCAGGGTGCCTTCCAGCTCCTTCTGACTCAGTGTCTTTACATTGCAGCAACTTCCTACAGAAACATCAGCACTATGCTGCATTCTGAAACAAATGTATAAATACCTCTGGACTGATCCATGCATGCTCTTACTCCCCACTCAGGGAAAATAAAATTGACTCCAGTCACATTTCCATGTGAAAACAAAACCTTAGACTAATATGAGTCGGTTTTCCTAGACTTAGGAATACTGACTCAATACAGTTAGACATCTTCTAAAGACATTCATTCTCAACATGAAAAGACAATTTCTTGCATATTTTCTAATTGTAGTACATACACATTTAGATGTAGATAGTGTGGGCAACAATGCTGACAGGCCATTAAGCATGTTTAAGATTGTTCTGATGAGAAATTTCCATTTTTTTTCTTCTCAGTTTGTACATGTATAATCATTTCCAGGATACTCACATGCTACACAAAATTGAAAGATGACCAATTTTGCTATTAAAAAAATGAAGTTATAATTTTCTAGTGCAGAGTGACTGCACAGGAAGACTGCCATAAGCAATCTACAGGAGTGCTAACAGAAGGTATTTCTGTATTTGATGTGTACTAATTACCCTTCCTCCATTTTAGATAATGTTCCATTTTCAACACTGAACTTTTCTTTAGTCAAGAAATCCCCAAGTTTATAAAACCTAAGGGCAATTTCCAGTGAGCTTTATTATTAGGACAGAGGGGCCAAAAGACCACAGGTATTACTGGGTTATAATCAGTAGGAGGAACTAATTAATCAGCACTATCATGAAACTGCTCCAGGGCAATAGGTTTCAGTAATTAAACATAAATCACAAGGGTATGTTGCAGGCATTATAAAAATGGTGACCTGATTTCACTGGGTTATCAACTAGTATTTACAAAGCTACTTGAATTTTTCTGTTGCTCTGCATTGCTGTTAAATAATGAGAGTTCTGATGGTGGGGAAACTTCATTTTTCAAGTGCAGGATGATCCGAGATGAATAAGAAAAAGAATGATTAAGGGAGGGGAGGAAGGTAGGCCTGGCATCAATTTGAACAAATTTTTCTTTTTCTGACGGCTCATGTCTCCAAGGTTATGATAATAAAGTCATAAACATGCCAGCCACTTTAAGGGTCTCAGGATTAATGAAGACCAAGAAAGATGAAATGATAAACTGTGAGCCAAGCCACCACTAGTGCAAACCTCTAACAGAGTAACATATTTGCCACCAGTATTCTCAGCAGCAATATATTTAAATACAAAGAGAACTATGTATACATGGTATTGTCATATAAATATTTCCTT
This sequence comes from Kogia breviceps, assembly GCF_026419965.1. Taxonomy (NCBI): domain Eukaryota; kingdom Metazoa; phylum Chordata; class Mammalia; order Artiodactyla; family Physeteridae; genus Kogia; species Kogia breviceps. Next base: position 51,023,988 of record NC_081310.1, on the reverse strand, counting down.
TATTTTTCATGGTTAAAAATTTTATTTTATTTAAAAGCATACTTTATTAAAGAAACACTGGAAATGTGGATTCTTTTTGAGAAATAATCTTCCTCTTCACCAACAGATATGAAGAAACCAGATTTCTATAACAACTAATGGAAAATTAACCACTGGTGAGTCTAGTTTCAATCCCAAATCAAGGACACACATGTTAGTACTGATTCTGTCCACTCAGTTAAAACATTCTCATTCCTGAACTAGATTAGCTACTGAAATTCTAAAAATGCTCATTTTCCTGGGTATCCTTTTTTGTCAAAGGGTTTAGTATTTATTATGTTATTTACAGTAATTGACATTTACGAAAAGTGGAAAGACCAGAGAAAACACTCCATAGTATGTAAGACCTTTATCTCTTTTTAAATGTTCTTAGTAGACTATAATACGAAGCAATTATATTTAGGTCTTCATGACTTGAAGGTGTCTTGAATATCTCTTAATCTGCTTTCTCCCTTCAAATTTCTTTCCATTCTAAAGAGAACATTTTTGCATCTTAGTACTAATCCTGTAGAATTAAAAAAAAAAACCACGAAGATTCTATGTTTCATACATTTTGAATTAAAATTACCAAAGCAATAAACCCTATAAGGATCATTTTTTTTCTTATTTAAATACTGGTACTTTCTATTAACCCTATTTCAAATTTAGAGTTATATATACATTGTGAAGATGTCCATGTACACAAGTTTCTGCAGAACCTCCAATTTTATTATAAAACTTCTTCCTCACACACATTAGAGAACTATGTATGTTCACTTTCACATGTTTAAACAACCCAAGAAGGGTGGCATATTTTAAAGTTAACAACACTTTTAATCATTATAAAAACAGACTGAGATTAATGGTGACCCTAGCATTTGGTTACTTTGACTGATTAGCTAGGCTCCTGACTTTTTATATTCATTATTGGCTAATTTGACACTGGATTGTACGTATCACATGCATTTTCCAGGAGATAAAGAGGGAATACAAAAACTGCAAATTCTAAGCAGATGATTTTGCTACTTTTAGCACTTCTGGTAAAAGGGCTAGTTGCAGTTAAAGAGGGAAAGCTATTAACAAAAAAAGTAGGGGACAAGTTACCTGTGGATTTCATTTACTCACATTTGGACTGGTCCTCCTTATTGGAGGCTAACTGAAAACAGACCAGACCATGACTTCTAGCTTTATGTTGGTAACTTTCAAATACTCCCAATGACACTCTCCAATAATTTTATTATCTCCAGTTTTATGACGCCATACTATGCTTTTCACACTGTTTAAATTTCCTATTTCCATAATCCAAATGCCAAAAAATTACTACACATTCCCGTATACAGTCAAAAATAGGTTTACTGGAATGTTGTTAGTTATAGCTGAAGGCAGCAACATTTACATTTAGCTTTTGTTACACCCATAAACGTGAAAATTGCTTGCAAAGCAATTGTAATATGAGAAGAATCTTGCAAATATCAATGGAATGGTTACACACATCTTTCTGCATAATGATTTGGTACTCTACAGAGGCTCCCTGACCACCAGCCTGACCCCCACCTAGATGCAACAGATGCGAGTTCTTATGACATTAAAATAACAGTATGAAATATCATTATCAGTGTTTATATATACAAATAATGAACTGGCAAGTATCTAGTTTCAAATTAGACCCCTGGAATATGGCAAAATCGAGGCTGGTTATCTTTGCCTTAAACATAATTATTAAAAGCACACTTTGGGGGCTTCCCTGGTGGCGCAGTGGTTGAGAGTCCACCTGCCGATGCGGGGGACACGTGTTTGTGCCCTGGTCCGGGAGGATCCCACATGCCGCAGGGCGGCTGGGCACGTGAGCCATGGCCGCTGGGCCGGTGCGTCCAGAGCCTGTGCTCTGCGACTGGAGGGGCCACAGCAGTGAGAGGCCCACGTACCGCAAAAAAAAAAAAAAAAAAAAAAAGCACACTTTGTTGGAAGGGAAGAAGATAATGGGACATTCTCAATGCTCCAATTTGAAGTGATACTTGCCTCTTAATTTCTTGAAAAAGAAGCCTTGAAAGTTATATACATGGGTTTCATTTAAATTATGCAGCAATCTTTTATTATTATTGTCCCAGATTTTAATGAAGATCTGTCATCAAATCAAGTACGGTATTTCACAACTATAAGAACTGCAAGAGAAAAAAATGAAAAAGAAACGTCAAAATCAGATTCATATGCTATGTTAGAAACAATACTCCTAAATGTAGCTGTGTCCATTTTGAAAATAGTGTCCATTTTGGAAATAGTTAATGAGGACAACTTTTATCTGAAATGATAGATAACAAAAGGGAACAGAGAAGCAAAAATATGAAACAACCTAAGTGTCTAACGTTAGCATTCTGATCAAATAGATTAATACACAACCATAGCATAAAGCAGCTAAAATACTTTTAAAATATTTAATAACATGGGAAAATATTTACAATATATTTATTAGAAAGTATACATATGATCTTTGTTTTTGAAAAACATGTTTATATATTAATAGGAAAAGACTTAAAGTATATACAATAGTTATATTAATAGTAGCTATCTCCGTGTGGTAAGAGAACAGTTGGATTTTATTTTCTTCTTTATGTTATTCAACATTCCATGGGTTGATTCTTGGTACTGGCAGTAGTTACGTTCTATAAAGTCACCAAAAACACTGAGTAAGTAAACACTGAACCACTGCTCTGAGGGGAAACACAAGCTTAAATCCCTGCCAGCTTCTGGCTACAACATTTTTGACAACCAGTCCATACATAACCTTGTTTTACATGTTTCTGTGTGAAGACACCTTATTTACGATATACTGCTGGCTTATTAACACTGAACTCCTGGCTAACAGTGCTGTCACTCACGCATGAACAAAGCTCATCTAACACGTGTTATTTCCTCCACAAGACACATCACAGCCTTGCTGTGCTCAGCAACACTAGCTAGCACTGCAGCACCAGTATATTTGGGGGCCTTTTTAAACAGCAAAAGCATCAACAAGACACACAAAAATGCGAGAAACTGTGCACTAACATTCGCTTCTCTGACCACATCTGCCAATGACTCCGAAAGCATTGGGGTAACTAATCAATGTTAGCTAGTAGGTGAATTCACAAACACAGAATCCACAGATGATGAGGACTGACTTTTTCTTTAGAACAAAATCTTTTTTTCTATTTAAAAAGAGTATCACCATGGAATTTTTCAAATGGTTATTCTGAGATACTTTCCAAATCTTTATAAAATCCCTGTAAACACAGATAAAGAAGCTTTGGAGAAAAGGATATTAAAAATGATCTGACCAGAGAAAGATAAATATATGATATCACTTGTATGTGGAATCTAAAAAGTAATACATATGAATCCATATACAAAACAGAAACAGACTCACAGTCATAAAAAACAAACTTCTGGTTATCAAAGAGGAAAGGGGAACGGGGAGGGATAGATTAGGAATATGGGATTAACAAACTACTATACATAAAATAGATAAGCAACAAGGACCTACTATATAGCACAGGGAACTGTATTCAATATCTGGTAATAACCTATAACCTATAATGGAAAATAATCTGAAATAATACATAACTGAATCACTTTGCTGTGTACCTGAAACTAACACAACAATGTAAATCAACTACACTAAAAAAAATTTTTTTTTGAATGATCTGACTTTAAAAAGAATATTAAGGGGAAAAAAAAAGGAAGGGCAAGAGTTATGTTTCAATGACTGAAATGAAGCTCAAATCCAAAACAAAAATTATCATCTGGAGAATTTATCTGGATTTTCCTTCAAACACAATATTATGAAATGCAAGCTGCCATACCTAAAAGTTAAAAATAAATAGAAAATGAGTGTTAACAGTCCTGAGCATAATAGTAGCCATATTTGGCCTCAAACAAATCACTTAGCCCTGCCTTTGCAGGGGTAGGGGTGGAGGGTAGGACAGAGGTTCTCTTTGAGAATCTGATGAAAAATATACTCTCACCTTAAAACTGTACATATGCATAGTCACATAAAATTTTACATACAATTTATGTGCATTTTCAGAGAGCTACAGATTCTAGGTTAAGAGCTCCTTACTGGAGTCAGAAGTCATTACTCAATCCTGACATTAGTCATACTAGGTCAACTGAATATAAATTTAAAAGGAAATTTAAATGAACTTCAAAAAAAATGACAGCCCCCCCAAATTAATAATCCAGTAAATACTTACTGATAATCACTAACAAAAGGATAACAGCAACCAAAGCCATGATGGCTTTTATCTACAACACACAAAAAGGCATAAAGATTAATGTCTGACTTGTTAATAAAGACTATCTGTTGTGCTGTTTACCACATTACACTAACTCATCATTGGACAGGCTCATTCCTTGAAAGGTTTCCAAATTTCTTCTCATATGAACTTCTGACTATTTGCAACTTTTTGTAATAATCAGAATTCCCCAAATTTGAGGGTTTTGGCTTGCCTAGATTTTATTGTTTAAGGCTGCAGAGTAAACAGTAATAAAGCCTTTATGAGCCTGATCTTTTTTGTTTATGATTTCTCACACATTTCTAATCTAAGACCAGGAAAAGAACAATATTTTATCAACTTTGTTCAGAAGTCTCAGGATATTATGAATAAGACTGGCATCCAATATAGGTGGTTCAATATATATAGTATAAGGCAGCATTTTTTATAGCACTTATTCTCAAAGTATATTAGAATTCTGTTAGTTTTTGCTCCCCTTACTTTCTTCTTAGCATTTTAATCTTCATTTTGAGGAATATAATTTAGATTTTTCGTGAAGAACCTCATTTAATAAATAACTTGCCTAAGAGCATTCTATGTGTCAGTTTCACAGTTGAGAGGAGAAACCTGAAGATTAGTCCTTAGCTAGTTAATATTTTAGGTCTACATCACCTCTCTCCATAAAATCGTCACATTCCTCATCTAATCCTAAAGTGCATAAATTATAAATTGATTTGATTTTCCTGATGAATTCAAATGAGTCTTGTTTTCACCAAACATTTTCATAGATAATTGATTAAAGAGGGTTCATTCAGAAAAAAGATACCCAGTTATTATAAACACATAAAACACTCTGATGAATATCACAAACAGCAACTAGAAGTAGCTAATGAAATGTTTCTAAAATAAAACTACTGGCTGCATTTTAGTGGCATTACATTCATGACAAGAACAAAGTGACCAAGAGAATACATGGAAGGTTTCTAATTTGAATACCAAGTGCCTATTAAAATTATTAATTATGATAACCAAAAAATGTAGAAAGTACTTTACACTGTAAAGTACTCTAGTGACCAAGTGATCCAGAGAATATATGGAAGCTTTGCATCTTTTTTTTAAGCTGAAAACATTTCCAAAGTAATTTGGAATTTTACAAAAGCTTTTCAACTTTACCAAAAATATATCTTAATTTGCCCTGTTAATTTGTGCTAGGCTTAACATTTAGAAGATTTAAATGGAAATATCAATACCAATTTTAAAACACCTAAATAAACAGAGTTTCTAACACTGGCCAGGAAACGTTTACAACCAAAAATGGCAGTAGTGTATTCATGCATGTCCAAAGCTCTCTTCTTCCAAACAACACAGACAAAAATCTGTTTCTCATTAAACACATAAGAGCCTCAGAGCCCCATAAGATACTCAAGAGAGGTGTCACTCATTCTCTCTCCCCACCCATTTGATAATTCTGTTCACTTATTTTTAAAGTCAGGTTTATTAAAATACTTTACATACAATAAAATTCACCCTCTTAAAGTTCATTTTGATGCGTTTTGACATACATACAGTTGTCAACCGTCACCTTCATAGTCGAACATAAGACATTTTCATCACTCAAAAAGTTCCCTCATGCCCTGCTTTAGTCAATCTCCACCCCTCCATCCTTAGCCACTGGCAACCTCTGATCTCTTTTCTGTCCCTATATCCCTTTCCTTAGCTCTTCCCAAATAATCATTATGAAGTTAATCCAGAAAATGGTAGTGATATAGAGACTATTTAAAAATATAAATTAAAAATAGAATTCAATTTTTCCCCTTAAAAGCATACTATTCCTTTGATGTGGACCCCATAAAGTACAAAATGAAACTCTTTAGATATAGCTAAAAAAAAAGCTAGGCAAAATGCACATTATCATTTTGTTAATGACCACATGAATGAGTCATGTGGGGAGAGGAGGTAGCTCAACAGACCTTTTGTTCTTCCAAACTAGTCTGCAGGATAGAAAATTTCTATAGAAATAGAAAATTTATTCATTAAAGAAAAACAAAATTTAAATTCTACATAAGAGGAGCAATGAAACTTGTTTCTTTCCCTAAGTTCTATTTCTGAAAGTAAGAGGATTCAACAGGTAAACAGAAAAAAATAAGCAAATCCAAGGCAACCCTGGAAAGAAATCCTTAGCATATGTCAACATCAAGTTTTGAAAGTTATTGCTAAACTTGAAAATGAGAGACTAAAAACAATGTGGTATATCTAAGGTTTTCAACAAAGCTAAAATGATACACAGTACCAGGAGGAAAAAGGAGGATCTGCTCATATGACATGAAATTTGCTATAAAATCCTAAGAGAAACATTTTTCTGTTTGATATATAGCAGCCATACTTGATTTAAGAAGTAAATTCATTTCCATAAAATGTTTTTCATCTCTATGTAATGCTATAGGTTGCTACAAAAAGGTACTAAAAATAAATTACAATATTTCTTACAAGATAAATCTAGAGGAAGCTGAATTATTAATAAAATGTGGATTATCTCTACGAAGAAATCCATGAAAACATCCTTTTACGCACTGCTTGATTCCTTTAGTTATTTCTGACCCATAAGATATTAATTCAACAAATATTTACTGAGTTCCATCATGTCCCAGGTTCAGAAGATATAATAATAAGCAAGACAGCTGTAGTCCCGTTCCCCACAGAGCTTATCACCTAGAGGCCCTTTTTTCTTCACGTCTTTGAATACCACTGGATATGCTGATGGACCTATCCAATATCTTCCAATGTACTTACTTTGCATCCACGCCACCACATTTGCCTTCGAAGCTGTTTGGATCTGTTGCTAAAAGCAGTTGCATTATCCGATAAGCTTTCTATATCACATAGAGGATGGAGAGAAGGATTAATTGACATAACAGCATTCTTTTATCTAGTCACACAAAGACAAGAAAACATTAATTTCTACGTCTGCAAATTCTATTCCCTTTTAAGCATGAAAACAACATCTTTCCTTTCCTCTACCCACAAACTCTGGCATTCTGTATTCTAAAAAAAAAAAAAAAAAAAAAAGTAAAAAATGGCTGCAGGTCAGTTTGCTCAATCCACTTTTACAATAAGAGTAAGAGAAGTCTTCCCAGGGCCTCAATGCTTTCAAATAAACTTATGAATTCTGGTAGAAATACTCTTTAAAAATTCAAATACTTGGCACAACTATAGAAACAAAATTTACACACACAGAAGGCTAGATTCTTTGAAGATATCAAAAGTGACTGATTTTGAAGCAAAACAATATATTTTAAAAGTGTTTAAGTTTTTTGGTTAAAAAAGTCTGTCAAGGATTAATCAGATATTTATTCAGCCATTCATCACCTAAAAAATACATGAGTGCCTAATAAGTGCCATGAACTTTTATAAGAACAGAGACTAACATCTGTCAGTAAACAAATGTTACTAAGTCATCAGAGAAAGCATAAGATAAAACTATTAGATATGTGTGAAATAAGTTTGAAAAGAAGTGATTAGACCTATCCTCCTTGAGATCAGGAGAAATACAAAGCACATCAACGTAAAGGACAAAAGATAAAAGTAATCTAACTCTTCAACAATGAATTTTTAATCTTTCCATTCTCAACTGATCAATTAAAGAAATAATACAACAATAAGATGATTCAAAGCAAAGAGAGCTACATACAACTCAATAACAAAAAACCAAACAACCCAATCAAAAACTGGCAGAAGACTTAAATAGACATTTCTCCAAAGAAGACATACAGATGGCCAACAGGAACATGAAAAGATGGTCAACATTTCTAATGATTAGAGAAATGCAAATCAAAACTACAATGAGGTACCACCTTGTATTGGTCAGAATGGCAATCATTAAAAAGTCTACAAATGACAAATGCTTAAGAGGGTGTGGAGAAAAGGGAATCCTCCTACACCATTGGTGGGAATGTAAATTGTGCAGCCACTGTGGAAAACAGTACGGAGGTTCCTCAAAAAACTAAAAATAGAGTTGCTATATGATCCTGCAATCCCACTTCTGGGCATATATCTGGAGGAAACTATAATTGAAAAAGATACATGCACCCCAGTGTTCACTGCAGCACTATTTCCAATAGCCAAGACATAGAAACAACTTAAATGTACATCAACAGATGAATGGATAAAGAAGATGTGGTACATATTACAATGGAATACTACTCTGCCAGAAAAAAAGAGTGAAATAATGCCATTTGCAGCAACATGGATGGACCTAGAAATTATCATACTAAATGAAGTAAGTCAGAAAGACAAATATCATAGGATATCACTTACATTTGGAATCTAAAATATGACACAAATGAACATATCTATGAAACAAAACACACAGAGACATAGGGAACAGACTTGTGGTTGCCAAGGGTGGGGGGTGGTGGGGTGGGGGAAAGGATGGATTGGGAGTTTAGGATTAGCAGATGCAAACTATTATACACAGAATGAATAAACAACAAGGTCCTACTGTATAGCACAGGGAACTATATTCAATATCCTGTGATAAACCATAATGGAATAGAACATGAAACAATATAAATATATGTATAACTGAATCACTTTGCTGTACAGTAGAAATGAACACATTATAAATCAACTATACTTGAATAAAATAAATTGTATGTTAAAAAAACAAAGTAAAGGGAGCTAAAGTTAAAAACATTAAAACCATAAATGCCATTTTTCCTAAGTCAAGATTCCTAAACTTCGGCTAGAAAAATGGGAGAAGTAAACTATCAAAATACAGATTAATAACATCAAGAATTATATGAAGTATCTGTACCTGATTTGTCCTGTAGTTCATCTAGTCTCTCCCCTCTTTCTATTACCTTTGTAATATTTTCTTGCATGACATCAATGACTTCATCCACCTGATTCTGAACACTAGTTTTAAAAAAAAGATTAAAAAATAATGCATTCTTCTTTTGAGAATTTTACAGTTTTTGAGACTTTCATTAGACATGATAGAAAACAGCAAGTTCTCAGAATTACTCAACTCTAAAATGTTTAAGTTTAAGGCTTGTAGCAACAGTCCTTCCATTTGTGGGCTTGATTACTCAAGCAATTGAAAGACATGTTACAAATAAAGTAATATTTAACTTATAGTTTATTTTTAACCCTGTTTCTTCAAATTAAATATACTGTCAGAATGCTCAGTAACTACAGAATTTAGTCAAATAGCTTGACTCTAAATAATCCGTTTCATTTTCTTTTCAATAGGCCATTGAGGTATCACATAGACACAGCTTTAAGCTACTTTTGCTATACATATAGTTCACACACTAAGGCTAACAAAAGAGTTTGCCCAGGTATGTTAGAAGCCTATGAAAAATATTCAGTTTCCAAAATGGAAAGGTACAGTATGCTCTAGGACACTAAGGCTCAGTAGGTATAACTCTTCACAGCTCATCAGTTTCCTCTTAAACAGGGTTTAAAACAATGAGCAACACTTGGGAGGGTTTTGAAGCACCCACGAAGGAGCAAGGAGGAAACATTTTTGGTTGTTCTTCGAAATGAAAATATGATTTTCTTCTTTATATCAGGTGATGAGAGCCTGTTCCAACCAAACTTCAGACTGTTCAATGAAGTTTTAAATAAATTTATTTATTTATTTATGGCTGTGTAGGGTCTTCGTTGCTGTGTGTGGGCTTTCTCTAGTTGTGGCAAGCGGGGGCTACTCTTCGTTGTGGTGCGTGGGCTTCTCATTGCGGTGGCTTCTCTTGTTGCAGAGCATGGGCTCTAGGTGCGTGAGCTCAGTAGTTGTGATGCATGGGCTTAGTTGCTCCGTGACATGTGGGATCTTCCCGGACCAGGGCTCGAACCTGTATCCCCTGAACTGGCAGGCGGATTCCTAACCACTGCGCCACCAGGGAAGTCCCATGTTCAATGAGGATTTAAACTAAATTCAAAAATTTAATAATTGGACCTCAGCTGCCTAGTTTCACTCAGAAGTTACCCCCAGAGTACATAAACATAGAAATGATTGTCTAGTTTTCCTGTTGCTTCAATCATTTGACAAATGTCTAGTTCTCCCCCGTTGCTTCAATCATTTGACAAAATGTTACCTTAAATTAGTTTATGGAATAAGTCATGCCAGAGAAATATTTAAAAGGAGAAATGAAATGAACTCACAGTTCTTATAACTCAAAAACTGTTTAAAATATAAAAACTGTTTAAAGTGGATTACCAGCAACTATAAGTAGACATATGTCTTAAATAAAGATATGAAATTGTTCTTTCTAGTTGGGAAACTGTATCAATTTATCAAATATCACCTAGGAAGCTTTTAAAATTTCACAATACACATCTCCTCACTAACCCTCTACTCTGTAGTGAGTTGGGAGTAAGGCAGGACATGTGTAATTTTTAAAAAGAGTTCTATCCCTTCCCTGTCACGAAGCTGTATCTTCAAAAAGTTTGCTTTAAAAACAAAATTAAGGCCCATTTAGACACATATGGGTTCGGAAGAAGCATCCTCAGATTCAAGTAGAATTACTATGTTTGATGATAGTCACCCCCCGCCTCCCATGTTAAAAGCACCCACTGATTATCCACACATAGACTTCAGGTTCATCATAGCTTCCTAGAGTTCTGTGCCTCTCACACAGTATTCTACTAAAGGGTATAAAACTGAAGCACAACTAAAGTGGGACATGGAGAATTCCCTTCTGCCCACACAGATCTGAAATAGCCCCCACGTGTCTAAGAGGTCTTGTTGCAACTCCTAAGCAGACAGCTAAAGATGTAAAATCTTATACAAAAACAATGGCACAAATACTTAAGCAATTTATTCAATAAATAATTAAGAAGAGCTTACTATGTACTGTTCTAGGCACTAGGAAAACAATACTGAACGAAGCAGACAATAATTCTGGCTCTCATGGAACGTATGCTTAAATGTGCAATGAATGCACTTCATTAACCTTCAGAGTTGTTTAACAGTCTGTGTCTAACTCATTACTCTATATTATTTACAGCATTTAACACTTAGCAAAACTATTTATTTATTTACATGCTTATTTCCTGTCTCTCCCCACTAGAAGGTAAGTTCAACAAACGCAGCGACCTTGCCTACTTTGTTCACTTTTGTAGCCCCAGTACCTGTAACATTGCTTGGGAAAGAGTATATGTACTTAATACTTAACAGCTGAATAAGTGAACAGTTTGGGTATAAGTCCTGCGAAGCACATCCAGCTACTTGAGAGAGAGTTATAAGGCGGATATAAGAATGGAGAGGTCTCCATTTAACTATAATGGAAGCAGAGCTATTGTTTAGCAAGGGCCAATCTTGAAAAATTCCTAGGTAGTTATTTTCCATCATATGCAAGAGATAAGAGCCTAAAGTAAGGCGCAGCACAGTGGAAATGGACAGAATGTACGGCAGCTCCTACACATAATCAGATTATAGCTATTATGGATATTAACATACCTATGCTACATGTGATTTTAAAACAAAACCAAAATAACTGAAGGAATCGTTATGGTCCCAGAATCCCTATAATCAAAAGACTCCATGGATAATACCAGCAGATTAATTGGAATAGAATTCATAAAATTCCAGGTTAAGTCTTACTAGATTATGATAAACCTTGGGGTATTACCTCAACAACATGACACACATGTAATCTCTATGGCTAATGGAAACCACCCAACATTTTAATTTTTCCTGCCAAGTGATTAGTAAGTTATTGTTACTTTCTCCTTCACATATTACTATCCACTGGTATCCACTCTTAATCCAGCTACTGTATAACTCTCATTCAATCTTAAGATAACGGAAAAATCTCATGATTGTGCTTCTATATTTCAAGATATTTTCATGCCCAGAACACAACGTTTATAGAAAAAAAAAAAAAAAGAAAATCATCTACTTATTCACTTTAATATAAAGGGTAATTTTTTAAAAAACAAGTGGAAAGGGACCTCCCTGGTGGTCCAGTGGTTAAGACTCCGTGCTCCCAATGCAGGGGTCCCGGGTTCGATCCCTGGTCAGGGAACTAGATCCCGCATGCCGCAACTAAGAGCCCACATGCCACAACCAAAGATCCAGCAAGTTGCAACTCAAGATCCTGCATGTGACAATGAAGATCCCACGTGACACAACTGAGACCCGGCACAGCCAAATAAATAAATAATTAATTTTTTTTAAAGTGAAAACATATTTCCCCATGATTTTTTACATTTTCATAGCAGTTACAATACTTTGATTTCTATTTGTATTTTATGTTGGTCTTATCCTCACTATTATACTGTAAATGCCTTAAAAACAGAGATTGTCCCACTCATCTGTTTCCCAGGTCATGTGAAATGTGCCTGTAGAAAACAGGCATTCAACAAATATTTTCTCATCTGAATTAAGTATTTCATTTATTCAAAAATATTTATTAAGGAGTTATTATTATGCTATGCATTGAGGATACTGATGTGAATGTTTTGATCCTCAGCAAGATTACAGTCTAGTGGGGAACACTGGTAGCTAGGATTATATTACCATATGTCAAATGCCATAATGTAAGGAAGCACATGGTATCAGTCGTGCAGCCTAGATGAATTCATCCTGGACCAGAGATGGCATCAAGATCCTGGTGCTGAGTTTTGAGAGGTTAAGAGTGAATTGGGCAGAGTAAAAATGGTAATGGGTTGTGGGAAGGTTCTAGGCTGAAGGAATAAGAGGAGGGAATATTTCAGGAACCAATGATTAGCTGGATATGGGTGATGGAGTTGGGGCAAGAAAAGGGTAGAGAACTTCTAGATTTATAATTTGAGCAACTGAGTAGTTGTAGATGATGGTCATTAACTGAAATAGAAAATTAAGGACTCAAAGAAAAAGCAAGTTTTTGAAGGAGGGGGTGGAGATTTATATCATTTCTTGTTAGAGACATATAGTAGAAGAAAGGACACAAGAGAGAACATACCCAGGAAAATATCAAGACAAGTAGAGAAAAGACATTTTAACATTGTTTTAAATCCTCCTTAGAGTCTGACAGCACTTGTGTTCCTGAGATGTCTCTATTCTAACTATCACCACTACAGGGAAGCCGCGTGGTGTAGTGTAGAGAGGCCAGGCTCTGGGCACAGACAGATCTGGGTTTGCAATTCAGCGTTATCACTTACTATGTACGTGGCTTTGCAAGTCATTTTGCAAGCCTCTTTGAGCCTCATATTTTCTCACCTTTGAAATGAAGATGATTATCTTTCCCTTATGAGAATTAGATGTGACAAGTGTGTTTTAAACACTTAGCACAGTTGCTAATGCTTAGCATGTGTTTAATGTCAGTGTTCTTCCATTAAGGGGGAAAAAAAGCTCATGCTCTGCAACACACACTCATCTGTTATTTTATAAAGAAAATATTTATTTTCACAGTTAACACCCCCATCTTGTGGCCTCTTAAGGTACTGCTGACAAAAAAGTTTTAAATATATGCTGTATTTTTGCAAGTATATATATATATATATATATATATATATATATATATATATATACACACACACACACACACATACATATATACTATATATAGTATATATGCTGTATTTTTGCAATTATATATATACATATATAGTATATATGTACATATATACGTATATACATGTATATATATGTATCTGTTCATCATGAAACATTCCTTGGGGGAATGAAGTTAAACTTGTTGGACCAAGGCTATAGATAGGAGATTTCCTACCTGTGGCAGAGAATGTCTACAATTCCCTGGAGTGGCATTTATAATGCTATTTAATTTAAAAGCAAAGGAAACATTCCAAAGAGAATCATAGATTTTTTTATATAGGCATGTGACTATTTAAAATCTTTCCCAAAAATCTTCCCTGAAAAGTGACACTGGAATACTAAAGAACCCATTAAAAGGACCTACTGTATCAGCACAGGGAACTATATTCAATATCCCGTAACAACCTATAATAGAAAAGAATCTGAAAAAGAATATATATATGTATGTATAACTGAATCACTCTGCTTGTACACCTGAAATTAAACATTGTAAATCAACTTATACTTCAATTAAAAAGAAAAGTGACACTGGGCATTTTTGTGGGATTAATCTGTTATCAACATGTCAATCAAATGCAGACAAAGCAACAATGTTGCTGATCCACACATCAAAAAAACATCCTTTATGGAAGTTACACATTAAGCAGTGACAACACACCTTAAAAAAAATCACCAAGGGCTTCCCTGGTGGCGCAGTGGTTGAAAGTCCGCCTGCCGATGCAGGGGACACGGGTTCATGCCCCGGTCCGGGAAGATCCCACATGCCGCGGAGCAGCTGGGCCCATGAGCCATGGCCAATGAGCCTGCGTGTCCAGAGCCTGTGCTCCGCAACGCGAAAGGCCACAGCAGTGAGAGGCCCGCCTAGCACACACACACAAAAAAAAAATCACCAGTGCTGGCAATTTTAGTTACTAAACAAATGCCAGGAATCTGTCCTTGGGCAATTAGCGTGGCAGGTTGTGCTCCACCATTTGTGGCCACTTTGGGCACATGCCTGAGTCGTGCCCTGGTTAGATAAGCACTCATGAGGTTATGCCAAGGGTTAATTTGTGTGTTTTGATGACTGACCACCTTCTGAGTACATACGATAAGCCTTCAGCTCTAGAGTAAGAGCCATTTCACTTCCTCAACAGTGCCTTACTGTTCTAAAATTCTGTGATCACCAACGTTATTATGGTAATTTAATATGCACATATACACATTCACGTGCATGTGTGCTTGGCACTTAGACATATCCTGCAATGCCCACTCCGTACAACTGGCACTGGTTCTGGGGTCAGCTGGAAAGTCATACTCAAAAGACTCACCGGGCCACACTCAGTACCAGGCTCACTCTGCAGAAGAATGTCAGACAGGAAATGAAGCACATTGGCAGGGAAAAAACAGGTGTGTCATCAGTGGAGTCCTCTTCTCCTGTGGCAGCTGAGGTATATATGTGGGTGGATAGAGAAGTCACTCTGGCTCAAAGAAGGGCAATGGTTCGGCCATGGCATCCTTGCAACCTTGAATGCCTTGTGATCCTTCCAAAGATGAGGATGAGTGGCTTCTGACGCCATCTCCCACTCACCTCCCCATCTCCCCTAGGAGACTGTCATGAGACAGTTTCTTATCACCTTCCAGGTCCTGATGACATATAAGGCTTTCTGCAGGATATATCTGCAGACTATAAAACCACTTAGCTGCAAGCTAGAATTGGCTCCTTTGTAATAGGGCATCTCACTATTCATACTGCAGCCACCTGGACCCTTCTATTTTGGTATCATCATTTTTGGTGTTTAGGACAAGAACCCAGGGAGCTGGCACCTTTGGCTACTCTTCCTTTGACAATCTATGTAAGTAATAAACTGTCTGAATCTAAGTGGCTCATTGTATCTTTACTAGCTGAATCAGACACTTGAAGCAGCAGAGACTCTCTTCTGCTGGCGTTGAAGAAGCAAGCATTGTGGGTTGTACAGCTGCAAGGAAGTGCATCCTGTCAACAACTACCTGAGCTTGGTCAGGAGCTTCAGATGAGATCAAAGCCCTGGCGACACCTCAATTTCAGCCTTGTGAGACCCTGCAGAAGGCCCATCTAAGCAGTGACTGAACGCCTGACCCATGGAAAATGTGAGATGATGAATGTTTGCCATTTTAGGCTGCTAGGTTCAGGGTAACTTGTTATAAAGCAATAGAAAATGAAAACATCCCATTTAGTAGTCAAACCAATTTGTTGGTACCTTGATTCTGTATTACAGAATCCATTAGGTAGGATCAGGCTAAGTGTGGACCTATTTCTTCACACCAACCACTACCTGACTAAAGCCCAAGTATCTAATCAATAACTTTTTTCTTTTGTAAACTGTGGTTTATTATTATTTATTTATTTATTTATGCCACATCGCACAGTATGCGGGATCTTAGTTCCCCCAACAGGGATTGAACCCATGCTTCCTGCGGTGGAAGCGTGGAGTCTTAACCAATGGACCACCAGGAAAGTCCCTCAACAATAACTTGATACCCCATTACAGTACCCTTCCCACTATGTGCCATCTATATCCAGACTTAGGTAGCAACTACCCCTCCTTAGATCCTGAACCTGGGCCATTCGGTTTATCTTCCAGTTTATCTTTTATAGCTTGGTAAGTTTCCAGGCCTATTTCACTGCTCCATTCATTCCTTCTCCCTTCTTGCCAGGACTCATATGATTCTAATATTAGATACATTCACTACAGCATTATCCACCATCTACCATCAACAATATATACAGAAAAGCTCTAAACTGAAAATTAATGAACCATAAAACTTAGATCAATAAATGGATTAGGATAAGTAATAGATATGAACAAATTCTGGAAGTATATAAACAAGATACTGTACTTCAGAAAACTAAATCTATTATATTACTTTTATTATCATGCTGAAAATGGGAATCAAGCTATAGATTTAAAACCAAAATAGACCTGGAGATTATGCTAAATAAATGAATTTGATATATAATAATTAAATTAAGAAAACCAACAACCAGGAATTGCATCTCCTTAGCTATAATTAAGAGGTAACTTTGTGAAAATGAAAAGAATGACTGGGTTTTTACAACCTAGTAGTAATATTAGTCTACATCAAGGCTCAGCAAATTTTTCTGTAAGGGGCCAGACAGATCAGATAATAGAGAGTTTAGATTTTGTGGGCCATAAGGTCTCAGTCACAACTACTCAAATCTGTCACTGTAATTTGAAAGCAGCCAACAGATAATAGGAATGGCTGTGTTTCAATAAAACTTTACAAAAACAGGTGGCAGCCAGATTTGGCTCATATGCTGTAGTTTGCCAACCCCTGGTCCTTGTAGAAATATGATAATCATTTAAACAAATGAGTGTCTCACAAACTTACTGCTTAATTTTTTCATTTCGAGGTCCAAATCTTGGTCCAGATGGTCCCCTTCTGAAAACAAAACACCAAGTACATATTAATGAGAGCATTAAAACAGACACCAAAACAGAAAACACACACACTTGCTGAATTCTAAACATGGATCATTTATCATAAGGAACCACATATTACTGGTACTGATGGAACCTAATGATATTTAATCATGTCTGTACTTCACTGGTACTTAGTGCGGGCCATCACAACCTAATTCTTCTGAATGTTATCACTTTTAATATAATTCTTAGTTACACACAGGTAGTTTTGATCATTAAACTCTGAAATACCATAACAAGTAAAGTGCCAGTGACTATGAATAACTTTATGATCAATTATAGAACACTAGAAGTCCAACTACCTTGAATTTAGGCTCTAATGAAATGCTGATTTGGGGGATTGATGTAGAGAAAAATCCACTCAAAACACTAAAATTTTTCAAGTATGTTTTTTGATTATTCATCTTAAAACTTAACAATATAACTAAAGGGAAATGTAAGAGTCTATGAAAATATTAACATTTCTCAAATTATTATCTCTCCATTATAGTCGAGTGTTGTATCATTTAAACCAATCCATTTTAATACTCTGAAAATTAAAAATTTTTGATGTTTTAAGTAATTTTCCATCTTCTGATGATAGAAAATAAGATATAAACCATAAAACTCAAAAAAGAATAGGTTCTGTACCAATTAAACAATAATTTCCCATTTCCCCCTCCTCCCAGCCCTTGGCAACCACCATTCTACTTTGTGTCTCTATGAATTTGATTACTCTAGGTGTCAGGTGCCTCAGATAAGAAGAATCATGTAAAATGTATCCTTTTGTGACCAGCTTCTTTCACTTAGCATAATTAATGTCTTCAAGGTTCATCCATGTTGTAGCATGTGTCAGAATTTCCTTCCTTTTTAATGCTGAGTACTATGCCATTGTATGTACATACCATATTCTGTTTATCCATCTTTCCACTGATGGACACTTGGGTTACTTCCACCTTTTGGCAATTATGAATAATCCTGCTATGAACAGGATTATTGTTCATAATAATCAACAGGTGTTGATTTTTTAAAAATTAGTTCAGAAATTTTATTAGCTTTGTCTCCCTTTCAATACATAGACAGAACCACAGGGTGTGGTAGTGTGCCAGTTTTGTCGTCAGGCCCTTTGGAAGATGTACAGGATTATTTGGGAGTGAATCTCCAGTGTACTAAGTTAGCCTGAAAAGTTTTTGTTTCTCACTTACATTCGGGTGATCACTTGTTTAGCCAAAGCATCTGACCTTTTCAATACTGAGTCCTTTGTTGACAGGTAGCTGTTGCCCTAGTCTAAGGCTTCTCACTGTAATTGGCACTATGAGCAATTAGCTTTTTGACTCTGGAAACCTTGTTACCTGTAGGAAATTATCTTCCCACTTTATCTGACTTTCTTGCCAAAAATGATACTATTTCCTGTTATTGGATTTGATTTCCATCCTGCAGGCTCTTTTTGCCAATTACTTCATGGCTGTCAATTACTTTTTAGAAAATGTTTTATACAATGTTTTTTATTTGGAAAAAAAAGCCTCTATAAAAAACTCCACAACATTATAGCAAAGTGGGAGGTAAATGTTTCCTCCCAGGCATACCCTTCTGGAGGCATAAGCCTCTAGAGAAAACTCCTGCAACAATATGTCATCCTTCCTGACTTTGCAAATAAAAGCCAAGCCCTCTCTAACCAAAACTTCAAAGGATTGACCAGGTTAATTAATTCTGACAGAGCATCAAGGCAATCCAACAGAGAAAAGATAATCTTTCCATCAAATGGTGGTGGAACAGTTGGATAGCCATATGTTCCCCGCCCCCCCCAAAATGATCCTTCACCCTTAACTCAACCATATATAAAAAAATTAACTTATAATAGATTATAGACCTAAATGTAAAAGTCAAAACAATAAAACTTTTGGAAGAAAACAAAGGAGAAAATCTTAGAACCTTTAGGTTTGGCAAAGATTTCTTAAATAAACAAAAATAATGAAAGGAAAAATTTAATTAATTTCATCAAAATCAAAACTGCTCTTCAAAAGATACAGTTATGAAAATGAAAAGATTAAATTACAGACTGGGAGTAAATATCTGTAAAACATATATCTGACAAAAGACTTGTATCTTGAATATATAAAAAACTCACAACTTAATAAGAAGAAAAACTTAGAAACAGGCAAAAGATTTTTAACATGTACATCATCAAAGAAGATATAAGGGGCTTCCCTGGTGGCACAGTGGTTAAGAATCCACCTGCCAATGCAGGGGACACAGGTTCGAGCCCTGGCCTGGGAAGATCCCACATGCCACGGAGCAACTAGGCCCATGAGCCACAACTACTAAGCCTGTGCTCTAGAGCCCACGAGCCATAACTACTGAGCCCGGCGTGCCACAACTACTGCAGCCTGCACGCCTAGTGTCCATGCTCCACAAAAAGAGAAGCCACTGAAACAACAGAGTAGCCTCCGCTCACCGCACCTAGAGAATGCCCGCGCACAGCAACAGACCCAACACAGCCAAAAATAAAGTAATTAAATAATTTTTTTTTAAAAAAAGGAAGATATAAGGATGGCAAATACACACAAAAGAAGATGTTCAGCATAATTTGTAATTATGGAAATGCAAATTAAAACCGAAATGGGATACCCCTATACACCCACAAGAGTGGCTAAAATTAAAAGACTGACCATATGCAGTGCTGATGAGGATCTGGAGCAACTAGAACCCCCATATAGTACTGGTAGGAATATAAAGTGGTACACAACTTTGGGAAACAGCTGTAAACATACACCAGCCATTCCACTCCTATTTACCCAAGAGAAATGAAAGCATAAGTCCACAAAAAACCTGTACATGAGTGTTTATAGCAGCTTTATTTGTAATAGCTAAAAACTAGAAACACCCCAAATATCCATCAATAAGTGAATGGGTGAATGAATTGCAGTATGTTCATACAATGGACCACTACTCAGAAATAAGAAGAAACAGACCTACTAGAGCATAGACTTGAGGATATGGGGAGGGGGAAGGGTAAGCTGTGACAAAGTGAGAGAGTGGCATGGACATATATACAGTACCAAACGTAGGGTGGATAGCTAGTGGGAAGCAGCTGCATGGCACAGGGAGATCAGCTCCGGGCTTTGTGACCACCTAGAGGGGTGGGATAGGGAGGCTAGGAGGGAGGTGGAGGCTGGGAGGGAGGTAGATGCAAGAGGGAAGAGATATAGGAACATATGTATAACTGATTCACTTTGTTGTAAAGCAGAAACTAACACCATTGTAAAGCAATTACACTCCAATAAAGATGTTTAAAAAAAAAAAAGAAACAAACTATTGATACATGTGACAACATGGGTGAATCTCAAAATAATTATGCAAACTGAATGAAGTCAGTAAAAAAAGAGGCATACTGTATGACTCCACTTCCAAAAAAAAAATCTATAGACAATACAAACTACAGTGATAGAAAGCAGATCAGTGGCTGCCTGGGACTGGGAGAGTGACAGATTACCAAGAGGTTTGAGGAAACTTTTGAGGTGATGGCTATGTTCATTATTTGAATTTGATGATGATATCACAAGTGTACGGTGGATATGTCAAAACTCTTATTGTACACTTTATATGTATTTTATTGTATGTCAGTTACACCTCAATAAAGCTGTAAAAATAACAAAAAACTTACAGAAAAAAGTCCTCTTCTTCATCTGAATCATCTTCCAAAAGATTTCTCTGTCAAAAAAAGAAAAAGACTTGAGTTTTTAGATTCCAAGGGGCTCACAAACTGTCAGGGGCAGAGTAATGAAACAGGTTCTATCCTGGTGAAATTTCTTAACTCCAAGCTTCCAGACACAGGTCAGAGTAATTACAGGTGCTTCACTGGAATCTAAAAGATATGGAACCACACTGCAGACTTTCTAAGAAAATGCTTATAAGCCCGGAAACCTTTGACTGACCATAAGGTAGAGAGGTCACTGAAGCTGGCATGGGAGTGAGGGATGCAGCCAATCGAGGAGGGGCAAGTCCTTCCTCCTCCCCCTGCCTTCCAGTCTCTCTCTATCAGCAGAACCTAAGGAGAAGCTGGGGGCAAAGGAGAAATGTAGCTGCAGAGTCCAACTCTAGCATCAGAGAGAAGAGTATAGAAGGTAGGTTTGGAGCTGAGAGACAAGGGTTTATTAACTGCCACAGTCCACCTAACAGCCTAACGGCCTACGAACAGCCCTCTAAACATATTTGAACTTCCAAACAAAAACAACTTTATACTTTTACCTTATAAGATACAACTGTTTTTCTTAAAATGAGGAATGTCTCACCTTCTCCCCCAAAGGCAAAGATATAAAGTTACAAAAGGAGGCTGAAGAAGAGCAAAAAACAGATCTTTTCAGCATGCAAGAACTCAAACAGTATACAATTTGTAGGCCGAATAATGGTTCCCATAGATGTCGACATCCTAATCCCCGAAACCTGTGAATATGTGTCCTTCAATGGTAAAAGGAACTTTGCAGAAGTTATTAAATCAAGGATCTTGAGGTGGGAAGATCAATATAGTGGGCCCAAAGTCATCACAAGAGTACTTAAAAAAGAGAGAGGCAGAGTGTGTGTGTGTGTGTGTGTGTGTGTGTGTGTGTGTGTGTGTGTGTGTGTGTGTGTGTGTGTGTGTGTGAGAGAGAGAGAGAGAGAGAGAAAGAGAGGGAGAGGGAGAGGGAGAGAGGGAGGGACAGAGGTTGGAAGATGTCACCCTGCTGGATTTAAAGATATAGGAAGGGGCATGAGCAAGGAGGTCAGGCAACCTCTAAAAGTTGGGAAGGCAAGGAAAGAGCTTCTTCCTTATAGTCTCCAGAAGGAACATGGCCCTGTCAGTGCCTTGATTTTAGCACAGCAAGATCCATTTTGGACTTCTGGTCACCAGACTATAAGATAATAAATTTGTGTTGTTTTAAGTTTGTGGTAATTTGTTAAAGCAGCAACAGGAAGCAAATACAACACCCGTGTACCTTTTCTGAAGAAACTACTCAAGGAATTACACCAGCTAAAAAGAAATTAAATCAGAACAAAGATCTTAAGATGGAGATTGATATACTCAGTACATCTAATAAAATGTGTGGTCAAATCTAAATGGAAGATGATTGTGAACTATAACTTACAGCTATTGAAAGAGAAAAATGCATAATATAAAGAAAAATTCTAAAAGAATCTAAAACTTTTCTCACAAAACCCAAAAGCAGGAAGTGGAGAGTAAAGTGAGGAAGTTAAAAGCAAAGTAACATGCTCATCTTGGTGGGGAGAGGAGCGGAGAAGTGGAAAGAAGCCTAGAATGAAAAAGTAGAGTGGAGGGGCATAGTTTTTGGCATGTTGAGACAGAACACAAATTTAAACATTATTGTTAACATATAAAGTTAATTAAAAAGAGAGAGGGAAAGAGAAAGGGAGGAAATTTTTAACTGCCTAGTGGTCCTGGGGGCAGGGAAAAAGTAAGGAAAAATAATCAATCTAGCTAAAGAAGTTAGGGAAAATAGGGAAAACATAAGAAATACAATGAATATCATTATCTCTATATGTTATAATAAATAATACACAAAGAATAAGAAAATGAAAAGAGGATGTGTTCAAAATTCATTTAACAAATATGTTTGAGCATCTTCTATGTACTAGGCACTGTTTTAAGTACCAAGCATCAGCTTTGGACAACAGACAAAGTCTGAGTTCTTACAGAAAAACACCTGACAGTGATGAATGTTATGCAGAGAATTAAAACAGTGATGGGATAAAAAGTGACAGGGTGACTAAATAAGATTAGATTGTCAAGGAAAATCATTCTTAAAAGGTGAAATTTAGGCTGAGATCCAAACAATAACAAAGAGCCAACCAAAGATCAGGGTGAAGAGCATTCACTGCCAGCAGAGGGACTAGTGAGTGCAGAAAAAGTCCAAATATATCAGTTACCTTAATAAATGTGAATGGTTTGAATGCTCCTACTCAAAGTAAAAACTATACATGATTAGAGTTCAAAAAAATTGCAGCCAATATCTGTTTATAAGAAATTTACCTAAAATAAATGTCAAATAAAGGATGAAAGAAAAAAGAGAGATGAAAGAGATATATTATCAAATTCTAAAAAAAAGAATTTTAGAGTTAGCAGAAGTAATATAAAGAGATTATTTTAGGACAAGCATTAAACAATCAAATAAGATTTTACAATGACAAAATGCACAATCCACCAAGATTTAACAGCAATGAATGTTTATATGTAACAATATAGTTTCAAAATACATAAAGCAAAAGCTGCTCAAATTATAAGAAGAAATGGTTACATTCAAAAATCATAGGAAAGCTTTAACATATCCTTCAAAGATAGAGAAACCAGAAAGACAAAAAAATAATCTATAACTGTGTACTCAGCAAATGTTATTTTCAAATATCCAAGAAATGAATAAGCAATAAAAGAATTTTAATAAATAGCCCAAACTAGAAATTACACAGGTCACATTCTCTGGGCATAATACAATGGAAATTAAAACAAATAAAAGGAAATTTTAAAACACTCTGTTAAAATGTTAAAAGGTAAATGCAAACTTAACAAACTATTTAGAAATGAATGACACTGGGAACATTACAAAATAAAATCTGTAGAGTATGGTCACAGCAGAACCTAAAGGAAAATGTGACCTTAAATCCATTTATTTATGAAATTACAGACTGAAAATATATAAAATAAGTATTTAACTACTAAGATGAGTAAATTATTCCTAAGTCACAAACCCCAGATTCTCTAAAAAAAAAAAAAAAAAACCATGGATTTGATTACATAAAAATTTAAAACATAAAGAACATACAACATCATACACAAAGAAATGGCAAGTAATAGGCTAGGAAAGAAATCTGCAACATACTTTCAGACTAAAGGGTCTGGTATCTCTCTTATACAAAGATTCCTGACAAACTAGTAAGAAAAAGACACATTATAGAAAAATCATCAACAAAGAGAAATAGACAATTCCTGACAGAAAAAGAAATGGCCAATGACCACATGAAAACATGTTCAAAGTCAATAATATTCAGGAAGATACATTACTTCCTTCAACAAATATTTCTAGCTAATAAGTAACAATCATTACATTTAGGATACAGTTTATTTGCCTTAGAGGATGATGATACTAAAGTCTGTTTATTATAGTTGCCCAATGAGAAACACAATGAAAACGAATGTCTTTACACTTATTCACTGAACAAACACAAGAACTAGGGATACGTTATCAGAAAGGGTAATGAGATACAATGAGATGTCATTTCACACCCACTAGGCAGATAATAACAAGTGTGGGCGAGGAGAAATTGGTGGTGTGGAGAAATTAGAACTCTCATACACAGCTGGACAGGAATGTAAAAATTGTGCAGCCACTCTAGAAAACAGTTTGGCAATTCTTCAAAAGGTTGAACATAGAGTTACTATAATACCCAGTAATTCTACTCCTAGGTATTTACCCAAGAGAAATGAAAACATATGTAATGAAATGAAATGAAAATAAAAACTTGTATGTGAACATTCATAGCAGTGGTATTCATAATAGCCAAAAAGTGTAAATAATCCTAAATGTCTATGAATAAAGAAAGTGTAGTATATTCATATAATGGAATATTATTCAGCAATAAAAAAGAATGAAGTACTGATATATACTACAACATGGATGAACTTTGAAAACATTATGCTAAGAAGCCATTTACAAAAAACATAGTGTATACTTCCATTTATATAAAATGTCCAGAACAGACAAATCTATAGATTTGTGGTTGCCTAGGGTTGAAGGGATGAGGAGAACTGGGGATGATTGCTAAAAAGTACAGAGTTTCTTCTTGGAATGATTAAAGTGTCCTGAAATTGATGGTGGTGGTGGTTGCACAATTCAGTACTAAATACTAGTTACTAAAATCCACTGAATTGTACACTTTTAATGAGTGAATTGTATGGCATGTTAATTATATCTCAATAAAGCTGTTATCAAAAAGGTGTTATAGGAAAGAGGAGCAAAATTTTTTAAAGTTTTATAAAAGTAATTTATAAATTCTCAAAACCAGTTATCAAATTTCATGATCTGATAAACATTCAAAAGGAGGACTCTATTTAAACAGCCAATTTTTTTTTTCAATTCTGCTATCTAATACCCTATTTTTACAATAAATTACAGTAGTATTCAACCAACAATGTAAAAAGAAAGTGCCATAGTTATGGTCTTAGAAGTAGAACTGATTGAAACTGTATATTTTGTATTTTTGAGTAAATAAAGCTTATTTTAAAAAGTTTACTAACAGTTAGTCTATTGGTGGATTGTATCCCCCTTCAAGAAAAACAAAAACAGACACTGAATAAAGAGTTAGAATAAAGGGATGACAAATGATTCCTGTACTGTATTTCAAGATACTTCTAAATCATAAGATGTTGGACAGAGGTTCTAAGGTTGTGCAAAAAAGGAGCATGTAAAATGAAGTCAAACAGACTATCTGCTGTTTAAGGGCAGAGACCATGCCCTCGAGTTTTTAGCACAATGCCTAGCACATAGTAGGTAGTCAATAAACATTTGTTGCATAAATCAGAAAATAAAGGAAAGGCAAGAAGATAGGAAGTGAGGGAGGGCTTTAGGTTGCTGGATGAAAAAGAACAGCTCTAATTCCTTCCCTCAATAAATACTTATTGATTACTTAATTCTACAAGTAGCCTATCTACAATATGCATATCAATGCTATCTTCCAATTATCTTGCATAATTTCTAGATTTATACAATCCTGCACAGAATGTTCTGAAATAGAACATTATATAAAAGCTACTCTGAACTCTGTGGCAACTGCAGGACCAGAATCCTTTATCTGCAATTCCAAAATCTAAAAAGTTCTGAAAACCAAGAGATTTTATAAGCTTTGGAGTCAAAACTCATTTAAAACACCACCTCATTGGGAGGAAAATCTTACCTGAATTGATGTTAGCTACGTTATATACTTAATTAGAATAATCAGACATTCCACGGAGAAATATTAGTATATTTGGAGGTGCTGCTCTAGACCCCCAAAAAGCTCTTGTATAATGTGCACTAACTAGCTTTGTAAAATCTGAAAAATTCTGAGGAACTCCAACCACATTTGGCTCCAGAGTACTAAATAAGATATTGTGTATTTGTACAAAATTCCCTTTGAAAGACTAGAAAGAAGCTGGGAACATAATTTGGTTAATAATGGAAAAAGAATTTGGTTGAGTCCCAATCTAAGTAACATATATTTTTTAATGTTTACTATGAAGAAAACAAATAGGATTCGAATATAGCCATAAATATTAGATTATTCTAAAACAAATTATTTACAAAGGAAAGAAAAGATATTTTGAATCTTTTTTAAAGTTCTGAACTTACCCTTTCACTTTTCACAGAACCAGTGACATCATCATCATTTAGGTGGCGCTTAAACTTGGGAGGCATCGTTTTTAATGAAGAAGTACTCTTCTACTTCTCAGCAAAATAAGTCTTCACCACCTTAAAGAGAAAATAAATTTCATCAGATTTGAGACTCTGGGGTATAAGCTAAAGTACTAAAAACAGAGTACAAGGCCCTATATGGTGGGGCCCCTCCACTTCTCTGACTTCAACTGCTCCCTCTCACCTGCTCCACTCCAGTGACCCTGGCCTCCATGCTAGGCCTCAATACACATGGAGGTAACTTTTCGAGAACACGTGGGGGAAATTAGCGAAAATATTTTTATAAAATCAAAGAGCAGCTTGTGGGCTTCCCTGGTGGTGCAGTGGTTGAGAGTCCGCCTGCCGATGCAGGGGACACGGGTTCGTGTCCCGGTCCGGGAAGATCCCACATGCCGTGGAGCGGCTGGGCCCGTGAGCCATGGCTGCTGAGCCTGCGCGTCCGGAGCCTGTGCTCCGCAACGGGAGAGACCACAACAGTGAGAGGCCCGCGTACCGCCAAAAAAAAAAAAAAAAAAAGAGGGGTAGAATTAGGAGGTTGTCCCCTTGCAGATGAGACATCAAATCCTTAAAGATTTTAACTTGGAGTCAGAAGACGGCAGAACACTTCTAATTCTCTCACTTCTAGGGAGTTGCTTAAACAATGAGTGTTTCCTCATCTGTAAAATAGTGATTTCTAGGCTTCTGCATGGAGTTGGGATGGTCAAATCAGATTAATACATACATGCAAAAACATTCTATCAATTACAAAGTCCTGTTCTAATGCATAACACTAGGTGCTCCAAGAAAAGGGGTAAGTTTGGAAAGTACTGGGTTAAACAAAGCCAGGTTTTTGGTTTTTGGTTTTTTTTGTTTGCTACAGAAAGTCTCAGTCTTTTATATACTAATTTGCATTATGATTTTCCAGGAAATTGCTTGAATATGCAACATATTCAAAATTTTCTTGAGAAAAAGCTGACATGCAAATACAAGTTTTCAGTATGTTGGACTAGAAGATGGATGAATAATAAGAATAGCTAAGGTGTACTGAATGTTTTACTATGTGTCAGGCACTATGCTCAGCGATTTACACACATTTTCTTTTACTCTTTACAACACTCCTTTGAAGTAAGCACAAAGAAACTAAGAGAAAACTAAGGCTTGGTAAAAGATAAGTAACTAATAGTGTTAGTCACTCTACTGATTGAAATATCAGAAACATAGGCCCAAATTATTAATGGCTGTGCATGATCAATTTTAATATTTATCCAATTAGTTGTCTATTAGGTTATACAGTTCTGTTATAGAAAGACCACTTCCCTGTAAAAACCCAGCAGTCCTCTTTCTCTTTCCACAAAAAGAACCTCTAAGATTTTTAAGTATAATTAGACATTTGTTGGTTAATATCATACACTTAAAAAAAGAATAAACAGGGGCTTCTTTGGTGGCGCAGTGGTTGAGAGTCCGCCTGCCGATGCAGGGGACACGGGTTTGTGCCCCGGTCTGGGAAGATCCCACATGCCGTGGCCCGTGAGCCATGGCCGCTGAGCCTGCGCGTCAGGAGCCTTTGCTCCGCAACGGGAGAGGCCCGTGTACCGCAAAAAAAAAAAAAAAAAAAAAAAAAAAGAATAAACAAGCCCAGAGTACAGTTTCATAAGCAAAGTAAAATTTTAAGTTGACTTCCCATCAAAACAAATTGATACACTTTTCTTTGATAAGAAATAATTTTCCAAACCAGAAA
Organism: Kogia breviceps; assembly: GCF_026419965.1. Classification (NCBI taxonomy): domain Eukaryota; kingdom Metazoa; phylum Chordata; class Mammalia; order Artiodactyla; family Physeteridae; genus Kogia; species Kogia breviceps. The sequence goes on along the minus strand of NC_081310.1, from coordinate 50,995,588 downwards.
CTTAACCTCTGGTAACAAAAAGCAAATACTTGCTACCTAAGTAACAGCTCTAGAGTTCTAGAGTTCTTCATTCTACAATATTTCTGTCACGTACATCCGGCATCTGACCCATTTTATTTCTCATACTTTGATTTCAGAATAATTCATTCATGCAGAGATGTTACAGAATGCATGGAGAAACATATGACAAAGGAAGCAACTGAAGAACTAGAGCTTTTAATTTTACCTGTATTTTATTTATATTTTAAACCCTACAAAGGGGCTGCTTCAATATCCAAAAGCAAATAACAGGCCGACTTACATAACATCTTTATGAAATATACAGTAAAGCTACAAGTTTAATGATGAGCAAACCCAAATTGAGGTCCCATAATCCAAGAATCAGCTTCATGAAGGCAAGAAATCACTGTCTGACAAACATAAAAGCCATCAGCAAAGCAGCAGGCAGATTAATTAACTGTGCTTCATGAAGCACAGGGTAAATGATGATATTTGCACCAAATGACTAGTAGAAATAAACAATGCTCAGAAATTAGATTTATTCTACCTAAGAGTTCTCCTGTACAAAATACATATGAATTCAGGTGTTTGTGTCTAGGTATATACGTAAATAAGAGAGCCTTCATGATGTATTTCAACATCACCAATACATTTTTTAAAAGTCACATCACCATAGGCTTCTTATGCCATCATCATACGTTTACAATTTCATGTACGTATTTTTTGAAGCGGCAGTACGTTCTGTATTCAATGGCTTTACAAGTAATAAACTTCTAACCTGTTGTTTAGAAAATGTTGGCTTCTTTTTTGCTTTATGCAAACAACAAGCACACCAAACCCCCTAGTATTTCATTTCACAAAAAGCTTGAATCTGGGCAGAGGCTTCCCTTTTCCCAGCCTGCGTTCCCTTTCTGACTCCTCTTCCTCATCTCTCATCAGCAGTCTTGGTTGGTGCAGTTTCACGGAAATAAGTGACTTGGATGGACACAGCCTGGAGATGTTATTCACAAAACCTGTCAAAGTGTAATGATTCACCTCACCTTCCGGTCATTATAAACACAGCGGGGTCAGTGCTCTCTCTCCCAAGCCTTTTAATGGTGAAACAAATCCATCCCTCCAGCAAGCAGCTCTGTTCACCCCCTCCCCCACTCCCACCCCATCTGTCGCACCAGGCCACGTCCCCCGACATCTCCTAACTCTAGTCCTTTCTGCCCCAAGATCCCCACTCGCAGTCCGGGCTGCCTCCCACTCTTCTCCAGTCTTCCCCAGCCCCGCCACTGTTCTCTTCCCATTTCCCCAGAGCACCCTACAATTCCCATTCTTCTCCCCCTTAACCGCTCCCCATCGCACACCCCTGTCCTGGTCGCCCTTCCTCAGGGAACCCCCGGTCCGACCCCAGCCTTTTCCCACTCTGGGTTCCCTCCACTACCCCCGAGGCCGGCCCCCCTGCCCGACGCGGACGGTGGGGGCGGCGGGGCAGGGACTTCGTCTCCGTTTCCTTCCTCCGCACATCAGCCCTTCCCGTCGGGAACAGGAGGGCGGCCGTACCTGAGTCTCCCGGGGAGCTCCGGGCAGCTCTCCGGGGCGGGCAGCACTCGGCGGGCGGAGGAAGGAGTGGGAAGACGAGAAAGAAAGCGGTGACGGGGAAGACAGTGGCCGCGGACCCGGCGCCTGCCGCTCCGCCGCAGCTGCACCCCCGCTCATCGAGCCGATCGGCGCTCCGCAGCCTGGCGCCAGGCGGAGGGAGCAGGTCCAGGCCACGGAGATCGTGGAGGGAGTCGATTCCGCCCTCCGCTGTCTACCTAGAGGCCCTAGCTGACGCGAAGTTTGGATTCCTGGGATGATTTTGTGCTTGAAGGGAGGAACGACAGCCGCGGGCTCCCGGGGTCCCAAGCCGAGGTCGGAAGTTCAGGGGAGGTGGAGGAAGCTCTGAGGAGTCACGCAGGGTGGGGCGCCTTAGGGCTTGCTCCTGGCTGGGGTTGATGAGGCCTTAATAACGTGGTGCTTTGTGCCTGGTCCATCCCCTGGGCTAAGGAAGCCTAGCAGAAAAACGAGGATGGGTCGAAGCCTGACGACCGGCTTCGGCTCGTCTTCGGCCTTTCTTGAAGTAAGGAGATGTGTGTGATCCCTAGTTTATAGCATCAGAGTTAGACTTGGAGAGAGATCTTCTAGGTTACTAATTCAGTCTCTTTATTTTAGACATTAGGAATCTCTCGTCCAAAGAGATTCATTTGACGTTGCACAGGTAGTTGGACAGGGTTCTTTCCCGTGTATGCTGTAGAGTTCTAACCTAAAATAACTGGGTCCAGACACCAGGCAGACACCAGAGCCTTCAGGTTTCAGGTGGGAATTCACTCTTGCACGTCCATTCCCCTGTTCTCTTGACGCCGCCTACCTCCCCTCCCCACAAGTTAGTAGCATATTTAAGCCTGCAGTGGCTGGGGAGAGTAATACAAAACAATTCCAGTTTCGTTTTTGCTTTCTCTTGTTTGTCTTATTTATCCGTTCCTCCCACACACGCCCCAGCTGGATTGTCTTATCATTTTTTACCTATCAATTTTTTTGCTACACATCATTTTTACTAAATATCTTTGGGTCCTTTGTTTAATACAGTGTTTTGATTTAGTGCATATTTAAGCCAAACAAACACTAATTGAAAGATATCTTGGCTAGGGCAATGACTCTCAAGTTAATTACATAGAGTTGAACCACCTGGAAAGCTTTAGAAACAGATGCCCCGCACTACTCTGAGATTCTGATTTAATTGGCCTGGGATGTTGAGAAACAGTAAGCCATAGGTTGTCAATTGAAGCTTCTGAAAGCCTGATGTTAGACTCGCTCATCGTCTGTGAGTCCACTACTCGGATCCAGGCTGACTTGGACTGAAATAGTCCACCTGGAAGGGAAGTTGCTTATAGTATGTTTGTCTGCTTGGGCATGATGATGAGACTACCCATCCAAAGATAAACTAGAAGTTTGACTTTATATCTGCATATCTGCTTGCTACGGGTACTTCCCTGTATTGGTGCCTTAGCCAGTTAGAGCTTTAGCCAGTTACAGCCTCTACCCTTCTTACAGAACAACTTAAGGCAATATGATTATTGAGCGATACTGGCATGTCATTGCATAGCTTGTATGAATAAACCATTCTTTTTGTTTTTTTTAACCATAGTTCTTTAGTTCTGCCAAATATTTTGGTATAATTGGTTTGGGGAGGGCTAATGCAAGCCTCACCCTTTAATCACCTGAACAAAGTCTCTTTGACGATCCCCAACATTTCTGAAAGCTTAGAAAATGTCCTTTTACAGTTAGTATGAATCAGAAATACCAGTTATCCTGAAAGAATATAAATAGCACTGGACTTAAAGTCAGAATGGGGTTCCAGTCTCACCAATTTGGATTATTTGATTATCTCCTACCCTATTTTCTCTTTCTTAAGCTCCAATTATTCAGGTGTTGGTCCTCTAATTTTCTTATTTCTCTTTCAATTTTAGACCTTCACCCTTAGTGGAGCCTAATATCCTCCTCACCAGAGATCCTTTGTTCTTTCTTTTCAGAGATCCTTTCTTTCCGGACTAAATCTCTGGACTTCTGCTGGCATGCAGAAGGGAATCTGAGCATCTGATTGATTCTTAAATAGGCTTTCTATTATTCCTTCTGTTTTTAGCCCACACCATGCTCAGAGGTATCTGGTGCTTTCAATTCCCTTATGTGGGGTTTAGCTGTGTGAATTAGGTTGCTTCAAGACCTGCTTAGGATTCGTGTTTCTCAAGTTGGCTAAGATAATTGCCACTAATTCATATACTTTCCAGGTTTCAATATTTTGTTGCTATTATCTTCTCTCCCATGAGGCAGAAAAAAAATACAAATCAGTTATAAGCCTGTGAACAATTGTTCAGCATCAGTCAAAATGTAAATCAAAATAAACAATGAAATATCATTTTTAATCTATCAATGACTGGGAAGGAAGGAGTTGAGCAGCAGATCTACAATCAGTTCTCTCCCAAGGGAAATAATCCTAGGAGAGCAAGCAAGCATGCAAATCTTAAAAGTATGTTAATAACAGACTTCCTGGCTACAAACTAGTATTTACTAGCAGGAGGGTTTGTATCTATGGAATTCCTTTAGCAAGATGTCCTTGGGCTGGGATTGATTATAGAGACCAATTGTTGATCAGTTAATTTAAAAAGTCAGTTAAAGCAATAGGTCATAAAAATGGCAGATATACTTTAACTTTTAAATTTTTGACTCAAATGTGTAATTATACATTCACTCACTAATCTTTGAAGTAGGGCCAAGACCTTTTATCTGAGCATGAATCTGTTTGTTGGAGCACCTCATTGTCTTTATTATAAATTACTTGGTTTAAATTTTCTTTTTCTTCAAAGCAGAGCAAAAACTTAAAGACACATTTGAAGCAATGTGAGTGCCAAGTCAATCTAGATTTTGTACAATTTTTTTCCAAAGTTTTACAGATTTTTCTTACCCATATCTAGTTCTATAGTAATTTATTTGTTGTTCACCTTCATCAATTTAGTTTTCATGGAAACAACTTTTTATTGGCGCTAGCCGATAAATATTCATTGGTTTGAATATTTAAATTCCGTAAGTATAATAAGAAGCATAAATATTTTAGGTTACAAATATAAATTGACTCTTGATAAGCATACAGCTCAACTGTTTTGGTGAGGAAGTACACAGGTGTATCATATAGCTAACCTGTTAGCCTCTAACCTGTTAGTGCTCAGAGGGCCTTGGTGTTATATAAATATAGTTAGCTTTTTTTACTTTTGATTTTGAAAGAATCTCAAACTTACCAAAGAATAAATACAAAGAACTCTTGCAAACACTTTATTCAGATTCACTGGGTAACATTTTCTGATGCCAGGCTCCACTCCTAATTGAATTTCATGGCTCACAGTGTGAATAATACTGAAAGAGTTCATCCCAGTTTCTCTCTCCTAGTAGATAAAGGAACAGAGGGCCAGAGAGTATACTTGACTTAACTCAAGGGGGTTGTTAACATTTCACTTTATTTTATTCTCTCCCCACCTCTTTCACCACCTACTTATTTAAAAGTTACATACATCATGCGTCCTTACCCCTAAATACATCAGTGGCTATTCCTAAGAACAAGAACCTTCTCTTCATAACTATGATTCAATTTTCAAATTCAGAAAATTTAACATTGATACAATACTATTTTCTAATAAAGCTTCCATATTCAAAGTTTGCCAATAGTGCCAGTTGTGTCCTTTGTGGCAACAGTGAGTACAGTTCACAGAGAGAATGTACAATAATGAGTAACAGAGCAAGTGGGTTAAGTGGAATCTGGTTTTTAAAGATAGACTCTACTATAGTTTAATTTTTGTTAAAAAATATGTAATGAAATGGAATGTCCCCCATGCTTTCCTCATGGAATGTTAGATCTAACATTATAAGATGGACTCATAGAGATGCTTTGTTCCTCTCCTAACTTCTTGTTTATTGATGTAACATGTTATAAGCATTTTATCTTGGAGAAGTTGCCTCCCACAAAGATGGCAACAGAGACCTGTGTAGTAATATGCTCTAATTGTATTATAAATTTATTTGCTACTTCTCTGAAAGTTAAACATGGCTACCACTTATTAAATGCCCATTTTGTTAAACACTATGTTCAGTGATTAGCATATGTTATTTCAGCACAACAACCCTCTGATAACAAGTATCATTTTTTTCATTTTATCAATGTGTAAACCAACATTTTGAGATGAATTATGTAATTTGTCCAAGGTAAGAATATGGTAAAATTGGGCACATTAGTCAATATTGCAGAACTATAAGTTTAAATTAAGATGAGATAAATATTTTATTGAAATGGGTTGCATGCTTTGCCCTTAAAATAGAAATTAGACAATTTATTCTTAAAGCATGGTAAAGGTGGAATCTGTCAGGCTTAATGTCTAGTGATGATCTTATATGACTAAGGAGGCATTAGTCTGTTGAATGTCAAACACAACTTTAATTTCTTGCTGAAGATAGTAATATTAATGTTGGGTGTTATATCAAAGTGAATAAATTCATCCATCAGCTATGTGACAAGTATTCTGTTAAAGTCTGGTGATATAAAGATGATAAACAGTGTTTTCTGTCCTCCAAGAACCCACACATTCTTACATAGAAACCCAAGACTAAGCAACTATTGAAAACTGAGTAAAGTTAATTATAGATTCAAGTGAACAATGGAATATATACTTATATATACACACACATATATGGATATCTTAGCAAATAGAATTGCCTAAGGTGAACTGTAATAGCAAAACTGAATTACTTGTAGGAGTTTAACAGTAAATTAAAACCGCAAATGGAATCAAGCAGACATGCTGATACACCTCAGGACAAGCAAGAGAAGGAATCCATTACTATTCCCAGGTACGAAGAGGCAAGAGAAGGGTCAACAGAACAAAGCAAGAGCCACAGTTGTAGGAGAGGGGCTATCTGGCAGGAGCCATGGTCCTAGATAGAGGAATCTTAGCCATTGCTAAGACAGCTCTGACCTATTATCCTCCTACTTCTCTTACCAACTAAGTGAACCGCATGGAAAGACAAAAGGAAGGTGATAAAGTCTGCCCTTTCCCTTAAATGCACTTTTCTTTGGGGAAAGTGTTTTAGCATTCCCAGAGCATGGGAATCCTCAGCTTCAACTATTATCTCTATGAAGAAGAATCCAAAGAAGAGTGTATATAAGGGAAACAAAAGCAGAATTTAGGAGAATGTCTGTGTTTAGGGGTGAGAGGATGAGGGGGTCTTCAATAAGAAGTGGTCAGAGAAGTACACTGAAAAACGGTAGAGACAGGACAGTGTAAAAGAAGAAGGAGGAATGGTCATTAGCACCAAAAACTTCAGAGAAATTGGGAGTGGGGAGGGGGAGGGGTGGGGGGAATGAAGGCTAGAAAAAGCCATCAGATTTGTTGACTAGCAGACCACTATTGATCTTCAGGAAGTGTTTCAGTAACATTGTGGAAGTGGAAGCCATATTGTAAGAGTTGATTTTTAGGGGAAATGCAGATTATATATTCCTCTTTCAAGAAATTCAGTTGTAAAGAGAAGTTGCAACTCAAAGCAGCAGTAGGGTTAAGGTACCATCAGAAATAATGATGTTATATTTAGGAATGGGGAATAAGGAGCCAGTGTGAGAATGAGATTGAAAATGCAAATCAAAAAAAGAAAAACAGGGCTTCCCTGGTGGCGCAGTGGTTGAGAGTCCGCCTGCCAATTCAGGGGACACGGGTTCGTGCCCTGGTCCGGGAAGATCCCACATGCCGCGGAGCGGCTGGGCCCGTGAGCCATGGCCACTGAGCCTGCGCGTCCGGAACCTGTGCTCCGCAACGGGAGAGGCCACAACAGTGAGAGGCCCGCGTACCGCAAAAAGAAAAAAAAAAAAAAAAAAAGAAAAGAAAAAACACCAACGGACATTGGAGTGATATCTCTGAAGAGGTGGGGGATCAGGGTTGGAGAGTAGCAGAGGGGAGTTCTGGGAAAGATGGAGAGAGAATACTTTCTTGGAGGCAAGGGGGAAAGAAGTGACTGATCATGAAGATACAGAGATTTTGAAATGGAAAAGAGAGAAGTTAAGGAAACTCATAGACTCAAACTGATCAGTAAAAGGCAAGCAAGGTCTTATGTGAAGAGTCAAGAAAGCAGTGTTGGAGTTGGAAGCTTAAAGAAAATGGAGACGGTTTGGAATAGCTGCTTTAACATTGGTGAAATGGTGAACAAAAGAAAATTCTCAGCAGCTGTGAAGATCCAGGCTAGAATCGTGATTTTGACTGCTCCTTTAAATCAAGGACTCTGTCTTAGATTCCTTATTATCCTCCGTGGTGCCTTGCACAGAACAAGCACACAATAAATATTTATTGATTATTCTAATTTTTAAAGTTTGCTTTTGAATGAGAAGAAAAGACAAGAGAAAAAAGAAAATAAGGGAAGTGAAAGCATGAGAGAATGTTTTATATTGCCAGTGCGTGGGAATCCTAGAAGCACTTTGCCTGCTTACTGACCTTCACAAAGTCACTTACTTTCAATAGTACTGGTTTCATTTCCCAGGCAGCAAAAGAATGAGTAATCTCCGCCTCCTTATTGTCTTCCAAGAATATCACAAGCTCTTAGTAAAATAATATTTACGTATCCTTTTCTTCACCTTATAAACAAGATAATATACAATTTCTCCATTTTTAAAGATTTCCTGCTCTTTTCTCTGTACTGTTTTATTATTATTAAAAGTTGGCTAGCGAGAGCTTGGCCTATTGCCATTGATTTTCTTTTGGCATTTCAAGAAAACAGAAATGAGAAAAAAGAGTATGAAAAATGAAAATTTGTAACTTACAAACATAAAATGAAGAAAGGAAAGGAAACAAAGGCAATTTGATTACAAGTCTTATTAGTCAATATCACTGTCTTTAAGTATTTAAATAAATGTTTATGTTGGGATTCCATAGTCATTTCACCTTATCAGTTTACCTGAAGTGCACTTTAATTTCATAATCTGGACTTCCCTGGTGGCACAGTGATTAAGAATCTGCCTGCCAATGCAGGGGACACGGGTTCAAGCCCTGGTCCGGGAAGATCCCACATGCCACAGAGCAACTAAGCCCGCATGCCACAACTACTAAGCCTGGGCTCTAGAGCCTGCGAGCCACAACTACTGAAGCCCGCGTGCCTAGAGCCCGTGCTCCACAACAAGAGAAGTCACTGCAATGAGAGGCACGCGCACTGCAACAAAGACTAGCCCCTGATCTCTGCAACTAGAGAAAGCCCACGCGCAGCAATGAAGACCCAGTGCAGCCAAAAATAAACTTAAAAAAAAATTCATAATCTATTTCTAGGAGGCACTCTCTCTTTGTATTTTACTCATAAAGTGTAAACAAGCAAAATGCTTTAATTAAAAAAAAAGTTAACTGGAAAACACCTAAGTCATCCACAGCTTGCTATATCATATTCAGTTTTTCCCTATGTTGTAGTAGATCACGTCTCTTTTAATAATTAATAATAGAACAATTTTCCTTCCGGCTCTGGTTATGTTGTTGTTATTTTGAGTTTATTAAGCATCCAACTCTCCCCCACTTTAAAAGAAAAACAATTATTTAACCAGAAAACTTCATAGCATCTTTTCTGTGACTGAATTCATCATGTTAGCTTACATTACAGTGAATGCCTCAATATCATGCAGGTTCAGGTCTGAAACATGGCATATGAAATTAACTGTGGGAAATCTAACTGGCCTCAAGCTCAATGACAATCATCCCTATGGAATAATTTTAAGAAAAGTTTTTGGCAATCACTGTGCTGCCTTTCTCCCTCAATCCTTTATAGATAAATAACAAGTTTTGCAACTATTTTCTAAAATGTCATGGTAATAAATTTAATAATGGACCTGTGCTTAGAATTATTTTGAGAGAATTCTTGAGGAAGTGTTCGTGACCAAAGAACTCATCATTATGTTTTGAAACTTGTTTACTGCAACACAGTTCTAAGAGTATACTCTTGAAGAAAAATGTGTGTTTACATTTTTTAAGTTTTTCTTTTTTTTTAAATGTGTGCGCAAATCCTTTGAGTCTGCACTAGATCTCAGGGTTCCAGCACTGACACAGGGCTCCAGAGATGCAACTGAGTCACATCCTGAGCCAGTGTCAGCATCTATGTGCACAGACATATTTCCCTACCTGATCTTGATTTCTAGGCTACTCTTGATTTCAGTTATTGTATTTTTTGTTTCCAGAATTTCCATTAAAAATAGATTCTAATCCCCTGGGGGAAATTCTCTATCTTTTTATCATATTTTAAAAATATTTTAATCAAAGTCCTTGTCTGCTAATCTAATACCTGAATTACTGGTTTCTATTACCTATTTTTTTCTTGGATTTTGGTGATATGACTTTTATCTCTTGGTATACCTAATAGTTTTTGATATTCATTTGATATTGACTATTGAATATAAAATAACCAAGTTTTAAAAATTGAGTAGGGGAATTCCCTGGCCATCCAGCAGTTAGGACTGTGCTTTCACTGCTAAGGGTGTGGATTCAATCCCTGATGGGAGAACTAAGATCCCACAAGCTGCATGGTATAGCAAAAAAAAAAAAATTGAGTATAAGAAAGAACATCTATGTGACGTTATCCCTCTCCAAAGTGAAATCACTCTCATCTCTGTTGGATAAAGATGCTAAGCAGAAACCTTCTGAAAAACAGTGATTTTCTCATCCTAACCTCCCACCCCAAGTAGCTTCAGCATTCAGCAAAATTTTGTGGGGAAACCATCTGTGTCATTCAGTTATTCACTCTTCCCTTCTCCCTGAAATCCTGGCTCTCCAAGATTTCAGCTTTGTCTCTTCAGTACTGTGAGAACCCAAAATGTAAGTGCTTTGTTTGTTTTGTCCCCCAACAATGACCCTTGACCTAGGCGAAGCCCAGATGCTCAGTATCTTGCCTTGTACCCAGAATCTATAAGCACCTCCAGCTGGCAAAGGAAAAAGCTCACCATTTTGCAGTTCCTCCTCTGGAATCTTGGTCCCTCTAGTCCGAGAGCTCCAACAGCTCTTGGATTGCTTTACAGAGATGCTTTTGGTACTTATCTGGCTTTTCCATTTATTCCTAGAGGGAGAATTGGTGTGGCTCAATTTACTCCATCAGACCTGAAAGTAGAACTATATTCAAGCTACTCTTAAACTACTCTAAAGAGATAAGCTCACTTGCGTGACTACACAAGAAAATGGGAGGGAGGGGTTTCTGAAAGGGAGAGTTTCTTAAGTCCTCCCACATACAAGCGGGTAGTTAGAGTGCATTACTTATTATAGGCTCTGGCTGGGAGGTGAGCCAGAGTGAGAAGATCTTGGTTTCTTCAGGCAATGAAGGCACATTCAATCAGCATTGTTTATTCAGAAATACTTGGATCAGCTCCCCTTTGGCCACATATTACAGAGTTGGTAGAAAGAAAAGTAGGGCCTCCTTTTACTTTATATTTCTCTTTATATGTAGGCTGTATCTAAACCTTTTTATGCATGATATATACACATTTATCATTCCTATTTTCCTTTATTACAGCAGTGAATTATTCATTTTTAATTTTAATCCTTTTTTTAAGCAAAGAAATGATCACATCCTCTGTTCACACTCATTTCAAAACCTATAACACAATCCATAAAGTTGGTCTCAAAGTCACAGTCACACTTCCTTGACATCGCAAATCACAAGGGCTCCATCATCATAGTTCCCTGCTTTAGGTTCTACAGTCACAAGTGGCATATGAGCAGTTATTTAGAAGGAATGAAATTATGTCATCAAAATACATTGAATAGATACATTTCAAACTTTCTTCAGAGGATGAAAAAAAAGTGAAATAATAAATCTTTCCCTAACAACGTTTTTTAAACATGTAGTCAAGTTTTCTCTATGGAGAAATTATTCTTTACATAATTATAGATTTAAGGCAGCACCAAAAGCACAGGAAAAATTCTCGTGACCATGAAGCATCCTTCACTGCCCTCCTATTAAGTGACAGGCACTGTGCATACACATTATGTACCAAGAACCTTGGCAATCTAGTGAAATCTAGGAACCTCTTATTAAAATAATATATCTAAATGCATCAAAATACAGAATTACAAAGGAAGGAAATTTATAATGCTATAAAGTATTTTTAAAGAAAATTTGTGATACATTAAGATATATGCTTCTTTATTAACTCACTAAATAAAATCTAGCTTCAGGCCTAACATCCATTGTCTTCAAGGGTCCCCTGAGTTAAGTATTTCATCCTCTTCTCCAAAGAGTGGATGGCCCCAAGGATACTGGGAGGTTTCTTTCTTTTTGTTTGTTTTAATTTATTTATATTTTGGCTGCTTTGGGTCTTCGTTCCTGCGCGCAGGCTTTCTCTAGTTGCAGTGAGCGGGGGCTACTCTTTGTTGTGGTGCGCGGGCTTCTCATTGCGGTGGCTTCTCTTGTTGCAGAACACGGGGTCTAGGCACGCAGGCTTCGGTAGTTGTGGCTCGCGGGCTCTAGAGAGCAGGCTCCATAGTTGTGGTGCACGGGCTTAGCTGCTCCGCAGCATGTGGGATCTTCCCGGACCAGGGCTCGAACCCATGTCCCCTGCATTGGCAGGCGGATTCTTAACCACTGCGCCACCAGGGAAGCCCTGGGAGGTTTCTGAGCAAAGAACAAATAACTGTTTCTCACCTATATATCCAGGCATGGAAGTTTGCCCTTCCTGAGTAGAATATTTTTGCTTATTAACACGCTCATAGCTCTGCCTTGCCCAAAGTCGTTGCACCATTCCCGAAAACCTTGGAGTTGGATTGAATTTTAAAAGTCATCTGGTACAATCAAAATGTCCTGCCCTAAAAATAAATGTTGAATTCTTATTATGTATCAGGTCCTGTGCCATATATGTTACTGCACCTGATTCTCACAGCAATCCCATGAGGCAGATGTTATTAGTTCTAGTTTACATAGACTCATTTGTTCATTCAGAAAAAAGTGTATTGAACATCTGTTGTATATCTGTTACTAAACTAGGTGTGTGATTTAAATACAGACACAGTTGCTGTCCTCAGACTATCATATAGCAGGAAAGAAAGGCAGAAATAAATTACATAATTACATAAGTGTTTTGTTAAAAGAACAAACAAGTGGCTGAGAATGAGATTCAAGGGGAACCTATTTCAGAAGATAGGGTTGTCAAGGGAGATCTCTCTGAGTAGGTAGCATTTAAGTTGAAACTAGACGTATGAGAGAAACCAGTCATGCAAAAAGCAAGAGAAAGAGTATTCCAGGCCAAGAGAATAGCAGGAGCAGAGGTTGTTAGGCAGGAAAGTTTGGCTTTTTTTTTTTTTAATTTTTGGCTGTGCCATGCCACATGCAGGATCTTATTTCCCCAACCAGGGATCGAACCCACACCCCCCTGCAGTGGAAGCATGGAATCTTAATCACTGGACTGCCAGGGAAGTCCCAAGTTTGGCGTTTTTAAGTACAATTTTTAAATTGTGATAGAAAATATATAACATAAAATTTATCATCTTAACCATTTTAAAGTACGTAGTTCTGTAGTGTTAACTACATTCGCATTATTGTGCAGCAGATCTCTAGAACTTTTTCATGTTGTAAAACTCAAACTCTGTACCCATTGAACAACTCCCCTGTTTCCATTCTCCCAAACCTCTGGCAATGACAACTCGACTTTGTTTCTATGTATTTGACTACTTCAGATACCTTATATGAGTGGAATCATACAGGATTTCTCTTTTTGTGACTGGCTTATTTAACATAGCACAATATCCTCAAGGTTCATCCATGTTGTAGCACGTTAGAATTTCTTTTTTAAAAAGGCTAATATTCTATTGTGTATGTATACACCACATTTTCTTTATCCATTCATCCATCAATGGATATTTGGCTTTCTCCACCTCCTCACTATTGTGAATAGTGCTGCTATGAACATGAGTGTGCAAACCTTTTGGAGATATTGCTTTCAATTCTTTTGGATATATACCCAGAAGTGGAATAGCTGGATCATATGGTAATTCTACCTTTAATTTTTTTCAAGGAACCTCCATGCTGTTCTCCATAGTGGCTGCACCAATTTACATTCCCACCAACAGTGCACAAGTGTTCCAAATTCTCCACATCCTCAGTAACACTTGTGAGGGCCCAGGCTGCCCAAGCCCTGCTGAAGAGGCACACACTGCACAGATACATGAGGCAAAGTTCAGGGTTACCAGGGATCTAGAACAGGGCAAGGGTCTAGAGATACCAGGTCATGGAAGAGGCATATGCCTAATCCCAAGTCCTGACTTACCTGATGGGGAATATTCCCCCTGAAGACAGATCTCGAGGTGACTTGACTGCCTTGCAAGGGAAGGAGGGCTGGGCTGACTGGCTAGAGTATCACCCAATAAGAGACACCTGGGAGTCCTGGTTGCTAGAGAGGCTCAGAACCCACCAGGCACCAAGTCCAAATGGGGACTGACTGTCGCCAGTTTAAAGCTGCCACGTCGTAACGATTTTCAGGGGTTGGGCTCCTTCCACACTGGAGGCTATGCAGGTAGTGGGGACTGGCCAGAGAGAGCACCACAGACCTGGAAAGCCCTGCGGGCCCAACGCCAGTTGGCTGAGTGCGTACTGGGCATGCTTGGGCCACCCAGGTCAGGGTAGCCGTGTTACCATGGCTGTTAGCCTTGAGCTCTAACCCTCCCCCTTCCTTGAGGTAACTAAGCTATGGAGCAGTGGTATCCTTGTCTTACAGAAAACCACCAGAAGAGAAAAACAAGAGCCCACCAGAAGTGGTTAGAACCAGCTAGGCCCAAGATGGCAGAAAACCTGACCTGCAGAAGACCTTGAGCCTCACTATAATACATTAGCATTCTAAATAACACACCCATCAGCTCCATGACAGTCTACAGTTGCCATGGCAACTTCCAAAAGAGCCCATACAAGGACTGAAAAGGGGTGTTGTCCCAAATCCGAGCATACCCCACCCCTGTTGTCAGATAAGTCATGAATATTCCTCCCTCTCTTTACTCTATTCCCTTCCTTTTACCTTGATGCTCCTATATATGTGGTATCTCAACCCAAGTTGGGTTAAGAAGTTGATTTGTGAACTAGGTTCCCGCCTCTCCATTCTCTGGCCACTGAATAAAGTTGTGCTGTTTCAGTCACACCATAGGTTTTGTTATTGGCTGTGCAAATCTGAATGGAAAAAGAACCTTCGAGGCAGGGGGCTTTGGCTGGGCTAGGGCCCAGGTGGAGCTCCATGCGACCAGTTCGGTAACAGCCAGGAATCTGGAACAAGGCAGGTGTCAGGAGAGGCAGGTCACAGGAGTAGACTCTTGAGGGTACAAGTCATCTGCCTAATTCCAAGCCCTAACCTACACAAATACGCATATTCCCCAAGGTAGAGCTAGAGGAATCTGGTCTTGCCAGGGCGTGGTTGGGTGGGCTAGCCAGAGTATCCTCCAATAAGACACCCTTGGGAACTATGGTTTCTGGAGAAGCCCAGGACCCTGTCAGGCAGCACATCCAAATGAGGACTGACTGTCACCAGTTTAAAGCTGCCACCTCAGAACGATTTTCAGGTGGTGGGCTCCCTTTACCCTGGGGGTTATGCATGTGGTTGAGAACTGGCCTGAGTTTTACAGGTCTGGAGGGTCCTGGCTGCCCAAGGGCAGCTGAAAGTGTACGTGCTGGGCATCATCATTCAGCAAGATCAGCTTGGCCACGAACCTGGAACAGGGCAAGTGTCAGGAGAGGCCAGGATATTAACCTCTTATCTGACATATGACTTGCAAATACTTACTCCCATCCCACATGTTGCCTTTTCATTCTGTTTATTGTTTCCTTTGATGCACAGAAGTTTGATGTAGTCCCATGTGTATATATTTGCTTTTTTTTTTTTTCTTCTGGCTGCATTGGGTCTTTGTTGCTGCGCGCAGGCTTTCTCTAGTTGCGGCGAGTGGAGGCTACTCTTTGTTGTGGTGCACTGGCTTCTCATTGCGGTGGCCTCTCTTGTTGCGGAGCACAGGCTCTAGGTGCACAAGCTTCAGTAGTTGTGGCATGCAGGCTCAGTAGCTGTGGCTCGTGGGCTCTAGAGAGCAGGCTCAGTAGTTGTGGTGTACGGGCTTAGTTGCTCCGCGGCATGTGGGATCTTCCCAGACCAGGGCTAGAACTTGTGTCTCCTGCATTGGAGGGCAGATTCTTAACCACTGTGCCACCAGGGAAGTCCTGTATTTGCTTTTTTTTTTTTTTTTTTTTTTTGTGGTACGCGGGCCTCTCACTGTTATGGCCTCTCCCGTTGCGGAGCACAGGCTCCGGACGTGCAGGCTCAGCGGCCATGGCTCACAGGCATAGCCACTCTGTGGCATGTGGGATCTTCCCGGACCGGGGAACGAACCCACGTCCCCTGAATCGGCAGGCGGACTCTCAACCACTGCGCCACCAGGGAAGCCCTCTATACTTTTTTTTTTTTTTTTTTTTTTTTTTTGTGGTATGCGGGCCTCTCACTGTTGTGGCCTCTCCCGTTGCGGGGCACAGGCTCCGGATGCGCAGGCTCAGCAGCCATGGCTCACGGGCCCAGCCGCTCCGCGGCATGTGGGATCCTCCCGGACCGGGGCACGAACCCGTATCCCCTGCATCGGCAGGCGGACTCTCAACCACTGCGCCACCAGGGAAGCCCCCCTCTATACTTTTAAATGATCATTGTTTTCCTCAAAAAGTTAAACATAGAGTTATCATATGATCCAGTGATTCCACTCCTAGATATATATCCTAGATAATTGAAAACACACATTCATACAAAAACTTGTACATGAATGTTCATAGCAACATTATTCATAATAGCCAAGATGTGTCAACAACACAAATGTTCATCTATCAATGAATAGATATACCACATTTTGTTTATCCATACAATGAAATATTATTTGGCAAATAAATGGAATGAAGTACTGTTACATGCTACAACATGGATGAACCTTGAAAACATACTAAGTGAAAGAAACCAGTCATAAAAGACCACATACTATGTGATTCCTTTTTAATGAAATCTCCAGAATACAAAATCTATTGAAACAGTAGATTAATGATTGCAAGATGGTGGAAATATTTTGGAATTTGATCGTGGTGATGGTTGCATTGCATTGTGAGTATACTAAAACACACTAAAGTATACGTTTTTAAATGGTGAATTTTGTTATGTGAAATATGTCTCATTGGAAAACCAGCTACATATTTTTATAAATCACTGTGGCTGCTGTGCAGTACATGGATTAAGGCTGGTCAAGAGCAAAGGAGGCAAAGGAGGCCATTAGGTGAAGAATCAGAAGGCTAGAAGTTTGACAAAATTCACATACTGAGAAACTGCTAGATTTTTCTGATTCCGAATCCCATGTTCTTAACCTCTGTACTACATAGTTTTCCTATTAAATGACAGGGGTTTAAATTTAGCCAAGGGTTCCCTTTCCTGCCACCTCTCTCCAGAAGTGCCCACACCACATTTCCTGAGGACTTTTTTCTGTTGTATTTTCAAACATCAGAACTGTTGCTCGGATGAAATTTCCACATACTGGTGGAAACTTTTCCCTTCTTTGTATCAGACCAATGAGCATAAAGGTACACTGTTCAAAGATGAAATGCATTAAGAACAGTAAAAAGTTTGGCACCATCCTTTGAGATGCTTCTTAGGGGAAGAACTTCCTTGCATTCTCATAGCAAGAAAAGTGCTTTAGTTTTAGAGGAGGATTACATATAACTTTTTTGTTGGACTAAAGGGAATTTTGTTCTCCTGGTTTCTTTGAAGTTCTCTGGATCTGAATGTTAAAAAAATACCTTAGGTGGAGCACTTAAGAACTTTTTATTTATTAAATGCTGTTTTAAAAATCCCTTTTTTTGGTGGTAGAAAAATATTTTGTTATGGACTGAGGACAGAGAGTATCCAATAAAATGGGATACGTGAGTTGTTCATGGTAGATGTGCTGAGTACTAGAGTTTGATTAAAAAAAAAAACAAACCCAAAACTTGTTTTCCAAGAGTTTTTTCTTTTCCTGTAAAAATAACTGAAATTTAGAATAAAATTATGGAGAACATATATTAATGGTTTAATCTTGTAATCTTTCCCAGTATCCAGGCTGCAAAATACAAAGATGGGATCCAAAAGGAGGGCTTGGTGAGCCTCCCCCTGTAGGGGTCCAATGCACCAGGCACAGACCATGGTCTTTGACATCATTCCCTCATCATTCCTGGCTTTCTAGTTTTCCAAATGTTATTGCCAACTGGCCTTAAAGGTAAACAACTTGCCATGTATATTATGCCCTTTGCTTTCCCCCTATAAAACTGGACATAAATGCTTTGTAGTCCGTGCATATCAGAAAACTAGTACACTTACAGAGGTCTACAGTGATAGAGTAGGAAACTACCAAGCAAAGAAAATCCTGGGAATCAAGTATAATACCCAGAGGCAGGCATGGCTGAATTCACTCAGTCATGTATAACTTTTTAATTTATTTTTAAACAATTGGAGTTTTGCCTTAGTTATGTGTGTGTGTGTTTGTGTGTGTGTGTGTGTGTATGTCTCCATCCCATGAATTCAAAGTAATATATGAGAAAATTCTTGGCAAATTGCAAGTGATATACAAACTAAAAATATACTATTATGATTATCCCAATCTTAGGAATCCAATGTCAGCTAAAGAATGACTTCAGGTCAACAAAGGTTGATGCCAGCTAATAAAATGGTACAACATTATCCTAGGATGTCATGTGTTTCTTGCATTGTTCCAAGACATAGGAGACAATTTTTTTTTTTTTTTTTTTTTCTTTTTGCGGTACGTGGGCCTCTCACTGTTGTGGCCTCTCCCGTTGCGGAGCACAGGCTCCAGACGCGCAGGCCCAGAGGCCCTGGCTCACGGGCCCAGCTGCTCCGAAGCATGTGGGATCTTCCCGGACCGGGGCACGAACCTGCATCCCCTGCATCGGCAGGTGGACTCTCAACCACTGCGCCACCAGGGAAACCCGAGACCATTTATTTCTTAAGTTCTCAAATGTGGAATACAAACCCATTTGCAAAGGAGACTTCCAGTGTGAAATAGTTTCCAGCATTATACAAGCCACTCCCTGTACACCAAGGAGAGATTTCCTTTAAACAGTTTTATATCCCACTCATGAAGCCGTTTCATGTCTTGGACTACTAACTCCAATTGGATACCACTGACAGAATTTGAGAAGGGTATGAGCCCTGGGATAGGCATGCAGGGTGAGGAGAGTAGCTTTTAGTTCTGGCTCTGGGGCTTACTAGTATAGTGACCTCTAAATTCCTCGTAGCAACAGTTCTACAAATGACACCCTGTTTCTTTCTATAGATGATTTCCCCAGTCATCCAGAGGCCCAGGTGGAAGTCATTGTGTGCTCCTCAATGTTTTATACCCTATATACAATCAGTCAACAAATGCTTCAGTTCTCCCTAAGAACATCTCTCACATTATCAGTTCTTTTCAACTGTAACAAACCTGGTTCTCCATTGGCTTCTTGTGGCCAAACAAGTTTAATCCAAATGCTCGGAATAGAAGAATTCTATTCTTCTCAAAACCTGACCTTCACTTTAGTTTCTAGCTTTATCTTCTGTTGTTGCCCTCCCACTGTGCCCAACGATACACTCCCTCTCCTGTTTCTGCTGTGTATTCGTTTCCTGTTGCCACTGCAGCAAGTTACCAAAAACTTATTAACTTAAACAATATAAATTTATTATCTTACAGTTCTGGAGGTCAGAAGCCTGACAGGATCAACTAAAATCAAGGTGTCCACAGGGCTGTGTTCCCTCACAGGCTCTAGAAAAGACCCCTTTCCCTAGACTTTTCCAGCCTCTAGAAGCACTTACCTTGGCTCATGGCCTCCTCACCCATCATCCAAGCCAGCAACTCTAAGCCAGTCCTTCTCTTGCTTCTCCCTCTCTGGTTCTCCCTTTTCTGCCTCCCTCTTCTACTTTTAAGGACCCTTGTGATTACATTGGGCCCACCTGTAGAAACTAGACTAATCTCCCTATTTTCTTTATTTTTTTTCTTTTTTCTTTTGGCTGTGTCGGGTCTTAGTTGAGGCATGGGGGATCTTCCATTGCAGTGAGGGCTTTTCATTGTGGCATGTGGGCTTCTCTCTAGTTGTGGTGTGTGGGTCTTTCTCTCTCTAGTTGTGGCGCATGGGCTCCAGAGCGCGTGGGCTCTGTAGTTTGCAGCACGCAGGCTCTCTCGTTGCGGCACACGAGATCAGTAGTTGTGGCGCACGGGCTTTGTTGCCCCGCAGTATGTGGGATCTTAGTTCCCTGACCAGGGATTGAACCCACGTCCCCTGCATTGGAAGGCAGATTCTTTATCACTGGACCACCAGGGAAGTCCCTAATGTCCCTATTTTAATGTTAGCTGATTAGCAACCTTAATTCCCCTTTGCCAAGCAACCTAACATATTGACAAATTCTGGTGATTAGCACATGGGTGTTTTAGGGAGGACATTATTCTGCCTGCCACATGCTGTCTCCTATCCTCTGACCTCCAAGTTGTCAGAAATGCTTTTAATTATTTATTTCTCATTTTGCAATCATCTTAGCAACAATAATTAATTGAATATTATTACCAAAAACTTATGTTTCATTTAAGTGAGACTAACTGAAAATTATATATTCAGAGGTCTGGATTTATATTCTTAGGAATAAAAACATCACAATATTGAACGGCTTTATCTAAGCTCAGTTTGCGCTTTAAATCATACTGGTTCAAAAAGATATATGCAACTCAGTGTTCATAACAGCATTATTTACAATTGCCAAGACACGGAAGCAACTTAAGTGTCCATCAACAGATGAATGGATAAAGAAGATATGGTATCCACATACAGTGGAATACTACTCAGCCATAAAAAGAATGAAATTTTGCCATTTGCAGCAAAGTGGATGGACTTGGAGGGCATTATGCTAAGTGAAATAAGTCAGACAGAGAAAGACAGATACTGTATGATATCACTTATGTGTAGAATCTAAAAAGTACAGCAAACTAGTGAATATAACAAAAAAGAAGCAGACTCACAGATACAGAGAACAACCTAGTGGTTACCAGTTGAGAGAGGGAGGGAGGGCAATATAGGGGTAGGGGATTAAGAGGTACAAACTATTACGTATAAAATAAGCTACAGGGATATATTGTATAACACAGGGAATATAGTCAATATTTCACAATAACCATAAAAGGACTATAACTTTAAAAAGTTGTGAATCACTATATTTTACACCTGTAACATATAATATTGTACAACTATACTTCAATTTTTTTTTTTTTTTTTTTGCGCGGTACGCGGGCCTCTCACTGTCGTGGCTTCTCCCGTTGCGGAGCATAGGCGCCGGACGCGCAGGCTCAGCAGCCAGGGCTCACGGGCCCAGCCACTCCGCGGCATGTGGGATCTTCCCGGGGCGGGGCATGAACCCGTGTCCCCTGTGTCGGCAAGCGGACTCTCAACCACTGCGCCACCAGGGAAGCCCGGCTGTGCTGTTTTGTTTCTTTGGTATTGGGGAGCACTTCAAGCACAGTGTCCTCTGCTCTCAATAAGTGCTCTCTGAAAGAACGCACATCACATCCATTAGGAATGCTGCATGATGTCATAGCTGGAGCCACTCAGAGGCTCCTTCCAGCTCACCTTATCTTGGGTAAAGAGGAAATAATGTGAACTCAGCAAGTGGTACATGAAAATAGATTTTCTTTGAGGTTCTTGTAGAGGGCTTTTAGATTAACCTTTTAAAATTGTGGAGTTGGAACCATATCCATTTTGACTTATCTCTTAATTATATTTTAAAACAGTAATTCTCAAAGTGTGGTCCCTGGGCCAACATCATTATTATCACCAGGGAACTTGTTAGAAATGCAAATCCTTGGGCTTCACTATAGACCTGGTGAATCAGAAACTCTGGGGCTAGAGCTCAGCAATCTGTGTTTTTATGTCTTCCAGGTGATTCTGATGCATGCCAAAGTTTGAGAACTACTGTTTTAAACCAAAGTTCAAGTCCAGTTTAATCTATTTAACTAGTAAGAGAGTCTGCTTGGCTGTCTATGCCAGTGAGGTCTAAAATAGCCCAGACTACAGAAGCTCAATTCCAAGCCTACCTGCCCTCCTTGAGACAGGATGACAAGAGCACAGCCATTTTGGAAAAGGACTAGGGAACAGCCTTGGGCAAACAGGACTTGCAAGCTAAAGAACAAAGGCCCAGAGGGCCTGTGTCCCAAAGACAAAAACCAGGCTTGCAGGAATAAAAAAATAACTTTATCTCTGTTACACTAAGGAGTATACCTAGTTGCCACAAGACAAGAAGCTCAACTATAAATTTTAACCATATCTATTCCTCTGCTTTCTTACAGAAAATTCTCATGCATTTCTTTCTCCTCGGAGAAGCACTCTCTGTTCCTGATAGCCACCTTGGAGCCACCTGTTGCTGATCAAAGAAGTTTGATTATTTCTGAAAATTATCAGTGATCATGAGACAAACCCTCTGTTTTGTTATACACTAGGTCCCCTACATATGAACCTTCAAGTTGTGAACTTTCAAAGACGCAAACGTGCGTTCCATTAACGTCAGGCATGAGTGAAATTGCAGCTTTCCCTCTGTCTCCTATTGCTGACGATCCTTCAGTTCTACCATCTCCCACCTCCTCTTCCTCATCCAGTCAGTAACTCTTCTCGCCTCTTCCCTCCATGCCAGCCCGAGTATCCCAGCTGTCGTACTGTATTACTGTACTTTTCAAGTTACTGTACTGTAAGATTAAAATTGTTTTCTTTGTTTTTTGTGTTTGCTTTTTATGTATTGTTTGCATGGAAAGTATTATAAACCTATTACAGTACAGTACTATATAGCTGATTGCATTAGTTGGGTACCTAGGCTAACGTTGTTGGACTTAAACGAACAAATTGGACTTACGAACGCATTCTCAGTATGGAACTCCTTCGTATGGAGGGGACTTACTGTAAAATCAACTTCCTCCTTCTATTCTGAGAGCTGGTGCTTTTTTTTTGCACCATCCTTGTTATGGTCAAGCTATCTCTTTAAATAAAAAGCTTTGCTTGCCTAATAGTCTTATGCAGGTGATATTCATTTCTATGGTATTGCTGGAAAAGAGCCCAGTAACATCCTCAGTCTGTAAATTCCTCCTGCAATCTATAATGCTGTGAAAAGCCCAATGATGCATATATTTTACTTTTTTTTTTTTTTGCGGTACTTGGGCCTCTCACTGTTGTGGCCTCTCCCGTTGCGGGGCACAGGCTCTGGATGCGCAGGCTCAGCGGCCATGGCTCACGGGCCTAGCCACTCTGCGGCATGTGGGATCTTCCCGGACCGGGGCACGAACCCGTGTTCCCTGCATCGGCAGGCGGATTCTCAACCACTGTGCCACCAGGGAAGCCCCACATATTTTAAAACAGTGCCATTCACAGGAACTTCCTTAGGGTATTTGGATAAGATGAGCATCTGAAAACATAGTACGTTCATTAAATACATAAAATAAGCTGTAGTAACTACTTTTAATGGTTTTTTATTTTATTTATTTATTTTTGGCTGCATTGGGTCTTCATTGCTGCACGCGGGCTTTCTCTAGTTGCCGTGAGGTGTGGCTACTCTTCGCTGCGGTGCACGGGCTTCTCATTGCACTGGCTTTTCTCTTGCTGCGGAGCACAGGCTCTGCTCTAGGCCCGCCGGCTTTAGTAGTTGCAGCATGCAGGCTCAGTAGTTGTGGTGCACAGGATTAGCTGCTCCTCCATATGTGGGATCTTCCCGGACCAGGGCTTGAACCTGTGTCCCCTGCATTGGCAGGCAGATTCTTAACCACTGCACCACCAGGGAAGTCCCAAGTAACTACTTTTAGATGACATCAGAATGACAACCTGAGGAGGCCAATTACCAAAATAAGCCTTAAGTTTTGCACACTGTGCTTTGAGGGAAGGCGGAAGAGGGAGAGGACGCACTTCTGAATAACTGGTTGTTATTCTTTTCCCCTGAATTTCCATGTTGTTACATTACTAACAGTGAAACCCTGGGAATTCTCTGGCAGTCCAGTGGTTAGGACTAGGCGCTCTCACTGCTGGGGCCCCAGCTTCAATCCCTGTTTGGGAAACTAAGATCGAAAGCTGAGCACAGCCAAGTGCTACTTTCTTCCAAATTAAACCTGAATTGTACAAGTAAAGTGGTTAAGGTAAGGCGGGGGTGGGGCGGGAGATGCAGAAGATACAGCTGGGTTGGGCAGCTTTCTTCTGCTATGGACTGGCTCTACTCATCCCTTGCCTCACTTCCTTCTAATCTACAAGTTTTTCTTTTCCGAGGCCCCCCTACTCCAGTGTGCCCACCGCCGTCAGCGCTCAGCCCTTATGTGGCTCGTGATCAGAATGAGAGCTCAGAGACGAAAGGAACAAACAGCCTGGGACCCGGGAGCTCTCTTCCAAGGCTGGAAAGCCCAGAGCTGAGAAGGCTGCCCCAGCTCGGTGCTCCAACTTAAGCCTAGGACCGCAACAGCCCAGATCCCGCCCTGCCTCCGGCCCGTGGCCCCGCCCCTCCCGCTCCGGCTCACGTAGATAAAAGCGCGGCTCCTGAGACGAAGCCACCGGCGTGAGGCGAGGGCGTTGTAGCCAATGATGTGCCAGGACGAAAATCACTGACCAATGAGCTGCTGAGATGGTCTGGGCAGCCAACCAATCGCGAAGCCTCGCACCCGGATATGATTGCCGGTTCTGAAACCGAGCTCTGAAAAAGTGTGAGGGCCTCCACACATGGGTCTGGGGCTTTGGGATGGAACAGGGGGTGAGCGTTTATTAGGTTCAGTGCCTTGCGTGTGCGGTGGGCGTGTAAGGATCATCCCTTTGGGTTTTGAGTGGGGGACAGGTCAATGTGGCTGTTTGTCCGTGGAAAGAATTCCCGCTGCGGTGTTCCAGAACCAGCGCGTGAGGAAACCTCTCGGATGGTACCGCACACGGAGTAGGAGAGTCTTGAAGACGCAGCTCGAGCAGTGGGAATATGAATCTCTTACCTAAAAGCCCTAAGGAGTTTGGCTCCATTGACTATTGGGAGAAGTTCTTCCAGCAGCGGGGAAAGAAAGCTTTCGAGTGGTACGGAACCTACCTGGAACTGTGCGGGTTGCTGCACAAATATATCAAGCCCAGGGAAAAGGTAAGCGCGGCCTGGCAGCCCTGTGTGTTCCCTGGAAGGCAGGAACTGATCACAGAAATCCTGCACTTGGTAGACGGTGACAGGCGTGGGGGCCCTAAACGGGCCCATATTTTCAGGATTCCATGCAACATTCTAGCTAAAAGGTAATTACAGAGTATCCTTTTAAAGGTTTTCAGGTAACAGAGCTTCCACCCCCAGATCATTCTTGAATTAATAACCTCACTGGAAGAATGAATGAGGTTATTAAGAATAACCTCACTTCTTTAGTAGTGCAATCTAGACATCTCCTCCTAGTGAGTAAAGTGTGCTTTTCTCTCACTGTGCATCCCCGGGGATCTGGCAGCACCCGTGACTTTACTGATAAATGAATCTGTTATCAAATAGTTGTTGTGAGCCCACTGACTTTCAGGCACGGTGTTCGGCCCTTAAGCCACACGAGCATTAAGATGTAAATCCTGGGCACATTCCAGAAGTGAAAAGTGCCAAGTACAGTAATAGGAGATTTGATAGAGGTGGAAGTAGGGAAGGAAGAAGGGTAGAAAACGAAGATTTGAGGAGGAAGCTTTAAGAGCCAAACCTTATGCTGGGTGCTGTGTGTGTGTGTGTTTGCTCAGTCATCGAGTTCTCATAATAAACCTTGAGGTGAGTGGTAATACACGAATTCTACGGATGAGGAAACTGAGGCTCTGAGAGCCAGTTTCTTGCCCAAGATCATACATGTAGTAAGTGGTCGTGTGGGGATTTAAACTTAGATCCACCTAGCTCCAAAGCTTATGCACTTGTCATTGTACAATGCTTTTCCAGAGATGGTGATATCAGGGCAAAATTTTGAAGGATCAATGGGAGATTCCTCCACAGAGAGGGAGGCAACAACCTGTGTTTTAAATTTGGCTTCAGAAAATAGCAGAATATCATGAGTTGGAGCCAAAGGCCTGAGTGGAATAGGATTATGCCAGACCTAGGTTTTCAACAGTAAAACAAAGAGGAGATTTCAGTTATAACTACTGTATTTGGATTCTGTGACTTCCTATCAATTCTTGAATAATAAATTCTTGATTCAGAGAAAAGAACAACCATGATTACTTTGTTCCTGCAATTGATTAATAAACGCTTGATTCAGAGAAAAGAACAACCCTGGTTAGTTTTTTTCTGCATAACTTGCATTGTTATAGCGGAATGTGGTTTGTTACCAGTGAGTTCTTCTAACCAGTGGTGTTTGAAGATGGAGCCTAGAATCCACTTTGTAATGGTGCTCTCTCATGGCATAGCATCTTCACCCTCCAAAAACATACAGCAGCCAGGGTGAGACTTGATTCCTTGAAATGTCTGAAGCTCATTCCTTTGCCTTGATCACCTCCATCTTGTTTTCTTTCCCCCTAGGTGTTGGTGATTGGGTGTGGTAACTCAGAGCTAAGCGAGCAGCTGTATGACGTGGGCTATCAGGATATAGTGAACATTGACATCAGTGAGGTTGTCATCAAGCAAATGAAGGAACGCAATGCCAGCCGACGGCCCCAGATGAGCTTCTTGAAGATGGACATGACACAGATGGAGTTTCCCGATGCCTCATTCCAGGTGGTGTTGGACAAGGGCACCCTGGACGCTGTCCTGACAGATGAGGAGGAGAAGACCCTGCAGCAGGTGGACAGGATGCTGGCTGAGGTTGGCCGTGTCCTGCAGGTGGGCGGTCGCTACCTCTGCATCTCCCTGGCTCAGGCTCACGTCCTGAAGAAAGCAGTGGGTCACTTCTCTCGGGAGGGGTGGATGGTGAGGGTGCACCAGGTGGCCAACAGCCAAGACCAGCTGTTGGAAGCAGAGCCTCGGTTCTCCCTGCCTGTCTTTGCCTTCATCATGACCAAGTTCAGGCCGGTCCCTGGCTCTGCCCTTCAGATCTTTGAGCTGTGTGCTCAGGAGCAGGGCAAGCCTGTGCGGCTGGAGAGTGCCGAGCGGCTGGCTGAGGCGGTGCGGGAGCGGCAGCAGTATGCCTGGCTGTGCAGCCAGCTGTACCGCAAGGCCGGGCTGGGGAGTGTGTCTCTGGACTTGTGCAGTGGGGACACTGGGGAGCCACGCTACACCCTGCACGTGGTGGACAGCCCCACTGTGAAACCATCGCGGGACAGTCATTTTGCCATTTTCATCAGTGAGTTGGGATTGCTCCCTCTGTTCCCTGGAGGGGGCTGGCTTACAGGGGCTGGGGCTGGGGCTTTGGTGGATGGGTATGCCTTGGCTGGTTTTATCTTGCAGGGGGCGGTGCTTGAAGAGGTTAGACTGGCCAAGGCATGAGGAAGGGGGAGCTGCCTGCTTGGGTTTGAGGTTTAGTTCTTCTCATCTTCCATTGCAAAGGCTTGGAGTAATATAGATACACTTCAGCAGGTCATGCATTTGTAGAGATGTTAGTCACTTTGTAACAAGGAGTAGTGGGGGCAACGAGGGAGTCCCAGCCTTGTAGCCTATAAGCTGTGTGACCTGGGGAAGTTTCTGTGCATCTCTGCTGAATTTAGAGACAGTACAGAGTAGTAGCTAAAAAAGTGAGCTCTGGAACCAGACTATTTAGTTTCCAGTCCTGGCTCAGTCGCTTCCTGGTGGTATTGGACAAGTTAGTGTTCTTTCTGTGTCTCAGTTTCTTCATCTATAAAGTGAGATCTTAACTGTGTAATTGTGAGAAGTGTAAAAGCTCTTTGAATGGTGCCTGGCACATGATAAGTTTTATAGATGTTAGTGTTATTATTGAAAAGGGTAAATGATACCAGATTCACCTTAGTAATGATCAAAAGAGGTAGTATGAGGAAATGCTTTCACAAGTAGAATATTCTAGACAAACGTGAGGTGGTGATACATCATGTTGGTAATTTGTTTCCTGACATCGAATCCATTTTTCCAAGTATTTCCTTATCCTAACTGTGCACCTGTAAGAACTAATAGCACAGCAGATACGAGCATGGAGTCTGGGGCTGGACTGCCTGGGGCTGAGCCCTAGCTTCGCCAGTTACAAACTGTGTGAACTTGGGCAAATAATGTAACTTCTGTGTCTTAATTTCCTCATTTATAAAATGGGAATAATAATAATACTGCCTGCATCTTGGGCTATTGTGAGGATTTGATTAGTTTCTGTTTGTGACCTGCTTGGAATAATGCCTGGCATGTAAGAAGTGTTAGCATTATTGCTATTTTTCTTGCACTAGGTACTTGCCTCCCTCCCCTTACATACACGCTCACACTTCTTTTCCACGCTGGGTCCTGCCATGGGTCTGATGGCAGCTTTGCTGTGGACATTGTTGACTGGGGATTGATAGCCCCTCAGTAGGTCACAGTTGGAAGGGTTGCTGGGCTTGGGTAGGGGCTGGCTCTCTGCCACGTGGGGCATATTGGTTGTGGGCTTGAACTTTTCCCAGGACTCCCTGTCAACAAATGCCTCTTTCCAGTCCCCCAGGGTCGGGAGACCGAGTGGCTCTTTGGCATGGAGGAGGGCCGGAAGCAGCTGGCAGCCAGTGCGGGCTTCAGGAGGCTGATCACAGTGGCCCTTCACCGAGGTCAGCAGTATGAAGGCATGGACAGCATCCAGGCTGAGCTGTCGGCCAGAGTCATGGAGCTGGCCCCAGCCGGGATGCCCGCCCAGCAGCAGGTAACAGAGCTTTGGTAGCAGCTTTCAGGGTCTCTGGAGAAGTCATATTAGTAGCCAGGAAGGCAGAGGGTATCTTGTCAGAAGCTAGGACTAGGGTCTGTGACCCTAGTCTGTTCCTGGAGGGCATGTCAGCAGCTAAGAGCTAAGTGAGCAAAAGTTATGTCCTAGGCAGTGTGTGGAAGGTGAGCGGTTGCCCTTATTGAGACCCCCAGTAGCATCTGTGCCTGTGGGGCCACTCGGATGGCATGAAGGAAGTGCTCTCCACCTTGCAGGCTCCAGCTCTGCATACTGCAGCTTACTCAGGCTGTATTTCTCCTAACTCACTTTGCGCAGGATTTCCTTGGCCATTTTGCTTTTTAGAACCGTCATTATGTGAGGTAGAATGGGAAAGGGCCAAAACAGCTCAGTGTAATTTTCAGGATATTAACATTGCTGGTCTGATGTTCCACTGGGAAGGAAACTGAAGGTTTTTGCCAAAATGGTGGTATGGTATTATCAGTTGACGCCATCTGTCTTGTACTATCCTGGTCACAAGACAGGGTAATTGATAGGTGACTTTATTGCAAGGCATTTATAGAAAGGAGTTTATCCTTCTTGATAGATGGGAAAGACAAGGTACCTGAAGCTTGATGCTGTAGTAACAGCACTGAAAAGAAGAACCCAGGCTCCTGGGTTCCCAGCTTGTGGTTCTGCCCACTAGGCTGGCTTGTGCTTACAGATGAATATGTATTTGATGCTTTCTGGAAGACTTTGGGGTTGGTGTCCCATCAGAGAGACCCAGATCCTGTGGGGAGGTTCGTTTGTGACTTTCTCTCAACAGTGCCTACATCTTCACAAAGTCAGGAGTCCCTCATGATTATTAAATACTCTTGTAAGTCTTTAAAAAGAAATAAATGTGAAGATTGTGAAGGGAGTGGAAAAGTTTAGGGGGAAAATGTATTTTTTCCTCCTAATTTTTTTTTTTTTTTTTTTTTTGCGGTACACGGGCCTCTCACTGTTGTGGCCTCTCCCATTGCGGAGCACAGGCTCCGGACGCGCAGGCTCAGCGGCCATGGCTCACGGGCCCAGCCGCTCCGCGGCATGTGGGATCTTCCCGGAGCGGGGCACGAACCTGTGTCCCCTGCATCGGCAGGCGGACTCTCAACTACTGCGCCACCAGGGAAGCCCTTTCCTCCTAATTTTTTTTCTGTGTAGAAGAATGCAGAAAAAAATTGAGAATAACTGGGGGAAGGGAGACACTTCGCCAAATTTGGAGTGGTTGCTTTCCCCATGGATTTTGATATCTTGTTCCCTATTCAGATTCCTTCTCTCATGATTCTAGTCCCTTCGTGAGGCTTCCTTCTAGCTTTCATTGTCTTGGACTATTGAAAGTCCTTTTAAGGATTACTGTTGAGAAACTCATACTTTTCTTGTGGAGAGCCAACTGCATTTCACGAATGGTTTGGGGAATCTTTAGTTGTTCAGTTGGTTTTCAAAAAGGTCAGTTAAACCTTTTGAGATCTAGTCAAACGCCCCAGAAGAGTACCTTAACAAAATGGCGAATCTTCGGAGTTGTTGCTGCTCAGAACCTTGGTGCGGGGATTCTTCACATACACACAAAGGGAAGGGATTATAATTTCTCGTATTTCTCAGTTGAGCTGGTGTTGTCACCACATCTCTGCTGTTCCTTCAGGTACCCTTCCTGTCTGTGGGTGGGGACATCGGGGTCCGGACTGTTCAGCACCAAGACTGCAGCCCTTTGAGTGGCGACTACGTCATCGAGGACGTACAAGGGGATGACAAGCGCTACTTTCGGCGGCTGATCTTCCTCAGCAACAGGAACGTGGTGCAGTCAGAAGCCAGGCTGCTGAAGGATGTGTCTCACCGAGGTGAGGCGTCGTGGGCACAGTGGTGGGGCCCACGTGGACGTGGTATGGACAGTTTGGGGTGGTCAGAAAGACCTGGGAGCTTGGCAGACCTGTAGGACAGACCCGGATACCTGTGACCAGAGGCACACGGCTCTGTGGGTTGTCCTCTTATCAGCTGGGCTCTTAGGGTGTGAGTGGCAATGAACAGAAGGGAGGTCGATGTTCTGTTCTTGAGCAAAGCCTGACTCTGCAGTGATAAGGAGCAGAGGTGGTGGTTTACCAGACCAATGTGATAATCACTTTAATGCCTGCAGTTCAAAGACCACGTGTTTTACAAGTCGCTCCATATACGTCTGTATATTAATTCAGTAGGCCTGCCCTCCTCCATGGGGCCACCTGCTAGCACCTGTTTTAGAGAGTTGTACAGTGGGTGGGTGCCCTAGAGGTCACCTAGTCTGGTAGAACTTTCTGCAGTGAAGGAAATGTTTAATACCCACTTAGCTGCCTAGGGTGGCAGCCATGAACCATATGTGGCTACCAAGCACTAGGGACATGGCAGGTGTGACTAAGGAACTGAATCTTTAATCTTTTTTGATTCTGATGAACTTACATTTAAATTTGAATGGCCACAAGTGGCCCATGGCTACAGGCTTTGACAGGGTAGATCTCAACCACATTCTCTCTTTTTTAAAAATTTATTTATTTATTTATTTATTTTTGGCTGCCTCGGATCTTCGTTGCTGCACGCGGGCTTTCTCTAGCTGTGGCAAGCGGGGGCTACTCTTCGTTGTGGTGCCTGGGCTTCTCATTGCGGTGGCCTCTCGTTGCACAGCACGGGCTCTAGGTGCGCAGGCTTCAATAGTTGTGGCTCGCGGGCTCAGTAGTTGTGGCTCACGGGCTCTAGAGTGAAGGCTCAGTACTTGTGGCACATGGGCTTAGTTGCTCCGTGGCATGTGGGATCTTCCCGGACCAGGACTTGAGCTGCATGTGCCCTGCATTGCCAGGCGGATTCTTAACCACTGCGCCACCAGGGAAGCCCCCTACCATGTTCTCTTTTAAGTGGTCTCCCAGGTGCTGCTCAGAAACACCCACTAATGGGGAGAGCCGACGTTTGTTTATTTTCTCAGGGCATTATATGTTTGTATTATAAAAGTAATACTTAATCATTGTAATCAATCACAGATCACATGTATAGCGTAGCAAAATATTCCTCCCCACCCCTTCTCCAGTATAACTTCCCTTTAGAGGCACAGAGAATCAGGCTTTGGAATCTGAAATTGGCTCTGCTGATTGCCAGTCATTCCCTTTGCCTGATGATGCTGTCCTGTTGGCAAGGCCATCTGGAAGGAGGGTGAAAAGAGAGAATTCAGAACCTCATGAGGTCATGGGTTTGCCCACAGCTCAGGATCAGGTTATTCTCAGCAGGATGGTCTCCTCTTGAGGGGTGTCCCCTGGTCATGTGCACCCATATTTGTTGGGTTCCTGTGCTGTCACTGGGTCACTTGGGCTGCAGGTTGGTTCAGTTTCATCTCACTGAAAGCTCAGTAAAAGTGCCTCAAAGGACATTTTGCCGTCCAATTTGGGTTTTGCTTTTTTCCCCCACTGTTGTCAAGCTTTCTTAGTATCACTTAATTCTTATGGGAATGACTTCCCTCATGGAAGTATTGGTGAGCAAGAAGGAGAATGTGTGAAAAAGCAATTTAACATCTCTGAAAAGCACACTGCCACTTACATTTCAGTGCCCAATGGTGCAGTTGGTCCCTAGGAGAACCCCAGAGCCATCTGTTCACTCTATCCTGGAGCAGTTGAGGGAGAGTAGAGGGGCCTTTTGTACAATTTCCCCCCTTCTATGAACATTTGTGACGTCCTTGTCCAGTGGGGTGGTATGAATTACTGTCTGTGTGACGTAGTAGAAAGATGATAGCTGCTGCAGACAGGTAGTCCCAGGTTCAAATCCTGGCTGCATTGCCTACTGATTTGGGCCTAATTAATAACTCTTCAGAGCTTCAGTTTTTCCATCTGCCAAGAATTGGAATAAAAACATTGATATAGGGTTGTTTCAAAGCTACAAGAATAAAAGCCCTAGTATAGTAATCGGCAAAGAGGAGGTAGTTGGAAACTAAGTCCTTTTTCCCCTAAAAGAACTGATGAATAAACTTCTCACCTGTTAGTGGCTTTATATTTCCCAGAGGAGAGGTACTAGTACTCCTCACTTGGGTTTTCCCAATGTTCTGAGTTTTGGAGTGTTTCTTTGCCACTTCCCTTTTCTGACTCTGGTGTATGTTAAATGTTTAACAACCATCTCTTTGGGGAAAAAAGCCATCATATGCACTGTTGGCCAATTTCTGTGGCATAAAAATGGCCACCGTGGCCAGATTTCAAGCCACCAACATGTCAACCAGTTCACAAAATTCCTGCATATTGCACAATTAGGTTCTCAAGTCTCATCAAACCAGTTGCAGCATACTGCTGCTGGTGTGCCTTACTTTCCAAGGAGTAGTGTACCACGCATATGACTTCATTCATCTCTGCCTGTGATCTAGCCCAGAAGAAACGGAAAAAGGACAGGAAGAAGCAGCGGCCTGCTGATACTCCAGAGGACCTCCCTGCAGCTCCGGGGCAGTCCATTGATAAGAGTTACCTGTGCTGTGAACACCACAAAGCCATGATTGCCGGCCTTGCCCTGCTGAGAAACCCGGAGCTGCTCCTAGGTGAGGGGGTCGCCACTGCCTTCCACAGGAGGGAACATGTAAGATTACAGAGGTAATCAGTGTCAGCTGCCTTGCAGTTTAAGAACCATGATTATAGACCAACAGATGCACATATAGTCATGTCTTTCTTATTCCCAACCATCTTCTACATTCATGAACATCCAAATAACTGTTCCTTCAAACTCAAATTGTTTGAAACAGCTACATGTGCTGATACCTAAATTTTTTCCTCTATTCATTTATTTTAAAAATCAGTGTAAAATAAACTATACTCAGTTTAAAAAGTTAATGTATAAAATACATTCAATGAGATCTGTAAAGTATACAGATCTTAAGTTGTTCAGCTTGATGAATTTTTGCACATGCATTTACCCATGAAACCAGATGGAATATTTAAAAATCACATTTCCAGAGAAATATACCTGTGCACTTTAGAAATATACCTGTGCACTTTAGGAGAATTTCTGGCTTTTCAGTGATGCATTATTTGAGTACTAGATGCAATTCTATCTTGAATTTCTACTTAAAAAAAGAAACCATAGTATAGATAGTACAGTCATAGCCTTATCACTAATAATAGGTTTGGATCTGACCACAGTAGCAAACATGTTCAAGATTCTGTCTACTCTTGTAACTGTCTTCACCCAAAGTCCCTAAGTGTATCTAATTGAAACATGCTGTACATTTGATCTATCTTGGTGTTGATGTATGTCCCTAGAGTCTCAGTTCTTCCATTTAATCCTCAGGTTCTGTCTCCTTTTGGTGATTCTTTCTTGTTTCTTAGCTTCCTTTCATCCCCTGTGGTTGCTGTGGTTTTTCTGTGCTTGTGTGTAGGATTTGGGCCTTTGTTTTCTGTGGTTTCTGGAACTTGGGTGGATTTCCCTCACTTGGTGGCTGTGTCTGAGAAGGCAGTGTGGCCTTTGAGTTGAAAGCTGAGCAGAGGGCATCACATCTACACTCCTTGTGATCATAAACAAGATGCTGGCCATTGTCCCTCCCATTTCCTAGAGGGGTTTAATAATGCTTGTGGTGGGGGTTATTGCTATAATGTCAGCTGAGTGCTTTGGGATCTTTAAGGGGCCATAATAATACACTGGTTCATCTTCTGGATCTAGTAAAGGAAGGATTGTGAGGCCAGGGTTGAGTTTTCAGATGTTAAATTGACTCCCGAGTTTCTAGAAAGAGACAAGGGAGGCCAGGTCTTTAAATCTAGTTTCCCCTGGGCAGTACCAACAATCTGACTCCCTCTTTTGCCCTCCCCAAATGTGGTACAAAACTTTACAGTGAGCAGATGGTAAAACGATGCTTTTACTCTTTATTACAGAGACCCCACTGGGATTGTTGGTGGTAGGCCTGGGTGGGGGCAGCCTCCCCCTTTTTGTCCACGATCATTTCCCAAAGTCCCGCATCGATGCTGTGGAGATCGACCCCTCCATGTTGCAAGTGGCCACTCAGTGGTTTGGCTTCTCCCAGAGCGACCGTATGAAGGTCCACATCGCGGATGGCCTGGACTATATTACCAGCCTGGCAGCAGAAGAAGGTACTGCTATTGGAGAGTTTGGAGGGGTGTTGAGGGAGGATTGATCCAAGGTTGTCGGGCCTGCAAGGGCCTCTAGAACTCATCTCTGAGAGGGCAGCATCAGCATCATCCCAGTCTTTCACCAGTTCTTTTGTTCATTCATTTGTTGACAGTTATTCAATAAATATAGAGTGTCAACCACATGCTCAGTAGTCTTAGGGGATGGGCTTTGGCAACAAGCAAAACAGACCGTTTGCTGCCCTAATGACGCTAACAAACGAGTGGGCTTCCCTTCTGAATCTCTTCTGACCCTGTAACCTTGCCACTTTCTCATCATCCCAAGAAACCCAGAATCTGTATCTGAGTGAGGAAAAGGGGAAGAAACGTTGGGGGTATGTGTTGGGAAGTTGTTTTGCAACTCTTTCAGCTACAGGTGAAGCCAGAAACAGCAAAACAGCATTCATGTAGGTGAGTGGTTCTGAACCTCAGGGACAATGTCCGCAGGCACTTTTTTGTTGTAACCATTAGGTACGGGTGTTTCTGGCATCTAGTGGGTAGAGACCAAGGATGCTGCTCAACATCCTACAATGCACAGGACAGCCACTGATGATAAAGAATTATCTAGCCCAAATGTCAATAGTGCTGAGGTTAAACCATGATGCAGGTGTTAGTGGGAATTCCAGTAGCCCTGCTGCTACTGGAATTAAGGCTCCATTTTGCTATAATAATTTGTACCCCAGACTTGGACAAAAGGCATATTAATGTTTTACAATAGCTCCTCTGATACTTCTGCAGCTTAATATGTAGGCTTCTGATGACTGATGCTTTGAAGAACATGAGCCCCTCAGGGAGAAGTCAGTTAGGTTGGTTCAGTCCTACGTGAACCTGGGGAGCCCAGGCCACACACCCTTCCCGGTCTGCTCATTCTATAATAGATGCTCTTATTCTCGCTGGGTTAGAGTATCTTCCAGGAAGGGTGTGGCAAAAGGGGATGCCTGGGGTAAGTGTTTTGGTTCTGGGATGGACAGATGCTGTCTTCTGTAATTGCAAACTGAACTGAACTCTATCAGAGTTTCACAGGTTCACTCTCTGAGGGTGGGACCAGTCTGGGGGCCCAGGGCTGATACATGTGAAGCACTTGAAACAATGCTAGGCACATGGTAGGTACTCAATCCATGATGTGCTGCTGTTGTTATTACCTCTAAGTCAGTTTTGAACAGCCCTGGCCTTCGTCTTAACAACAACCTTTCGGATTGTTGGAGGGCTCAGTGCCACAAATATGGGCCTTGGTTGTCCTTGGACTTTGATGAGCCCACATGTTCTGCTCTTGAAGAAACCAAAATCAGATCTGTGCTATGAACAGTGATGGACATGCTGTAGTCCTAAGTAAATATGTATTTACTGAATAATCATTAGCACTGTCTCAAAGTTTGCCCAAAACAAATCATTAGTATCACAGGCCTACCTCTTGTAAAAACTAACATTATAGTAAGGAGTGGATCAGATTCATGGTCAGTTCTTTCTCACCCATTGAGCAAAATCAGTTCTTTCTTGAGCCAGTAATGGTTCAAGCAGCTAGAAAAGATAGGCTAACTTTAATTTGAGAACATTTTCTCCTAGGAGGCAACATATGCTGTTTCCAGAGTTAAGTTAAAGTTACCATTTGCAGGGTCAGCCCTTAAAGGCAGAGGCAGCTGCTTTGTCTAGATCAGCGGTTCTCAACTCTAACTATATTTCGAATCACCTGGGGAGCTTAAGAAAAGTACACCAGAGGCTTCCCATCTCCCCTCCCATCTGTTCCTTGCCACCCCAGGGTTTTAACTCTGTTGATTAGGAGTGGAGCCCAGGTTCTCTGAATCTTTAGAATTTTCCCATTTGACTCTAATGTTCTGTCAGGATTGAAAATCACTGGTATAGATGGACGCTTAACCAAGCAGTAATCCTGCTGGAGTGGACCCCAGTACTGTGTGTCTGTGGAAAGGGCTTTAAAATGTGGAGGAAGAAGATGAGATGAAGGCCCCATCTTAGACGTGGAGTACTCACAGCAGAACGCTGATGACGTGCCTCCTCAGGACTGTGACATTAGTGCTGCCGTAAGCAAACCACATCCTCCAGGCCATCCTTCTGACTTAGCCACCTGTGCCCACCACAGGTCACGCAGGAGATGTGGAGGAGTGTAAATGGTGTTATTTTATCCAGCAAAGACTCGTTTGCTTCTCTTTCCCAGCACGACCTCACTACGATGTCATAATGTTTGATGTGGACAGTAAGGACCCAACCCTGGGAATGAGTTGTCCACCCCCAGCGTTTGTGGCCCAGCCTTTCCTGCAGAAGGTCAAAAGCATCTTGACTCCTGAAGGTATGAAGAACAGAAGGTTAGGGAGGGAGAAGGGATGGGCCCTTTAAGGAAATTTTTCTTTTTAATGAAAAATGCACATATCATAAGTGTACCTTGATCGGTTTCCCCAAATTGAACATTCATTAACCAGCCCCAAACACCGAACATTTCCAGTGCCCCGCAAGTCCACCTCTTACCTCCTTTCAGTAACTTGTCCTCTCAAGGATAACCACTATCTTCACTTCTGTCAGCACAGCTTAGTTTTGCCCATACGGAGTGTTCTCTGTCCCTTTCACTCAGCATGATGTTTGTGAGATTCACCCATAGTTTTGTGTTGACACTGGGTGATACACAATTTATTTCTCCATTCTGCTTTTGGCATTTGGGTTGTTTCCTGTTTGGGGCTTTTATAAGAAGTGTTGCCATTAACGTTCTAATAGATGCCTTTTGGTGAAATGTGTGTGCAGGTCTGTTGGGCATAGATGTAGGGCTGTAATTGCTGGATCACAGATTATGCATATGTTAAGTTTCTGTAGATGCTGCCACAGTTACAAAGTAGTCGTAGCAATTCACATCCCCACCAGCATGGTGGCGCTAGTGACCATTTGAATTCTTCCCACATGCCCTGGACTGGGCAGTATGTGATTTCATCTTCATTAGCAGCCTGTTTTCAGATGAGGAAACTGAGGTAGAGACTTGCCAAGGTGACACAAGATAAGAGCTAGGGCTGCAACCCTGATCCTTGTGACTTGAAAGCTGGAGCTCTTAATCCTTACGTTCACTGCCTCCCAGGTATTTTGATTTGGCTAAGGTACTGTGGTGAACAGAGTTGATTTAGAACCCTTAATTGTCACAAGTGAAGGCATGTGATATATATGTCAAGAACATAATCTCTCTGTGGAATTGCTACAGTCTTACTAGGGGGTATTAATTACTTCTTTCTCAAAGCAATCCTTTGTGAAACTGAAGCATGGAGAATGGTAACATTTGTTAGCAGCACAAAAGAGCAAGAAATTAGCTTGAAGTTTTCTTATGGTTCAAGCATCCCCCATGCTTTTCTCTTCCTGCCTTTGTATGCTGTGTGTTCTCTGCAAAGTCACTGCCGCTGTAGGGTGTGTTCCTTGGTCCACCAGCCTCCCTGGGGCAGGAATGGCTATATTCCTCAGAACTGAACCTTGTCTCCAACGTGTCCCCTGAACCACAGTCATTCTGACCCTTTCCTCCCCACCCTACAGGTGTCTTTATCCTCAACCTCGTGTGCCGAGACCTAGCACTGAAGGACTCAGTGCTGGCTGGGCTCAAGGCGGTGTTCCCCCTCCTGTATGTCCGGCGAATTGAGGGTGAAGTAAACGAGATCCTGTTCTGTCAGCTGCACCCTGAGCGGAAACTTGCCACGCCAGAGCTGCTGGAAATGGCCCAGGCCTTGGAGCAAACCCTGAGGAAGCCTGGAAAGGGCTGGGACGACACGTACGTCCTGTCAGACATGCTCAAAACTGTGAAGATTGTGTGATTGTCAGGACCAGGCAGTCCTCTCAGCTTCCTGCCAGACTGACCTTGGGCTCCTGGCCTACCAGAGATTGAAGAAATATAATGCACAATACTTTTTGAGCCTTGTATTTTTCTTAGTTTCATACTCACCTGCATGCGACCTCCAGCTTGGTGAGGTTGCCTGAAGATCGGGGAAAATAAAAGTCCTTTCCATCCTGTCTTCTTCAGTACTGCTTGGGTTGATTGCCTTTGCTTCCTTTACTGTGTCTTTGAGTAGGAGTCCCTCCTGGAGCCCCCATCATGTGTGATGCCTTAACAAGCGTATCCCAAGCTCCTTAGGACTGGAGACAATCAAATGTGATTGCTGGTTTGCTTTGCTTTCTCCTTCTCTTGGTCCAAAAGGAACAATCTCAAGTGAGATAGCAAAACATTCTGTGCCAAAAGACTATAAATAGAGTAGGATCATTTAAGAGAACATCTATGCTGTCTCCCTACAGATGGAATAGCTGCTGACACGGTCCCAAGGTTTTTTTTTTTTTTTTTTTTATAAATTTATTTATTTATTTTTGGCTGTGTTGGGTCTTCCTTGTGGCAAGCGGAGGCCACTCTTCGTTGCAGTGTGCGGGCTTCTCATTGCAGTGGCTTCTCCTGTTGCAGAGCACGGGCTGTAGGCGTGCGGGCTTCAGTAGTTGTGGCATGTGGGCTCAGTAGTTGTGGCTCGTGGGCTCTGGAGCATAGGCTCAGTAGCTGTGGCACACAGGCTTAGTTGCTCCGTGGCATGTGGGATCTTCCTGGACCAGGTCTCGAACCTGTGTCCCCTGCCTTGGCAGATGGATTCTCAACCACTGGGCCACCAGGGAAGCCCAATGTTCCCAAGTTTTAAGAATCTGCTAACCCACTCCTCTGCTTAACAACTTTCCTCGTAGCCTAAGCCATCTATTCTGTTCCAGTGGAGGGAGTGGATGTAACTGGCCCTATGACTGCATGTGTCAGAGACTTAGCAGGCTGAAGTCTCCAGTATTGGTTTACTCACATTTATTGAGTGGCAGCTACATGCCAGACCCACTGTAAAGAGCTGTAGTGGAAGTAAAGATGTTTAAGAATTGCCCAAAACCACGAATTATTGATAAAAATTAACATGTTCCAGGAACTTTTCTAAGTAATTCAATACACTGTCTCATTTGATCTGAGATAAAGGGTAGTTAAACAAAAACTGCATCTAACCCCAAATCTCACTTGGCCAGAAGTATCAGTCTTACCTATTGAAACTGTTATGCCAGCAGTTCAGAAATTGGCTGGAATTTCACCTCTCCTAATAGTAGTAAGCCAAGGCTGACTTAATGAGCAGCACCATGGAGGATCCACCACCCCAGCGCCTCTCTCCACAGGCCCTTAAAATGAACTCTAACCTCTTGAGGTGAAGCATATTTCAAAACTCGGTTGTCATCCTTACAAAATTTGCAGCCCGTTGAGGAGAAGGCTGTGTGTGCAGAGTAATGATTTTAGATGGTATCCATTAGAAATACTAGGTCTTCTTCAGGCGGGGGACCTTCCCTGGAACTGTGTAAAGGGAAGGTTATCTCTTAGCATGCTCTGTACCCCAAGGACCTCAGCTTGGGAATCCTCCATTGTTTTCTAATTTGTAAACTTTTGCAGTGTTAGGATAGGTTATAGAGGCACAGGGTCTGAGTTGGAGGATCTAGTGCTGTGCAGACTTTGAAACGGCATACTTGGTGGCATAGCCAAGCTAGAGAATTACCAGAATGCTGACAAGGTATCAACTGTGTCTCTTACGAGGAGTAGTTGAAGGAATTAGGTTCACTGGAGGGAAGCCTTTGGATGTAGGAAGAGGCACTCAGGGCTGATGATAATTGTCTTAAAATTTTTGAAAGACTGTGGGTATGTAAGAAGAGTGAGGTTGGATACACGTGCCTCCAAAGGCTGAAGAAAGACCAATGGGCAGAAATTACAGTTGGGCAGCTTTCAGCTTAATTTCCTACAAAGAGGTTTGTGCTGATGGAGACCATTGTGTTTACCGGGACACATGGCGATTCAGGCTTTTACTCAAACCCTAGTCTAACTGTGCGGTGTGCTCACTTGTGAGGAAAGGGTTTTGTGTGTACAAGGTAATGCCATTGGCCTGTATACCATCTTTCCTACTGGAGAACAATTAACTTTTTCTTTTTTTGGGGGGTAGGGGATTTCATTTTATTTCATATTTTTAAAAACCGAGGTGAAATTGACAAAACATATTAGTTTCGGGTGTACAACACAGTGATTCAATTGTATATATTGTGAAATGATCACAGTATGCTATTCACTTTTGCATTGATGACAGGCAAATGGCTCTTCATGAGAATTTTTTTTTTTTTTTTTTTTTTTTTTTTTCGGTATGCGGGCCTCTCACTGCCGTGGCCTCTCCCGCTGCGGAGCACAGGCTCCGGACGCACAGGCCCAGCGGCCACGGCTCACGGGCCCAGCCGCTCCGCGGCATGCGGGACCCTCCCGGACCAGGGCACGAACCCGTGTCTCCTGCATCGGCAGGCGGACTCCCAACCACTGCGCCACCAGGGAAGCCCTCTTCATGAGAATTTTGCCTGACTTTAGGCATATGAACTCTGCAGGATAGGGAAGCTTGTAAAGTCATATTCCTTCCAGACCAGGCAAGTAACAAAAGTGTGAAGTGAGCCAGGTGTACAGAAAGGCTAGGATAAAGCCTGCCGTAAACCAGAGAATATATGCCGCGTAGGAAGGCAGGAGTGCTCGATTTTTTTAAAAGAAGCCAGAAATCCCAAGTGTGTGTGTGTGTGTGTGTGTGTGAGAGAGAGAGAGAGAGAGAGAGAGAGAGAATATTAAAGTGTTAGCCAATCAGAACACCTCTTCAAGCCATATTCAACCAGGTGGCCAGTCATCTTCCACTACAGGGCACAGCCTTCAGAACACTTGAGAATCTGGCATACACCCAGGCTCCAAATGAGCATAAAACAAGGAACAAGCTTATAGCTACCAATCTCAAAAGTCTGGAAAAGTTCCATATTGTGTTAAGACTTACATTTTCCGTAATGGCTACTCTTGAGTGGGGATTGTCCCACCACCTTTGGGATAGTGTACAATTTAACTTCCCAGGACTGTCAGAGAACTGATTGAAAATATATCACATGACCCACCCACCCCCAGCCCCACCACCAAGACACATTCTGCAACAATGTAGAACTGGTGAGACTGGTTATTGCTCCTCCCCACCCCCAACACCAGTTTTTCACTGTGTGTCTCCAATCTGCCTTAATGGCTCAGCTCACTAACTGGGCTGCTGCTTGAGTCCATCTTCTTATAGGTAGAACAGTAGTTCTCAGCTGCATACTAGCGTCATCTGACATGATAGGCAAAATAATGGTCCCCAAAGATGTCCACATCACGATCCCAGCAACCTGTGAATATGTTACATTACATGGCAGAGGGGAATTAAGGTAGCAGAAGGAGTTGAGGTTGCTAACCAGCTGACTCTAAGATATGGAGATTATCCTAGAGTATCCAGGTGGGCCCAACATAATCACGAGAGTCTTTAAATGTGGGAGAGAGGCAGAACAGTCAGTGTCAGAGTGATGTGATGTGAGAAAGGCTCGACTGGCTTTGAAGATGGAAGGAACTAAGGCAGCCTCTGAAAGCTGGAAAAGGTAAGAAAACCGTTTCTCTAATAGAGCCTCCAGTAAGGAATGCAAATCAGCCAATAACTTAATTTTAGCCCACTGATATTTCTGACTTCTGCATTATAGACATATATAATCAGTTTGTGTTTTTTGAGCCACTGTTTGTGGTGAATTGTTAACAGCAGCAATAGAAAACTAATATATGGGGGAAACGTGTGTGATAAGAACTTTTAAAATCTCATTTGGCAACTTTCAAATATGCAATACAGTATTATTAACTATGGTCACCATGTTGTATATGACATCCCCATGACCTGCTTTTTTTGTTTTGTTTTTTTTTTTGGTTGTGTTGGGTCTTCGTTGCTGTGCATAGGCTTTCTCTAGTTGCTGCGAAAAGGAGCTTGCTTCTTTGTGGTGCACGGGCTTTTCACTGCGGTGACTTCTCTTGTTGTGGAGCACAGGCTCTAGGTGCGCAGGCTTCAGTAGTTGTGGCACGCAGCCTCAGTAGTTGTGCCTTGTGAGCTGTAGAGCGCAGGCTCAGTAGTTGTGGCTCACAGGCTTAGTTGCTCCTCAGCATGTGGGATGCTTCCCGGACCAGGGCTTGAACACGTGTCCCCTCATTGGCAGGCAGATTCTTAACCACTGCACCACAAATGAAGTCCCCAAACCTGCTTATTTTTTAACTGGAAGTTTATATCTTTTGACCCCCATTTTTACCATCACTGCTACCAACCCCCCTCTTCCCCTTCCCTCTGCCTTTGGTATCCACCAGTCTGCTCTCTGTATCTATGAGTTAGGTTTTCCTTTTTTTAGATTGCACATATAAGTGAGATTATATGGCGTTTATCATTCTTTGCCTGACTTTTAGCTTAGCGTAATGCCCTCAAGTTCCATCCTTGTTGTTGCAAATGGCAATACTTCATACTTTTTTTAAATGTCTGACTGATATTCCATTGTGTGTGTGTATGTATCTCACATCTTCTTTATCCATTTATTCATTGATGAACACTTAGGTCGTTTCCATATGTTAGTTATTATAAATAATGCAGCAGTGGACATGGTGGTGCATATATTTTTGAGTCAGTGTTTTCATTTTCTTCAGATAAGTACCCAGAAGTGGAATTGCTGAATTGTATGATAGTTCTATTTTAATTTTTTTGAGGAACCTCCATACTGTTTTCCATAGTGTCTGCACCAATTCACATTCCCACCAACAGTGCACTACTTGGGAAATTTTAAAAAATACTTGGGCCTGGAAATTCCCTAGCAGTCCAGTGGTTAGGACTCAGCGCTTTCATTGCCGTGGCCCAGGTTCAATCCCCAGTCAGGAAACTAAGATCCTGCAAGCTGTGCGTTGCGGCCAAACAAAACAAAACAAAAAACCAAAAAAACTTAGGCCTGGGCCTAAGTTAAATCAGAGATTCTGATTTAATTGGTCTGAGATTCAGCCTATGCATCAGAATTTTAAAAAGCTTTCTAGGTGATAATGTTGTGCAGCCAAAGTTGAGGCCCACTGAGGGAGAGGTTCTATGGTAGCTGTGTTCTTGTAACTGAAAGTGGGGTCTGGCTGCTCACCACTCCAAAAGCCAGCAAAGAGGCAAGTTTGGTGGAAAGGAAAGTTTGCTTCATTTTGGATGCCGGCAACTGGGGAGTTGGGGTGTAGGGAGGGTGGACACCTGTCCAAAGGCTGACTCTCCCCCATGGACAATCGGTGAGCAAGGGCTTTTATAGACGGATGGAGGGAGCTATATGTAGAAACAGCACAGTCAGCTCTGACAGTCATCTTGAAATTGGTCATCGGTAGTCTGGCCAGTGTCGTCTTGATTGTTTTAGGTACAGTTAATCTTCAGTTCCAGGGTCGGTTTGTTCCCATTTCCTTGAGGCCAATTATGGCAGCTTAAGTCTTGGCTAAAGTATGGTCATCATGTAGTTAACTTCTTCCACCCAGTGGGTGTTTCACTATCTGCAAGACAGCTCACAGGATATGGCTCAGAATATTATCTATAGCCCTTGAGGAGGAGTTAAAGGTCCTTGACTTTACTTAATGACTAAACTATTATTATCTGGTCTCTTTTGACTGTTTTCCTTTGTTTCTGCATTTTCTCACTTCTCTGATTAAACTTATTCTTTGGCTAAAGTTTTTCCACAGACAAAAGGCAGGCGAAGGACATCGTTTGTGGGTGGGGACATAGGGTCCTGCTCCGTTTCATTATGAGATGGGGGGAAGGAGCTGTTATTCCCATCAGTGAATATCAGTTTAGTTCTGAGATGCAAGCCGCAACAGTCACTTGATAATTGGAATATGCTCTCCCACCTTGTCTAGGAAAAACACTGTTTGCCTTTGCTCACAGAATAATCTGATATCAGATGTATGGGTTCTTTGTCCTCCACACTGAGCAATTCTCCACCTCTCTCTGGCACCAACTAGGGGTCATAAAATTCAATTCAAATCTGACACTTCCTGGGGTCAGTGCAGACCACACAAGACTGCCTCCCCAATCCCGCTTCACATGCCAGTCTCCCCACTGCAAGTCCACGTTGTTGCCCGTGCTTCTGACCAACTAGCTGTAAATCTGAGGTTCCCATGACCCTCTCCTTGGGATTGATAATTTGTTAGAGTGGCTCACAGAACTCGGGAGAACAGTTTACTTAGATTACCAGTTTATTATAAA
This sequence comes from Kogia breviceps, assembly GCF_026419965.1. Taxonomy (NCBI): domain Eukaryota; kingdom Metazoa; phylum Chordata; class Mammalia; order Artiodactyla; family Physeteridae; genus Kogia; species Kogia breviceps. The sequence goes on along the minus strand of NC_081310.1, from coordinate 50,951,035 downwards.
AGGATACAACCCGAACAGCCAGATAGAAGAAATACATGGCAAGGTATGTGGGAAGGGGTGTGGAGCTTCCATGTCTTCTCTGGGCATGCCACCCTCCTTGTACCTCTGTGTGTTCACCCACCTGAAAGCTCTCAAAACCTTGTGCTCGTGGGAGCTTTATGGAGGCTTTATCATGTAGACATGATTGATTATTAACTCAATGTCCAGCCCTTCTCCCTTCCCCAGAAAATCGGGGTGGGTGGTGGCGATGAAAGCCCCTAGATTCTAATCATGGCTTTGAGGAGCGACCCAGGTTCTTGGACTCTTTAATCAATAGAAATTGATAAGAGGCCAGATGAGGAATTCAGGCAAGGCTTTACTGGGACTAGTGCTGCGGCAGGAGGGAGCAATAACAAGTAACAGGTGCCCTTGCTCCCCGGGCGGGGCGCTGGGGCGATGCGCTCCCTTAAAGGGGGTGAGGTTGGGGCAGATCCGTGGGTGGGTCCGGAGGGGCAGCTTAGGTGGTCTGCCCATCTCCTTGGTGGTGCTGTGTGCAGGCATCATGCACAGTACCCTGCTTTTGCTCCTGGCACCTCAGGAGTGGCAGCTGGGTTTTGGTCTTTTTGTATCTTGTTAATAATTTGCCCCACTGCTCATGCAGGCAGTTATTTTTAGTCCCTTATAGTTTCTTTGTGGTCTGTTGCTTGAGGAGATGTTTGTCCAGGTGCAAGCACTGCAGTTAAGGGTCCCAGGTCTCAGCCTGTCTCAGCTTGGTCTTTCTGATGGCTGGCTTTCATCCAGGAGCCTACCAAGAGTGACCACTTAGAACAAAAAATGTTTTACAGGAGTTTTAGGAGCTCTATGTCAGGAACTGGGGTCAGAGACCTATACATACATAATTATTTCGCACACCTATGCGCTGGTGCACACGCCAGCCCCCTGCCCTTTGAGTGGACAGCAGCAGGGCAGGGAGGTCAGCCTGTGGTATGGAGTGATCTCTGTGGAGCACAGTGGACACACTCGCGCCATAACTGGGCCCTGGTGTGCATCCTAAGGACTGCTTAGTAAAGGCCAAATAATTCAGCAGAGTAAATCACAGGTAATCCACTTTCCCTCTTGTGGGTTGGCTTGCCATTTCATTTCTACAAATTTGTCAATAAGTAATGGTCAATAAGAAGCAGAATTCTTTGTTTTTTTAAAAGTATTCAACAGGCTTTTTTTTTTTTTTTTTTTTCCTTTGCGGTACGCGGGCCTCTCACTGTTGTGGCCTTTCCCGTTGCGGAGCACAGGCTCCGGACGCGCAGGCTCAGCGGCCATGGCTCACGGGCCCAGCCGCTCCACGCATGTGGGATCCTCCTGGACCGGGGCACGAACCCGTGTCCCCTGCATCTGCAGGCGGACTCTCAACCACTGCGCCGCCAGGGAAGCCCCAACAGGCATTTTTTTGAGAGTGTGTTATGTACCAGACCCCATGCTTGTGTTGAGGATAGAGGGAGGAAAGAGAGATAATTCCTCATGTTACAGGACTCACTGACAAATTGCAACACCTGATGAGTTCTGGATCCGCCCCCCCGCCCCTCCCCCCACGTTAGTTGTGAGGAATGCACAGAAGATGGTAAGGTGTTTGCTAAGAGTCTTCTTAGACCCTTGTTAGAACAGACAGGAAAGGGTCAAGTCTCAATAAAAAAAATGGCTCCCTTAAAGTGACTGAAGGTGTGAAGAGCTGTTGTTTTTCTGGCTCAGGTCTGACCTGGTTCCTATGCTTCCCAGTAGATGGCACTAGAAAATGCATTTAAGTGCTGGAGTGTCTACAAAATTTCCTTGGGAGAGGCAGAAAGAACTCTTTCAATGGCTTGTTTCACCTGAACCGTGCTTACTGCTTTTTCTCTCATGTCTGAGGACAGACTCCTTTTTTCTCTCTCTTTACCCAATATCCTATCCCCTCTGCTCTTTCATCATCTTTCTTTTGTCCTTCTCATGAATATAAAAAGAGTATGCTTTTTCTCCAATCAAGGGCCTCTACAATGGTTTGCCTCACATCCCTGATTTTAAAAACACTGGCTGGAAATAGAGCAATGGATTAATTCTAATAGAGCTTAAAGCTAAGAAGTGTACAAGAAAGAAAAATGAAACAACATGCATCTGGGCCTGAGTCAAATTTTCTGTCAGATGTAAATCATTTCTATCATAGTAAATTAGAAGATAAGAGAAAGGTTGGTAAAAGTAAAATTTGATTGAAATAATGGATTTTGATATTTTTTCATGTAAGCCTGCCTGTAGTGGGTTGAACAGTGGTTCCCAAAAAGAAATATCCAAGTCTTACTTAACCCCTGGAACCCACACATGTGATATTATTCAGAAAAGGGTCTTTGCAGTTGTAATTAAGAATCTCAAGATGAGATCATTCTGGATTGGGGCAGTTCTAAATCCTATGACAAGGCCTTAGAATAGATGGGGAAACAGACTGAGACAGGGGAGACACACAGGGTAGAAGGCCATGTGAGGACCGAGGCAGATTGGAGAGATGTAACCACAAGCCAAGGGATGCCAAGGGTCACTAACAGCCACCAAGAGCAAGGAAAGAGGCATGAAACCATTCTCCCTAAGCCTCCAGAAGGAACCAACAATGCCGACACCTTGATTGAGGACGTCTGGCTCATAACTGTGAGAGGATGAATTTCTGTAGTTTTAGCCACCTACTTTGTGGTCATTTGTTTTGGCAGCCTCAATAAATGAATACCACTGCCTGTCCACGCCACTCCACAGAACCAGAGGTTGTATGGTCTCTGGGCAACGTGCTACCCACAGGTGTGTTTAGTTTAGCCCTCACAGGACAGTTTATATAAAATCTGGATTTCTGGCTCCTTTGGAAAACTTAGAAGCTCTGGCTATGCCAGGCTCACATTCACACTTGGCTAGAACTGGTAAACATCTGTCCATTTTAAATCAATCATATTTGCTGCAGTCCCCACTGCTCCCTATCTGCCTCCTTCATGCATTTGTTACACACCTGGTCCTGTAGGCATTTGAGGTTGTAGATTCTATATATGCATCAGGATTGGTAGGTTAAAAGACCCCATCCTCTCCTCTAGAATAAGAGGAAAGAAGCCCCTGATTTTGCAGTCAGTAGTTATGGAGGGTTTTTATAAAGCAGAACAGTGTAAGAGTTAGTTCTGAAATCTGGTTGCTTAATAAAACTACCTGGAGACCATTTTCCACATACAGATTCTGGACCGTATCCCAGACCAACTGCATCAGAATCTTGGATATATGTGTGGGGTGATAGAGGAGGACAGGGGTAGAGACTAGGAATCTGAATTTTTAAAAGCTCCCAAGTGATTCTGATAATTAACAGGCCATAGAACAGCTGCTATAGGATATTACCTTCTAGGACTACAAAATGGAGTGTGAATTTCTTATCCCACTGGAGATCTTTGAAGCATGTTGTTTTTAAAAAGTCTTTTCTCAGTAAAATTGGAATGATTTGCAATATTTTGCAGAGCTAAGGGTTTGTATTTGTTAAATTCTTTGTGTTTAAGTATCTACAAACGAAAAGTGGCCAAACAAGGTAGTTCCTTTTAATAAGAGCAGAGAAACAAACAGCTAATTTATATTATAGTGATATATTTTATCCAGGCAATATATTCATAAAACCTTTTTTCTCTCTGTTTTGGTCATGAGTGGGAACAAGCTGAGAAGATGTTCCATAGGGCTTGTGGACCTGCTGATGGGGCCTGCAGAGTACGATTTTCCAGGGATAGTACTGGTTAGGTTGAGATGTAATCTACAACTCTGAAACAGGTATTTCCAGCTTCTCTTCTTTAATATAAGGCCCGGATCTCTAAGAGTCTCCTGGGGTTGCTCGTAGACCATCTGAAGGAATGAATAAGGAAATACAAGGGTATTTAAAGGAAGTCGTTACCACAATTTTGATTAAGGAAGGTTACATCTGGCGATTCTCCAAAGCATTGCATACAAATTCAACTCACAAATATCTTATTAAATGATTCTTTTATTCAATAAACATTGAGTGCCTACTATGTGTCAGGCAATGTTCTATTGCACTAGAAATACTGCAGTGATTAAAAGTAAAAATAAAAGTCCCTATTCTCATGAGCCTTATATTTGATGAAAACTAAAAAGAGAGCTTTGTTAATATGTGGAAGGTGCTTTTCATAGAAAGCATGTTTGTTATATGGATTATATTAATTAATTTTAAGGGTACCTATGCCAACATGTCCTGCAGAGAACCCAAGCTGACCACTCCCCGAATGATAATAGTTCACAGAAGCCATCAAGTGCAATTTTCAAGCTTAATTTCTCTCAGCAGTGTTTTATAACTTAATCCACAATTATTGTACACCTTTGTCAGATATCTGTCTAAATACTTTATATTTTTTTTTTTTTTTTTTTTTTTTGCGGTACGCGGGCGTCTCACTGTTGTGGCCTCTCCCGCCACAGAACACAGGCTCCGGACGCGCAGGTTCAGTGGCCATGGCTCACAGGCCCAGCCGCTCCGCGGCACGTGGGATCCTCCCGGACCGGGGCATGAACCTGTGTCCCCTGCATCAGCAGGCGGACTCTCAACCACTGCGCCACCAGGGAAGCCCCAATACTTTATAATTTTAATGCTATTGTAAATTGATCCTGTGCAGAAATGGGGAGGATTCCTGTCTTTCTCCTGTTCTCAGCTGTATTTCTTCATCTTCTAAAACAATGCTGCTGGAGTCCAGGCCAGGCCTTTCAGGGCCTCGTCAGCTTCTGCCTGGAATGCCCTCAGGTGGCACCAACTTCGCCCTCACAGACCTACTCTCCCCTCACAAGCAAGGCAATGTCTGCAGCCTTGAGCTCCACACCTTTTACAGACATACTCAGGTTCCTCAGTATCCTCTTTATTGACGTTATTCTGGGACCTATACTAGACTGCGGAGCCAGAAGTCACCATGCAGGTGCACAAGAACAGGAATAGAAACTTTGATGTTTTCCTTAATATCTTCCTCCTTTCAGCGTTTATCAAGCACTAGTCATATACCAAACACTATGCTGGGGCAGTAGGGTACAAGAATCAAGAACTTTACATTTTGATAAGCTACCAAATTGGGTTAGATTGCCAAAGATGATGGCCCTGGGAGGTGAGGGTGGAGAGTAATGAAGGTAGGCTGGCCTTTCTCACTTCCTGGCTCTCTGGGGGCATTGCCGATACAGAGCTGTCAGCTTAGGAAGATTGAAAACAAAGGTGACTGAGCAGTTTAGCTTTTCAGAAATTGTTTCTGCCCTTTTTCTGGTGAGAGAAGGGCTCCCCTAGCCAGGAATTAAGATACTATTAGTTCATAGCTATAAAACATAGTTGTTAACATAAAGAGAACTAACATTTACTTATGACTTACTGTGTGTGGGGTACCATACAAATATTGTATAATTTTTAAGAAGTAGCTTTATTGAGATATGATTGACAAACAACAAACTGCACACGTGTAACTTATCATACACTTTGATAAGTTTTAAAATTTGTATATACCCATGAAACAATCACCCTCAAAAACTTTTTTCTGGGACTTCCCTGGTGGCACAGTGGTTGAGAATCTGCCTGCTAATGTAGGGGACACAGGTTCGAGCCCTGGTCTGGGAGGATCCCACATGCCACGGAGCAACTAGGCCCGAGAGCCACAACTATTGAGCCTGTGCGTCTGAAGCCTGTGCTCCGCGACGAGAGGCCGCGATAGTGAGAGGCCCGTGCACCGCGATGAAGAGTGGCCCCTGTTTGCCACAACTAGAGAAAGACCTCGCACAGAAACGAAGACCCAACACAGCAAAAATAAATAAATAATAAACTCCTACCCGCAACATCTTCTTAAAAAAACCCACAAAACTTCCTTCTGTCTCTTTGTAATCCCTTGGCCCTATTTCTTTCCACCCCTAGTCTTATCTTCAAGCAAACAATGGTCTGTTTTCTGTCACTATAGATTAGCTTACATTTTCTAGAATTTTATATTATCAGAGTCATACAGTATGTACTCTTTTTTGTTTGACTGCTTTCACTCAGCATACTTTGAGGTTCATCATATTGTGTGTATCAATAGTAAATTCATTTTCATTACTGAAGGATATTCTATTGTTTGGATATACCACAAGTTTATCCATTCATCTGTTGATTAATTTTATTTTTTTTGGCTGTGCTGTGTTACTTTCGGGATCTTAGTTCCCCAACCAGGGATTGAACCCAGGCCCACGGCAGTGAAAGCACAGAGTCCTAACCACTGGACCACCAGAGAATTCCCTGTTGATGAATCTTTAAGTCATTTACAGTTTTGGTGATTAAAAATAAAGCTGCTATGTTCAAGTTTTTAAATGGTTGTGTACTTTCATTTCTCTTCGGTAAATACCTAAGAGTGGAATGGCTGTGTCCTGTGGTAGGTGTATATTTCACTTTTTAAGAAACTACTAAACTGTTTTCCAAACTGATTGTATCATCTTACATTTTTGCCAGCAGTGTATGAGAGCTCCAATTGCTCCATGTCTTTGCTAACACTTAAGTCTGGCCAGTCTTTTTAATTTCATACATTGTAATATGTGTGTAGTGGTAATAGCTAATGGTATTGAGCATCTTTTCATGTGTTTATTTTGCCATGCATGTATCTTCTTTGGTGAAGTATCTTTTCAAATCTTTTGCCTGTTCAAAAAATTAAATAGTTTTCTTATTCAGTTTTGAGAGTTCTTTATATATTCTATACTTGTGTTACTTGTGTCTTTTATCAGATAAGAGATTTGCAAATATTCTTTGTGCCTTATCTTTTCATTTTCTTAACAGTATCTTTTAAAAAGCAGACATTTTGATGAAGTCCAATTTATCAATTCTTTTATGGATTGTGTGGTTTTTTTTTTTTTTTTGCGGTACATGGGCCTCTCTTTGTTGTGGCCTCTCCCGTTGCGGAGCACAGGCTCCGGACGCACAGGCTCAGCAGCCATGGCTCACGGGCCCAGCTGCTCCGTGGCATGTGGGATCTTCCCAGACCGGGGGACGAACCTGTGTCCCCTGCATCGGCAGGCGGACTCTCAACCACTGCGCCACCAGGGAAGCCCATGGATTGTGTTTTTGATCCATATCTAGAAAATCTTTGGTAGCTAGCCCAAGGTCACAAAGATTGTCTTCCCCTTTTCTTCTAGAAGTTTTATAGTTTTTGATTTTATATGTAGGTCTAGGATTCATTTCAAGTTAATCTGGTGTACGGTATGAAGTATAGATCAATTTGAAAAATATATATATAAATATCCAATTACCAGCACCATTTGCTGAAAGACTATCTTTTTCTCGCTAAATTACCTTTGCACTTTTGTCAAAATCAATTGTTCAAATGTGTGTGGGTCTATTTCTGGACTCTGTTCCATTAAACTGTCCATCTTTATTCCAATATTACTCAGTCTTGATGACTATAACTTTATAGTTAGTCTTTTTAAAAAATTATTTATTTATTTATTTTTGGCCGTGTTGGGTCTTCCTTGCTGTGTGCGTGCTCTCTCTAGTTGCGGCGAGTGGGGGCTACTCCTTGTTGCGGTGCGCAGGCTTCTCATTGCAGTGACTTCTCTTGTTGCAGAGCACGGACTCTAGGCACACGGGCTTCAGTAGTTGCAGCATGTGGGCTCACTAGTTGTGGCTCGGGGGCTCTAGAGCGCAGGCTCAGTAATTGAGGTGCATGGGTTTAGTTGCTCCGTGGCATGTGGGATCTTCCCAGACCAGGGCTTGAACCCGTGTCCCCTGAATTGGCAGGAAGATTCTTAACCACTGCGCCACCAGGGAAGTCTAGTGCTATTGTAAATAATGTTTAAAATTTTCAATTTCAGATTGTTTGTTGCCAGCATATGGAAATACAAGGCCAAAATACAAAAGTCAACGTATCCTGAAACTTTGCTAAACTCTTTTACTCTAGTATCAATAGCCTTTTTTTTTTTCCAGATTCCATAGGATTTTGTTCATAGACAGTCATGTCACCCTGAGTAAAGAGCTTTATTTCTTCCTTTCCAATTTTAAATTTCTGTGTTTTTATTGCCTTATCGAACTGGCTAGAATCTCCAGTACAATACTGAACAGAAAAGGTGAGAACAGACATCCTTACCTTGTTCATACTTAGGGGAAAGCATTCTTTCACCATTATGTATGATGTTGGCTGTAAGTTTCTCATAGATACCCTTTATCAGGTTGAGGAATTTGCCTTCTCTCAAGTTTACTGAGATTTTTTAAAAAATCATAAATGGATGTTGGATTTTATCAAATACTTTTTCATGATTTCTTTTCCTTTTTGGTCTGTTAATATGGTGAATTATATTAGTTGGTTTAAAAAAAACAACCTTGCATTTCTGGGATAAAGCCCACTTGATTGTGATGGATTATCCTCTTAAAATATTGTTTGACTGGTTTTGCTAAAATTTTCTTAAGAATTTTTACATTGATGTTAGTGAAAAATGAGTTAATAATTTTCCTTTCTTGAAACGTCTTTGCTGGTTTTGGTTTCAGTGTAATGCTCATTTTGTAGAATGAATTAGGAAATACTCTCTCCTTTCTAATTATCTGGAAGCATTTGTGCAGAATTGGAATTCTTTCTTCCTTTAGCACACCTCACTGGTGAATTTGTCTGGGTCTGGAATTTCCTCTGTGGAAGGGTTTTTAACTACAAATTAATTCCATTTTTTGGATAGATATAGGGATGTTCAGGCTTCAAAAAAAGTTCTTGAATGAGCTTTGGCAGTTTCTGTCTTTAAAGGAATTTCTCTCCCCTACTTTGGTGACTCCAATTACATACATCTTAGGATTCTTGAGATTGTTCTACAGCTCAATGATCTATTTTTTTTCATTCTCTTTCTATTTTTGATAATTTCTATTGTTAGGTCTTCAAATTCACTTATGTTTTTATCTGCCATGTTTAATCTGCCGTTAATCCATCCATTGTATTTTTCATCCCAGAAACTGTGATTTTCATCTCTCAAAGTTTGATTTGGGTCTTTTTATATCATACATATCTCAAACATATTTAATGTTCCTCTAAGTTCTTAAATGTGTGAAATGCAGTTATAGTAATTGTTTTATTGTCCTTGTCTATTAATTGTATCAGCTGTCTTTTTTCGTGGTTGATTTTGGTTGACTTTTTTTCTCTATGGGTTGTGTTGCTCTGCTTCTCTGAGTGCTTGTTAATATAATATTTGATTGGATGCTGCACATTGTGAATTTTATGTTTTTTGAGTGCTGGGTATATATGTATACTTATAAATATTCTTAAGCTTTGTTTCAGGACATAGTTAAGTTACGTGGGAACAATGTGATACTTTTGTCTTGCTTTTAAGCTTTGTTAATCAGAAACACAGAAGTGTTTAGTGTAAGGTTGATTTTTTGCCTTACTTTGAGGCAAAATCCTTCTGAATACTCTACCTAATGCCCCAGAAATTATGAAGTTTTCTACTCAGGATGAAAGAACTATTCCAGATCCTGTGTGTACTCTGGGTATTAGTTTCCCTAATCTTTACAGTCCTTTACTGAATACTTGAAGGGACCCTCTGGCTTGCAAACTCTGGCCACTTGATCTCTCTGGAGTCTCATATGTGTGTCTTCAGCTCAGAGTTGACCAGGCTTCATGTTGATTTCATGGCCTGGGAACTCTTATGGCAGTAAGCTGGCTCAGTCGTAGGGCTCACATCACTTATTTACCATCAGTCTCGAGCGGGTGAGCCAGCAGGCAGGTGGGCCCCAGCTGCAGCTGGAGTATTCCTTGGCAGGGACTTTGTCTTTTATTGCCTGATGTCCAGTGTCTTAAATAGTTGTTTTATGTATTTTGTCTTGTATTTCACTTGTTGAAAGTGGGAGGTAAAATTTGGTCCATATTACTCCTTTTTACCGGAAATGGAAATTACTTAATCGTAATAACTTCATTTTACAGTGAGTATTTTTTTATCCCTATTTTTCATGCAAGAAAATTTTGGTTCAGAGAGATTTCGTTCTAAGCTAATTAAAGGTAAACCAAGGGCTTAAATCCAGGTGTTTTTTTCCAAAGTCTGAGTTCTTTTCACTGTGTTAGGCTCATGGTATTGTCTGAATGGCAGTCAGGGCTTGGTTTTAGCTCAGTCTGTGACTTCAATGATATACATGATCTTAGTCAAGTCAAGCAAATTTTCTATGTCAGGGAACTCAAGGGAACCTTTCAATTGCTTTGTTCCAAGGCTACTCTTTAGGTCCTGACTGACTTCTCTTTTTATAGGCCACGTATTTTCAGCCTGGTTTTCGGTCTCTTTTAAAGCAATGACCCTACTTGTAAAGTTATTTTCCTTTAAAACTCCTTTCTCCCCCAGGTGCTTAGTGCAGAGTCTGGCACACAAAAAGGTCCTCAATTAATGCTTATTGAGTGAGTAAATAAATGGGTGTATGCATGATTGACTGAAGAGAAGGGTGCTGTTCCCTTCCTTGCCTTCTCCTAAAAGCCACAGCAGGAGGGTCCCAGGCCCCTGCAATTCCTGGACACCAGTGGAATCACATTAACATCAGCAATTCCCAGCGTCTGGTTCCACTCGGTCAAGCAGGCCCTTTAGCTCTCTTGAAACTCTTCCCCCCCACCCAGTAACAGTATTGCTGAATTTTTAAGAGTTCATGAAGGAATAACTACCAAGTATTTTGAACTGTTGGAGAGAAAAAAGGCACTAACTATAGTTACATAAACAGAAGGTGGTCAGTTTTTTGTTCCATCAGTTTAAAAACCAAAGTCTGAAATTCTGATTGTACCGGTTGCAGGCTGTAAATGTCACCTGTCAGCAAGAAAGTCATGAAATTCATAAAAGGACACTTTTCTTCCTAAGATCCCTCTGGTTTAAATAGCTCCTGCTGACCAGGTGATGGGATGAGTCAAGGCCCCTTTCTGGCACACTTGGCCATTACCAGGAGCACTAGCCACCTAGGAGGTCTTTTGCAGCCCAGTGGGCTATGGAACAAAGAGGAGGGGCCAGAATAGAAAATTCTGCTCAACAGTCCCACACGTGTCTTTGTCCTTCAGGCATGGTGACATCCCTATTTATTGTTTGATTCCACAAAATGGTTAGTCTCAGACTAACTGGCTGGCTTTTAGGGCCCTTGGGAATCCAGTTAAATTCAACCGCTGTTTATGGAGCATATGCTGTGTGCCCAGCTCGGTACTCTTATCGAAGTGATCTTTAGCTTTCTGTTTGGCAGATATCTCACTCCTTAATCCTTCACTCTGAAGACAGAACACTGAGAAGTAACACACTGGGGCCTGGGAGGATCAGCTCTGCAAAGAGACTGGTAGCTCTGATAGATTAAGGGGCTCTGATAGTTATAGGAATGCCCAGAAAATTCTCTGCCCTTTCTGATCTCACTCCCCTACTTATTCCCATCCTCTGAAAGGCCTGAATATGCTACAGTGTTTGGAAATTAGTTCAGGTAAGTCCAATGAAATATATACTATGATATAGGTGCTTCAATTTGTGTTTTAATTGCTTATTAAAATTCATACTTAAAAGTGGATATTTTATATATGCTAGTCATAGCTACATGTTTATTCATTTTGTCTTTATAAATACTTATTTGAGATAGGTGCTAGCATTTTCTCCAGTTTCTTCAGATGTGGAAACTGAAAAGGGTTAAGGTATTTACCAAACAAGTTAGAAACTGAAATTTAATTAAAATTCGATCAGCTCATTCTAGTTCCAATGCTCTTCTCGCTATACCCCTTCCTCTCAGAGGGACCTCGTTATGGGCCAATAACATTTGTTTTAGATCTTGAATTTACCTGTTAGTGCTTTTTCTTCTACCTATGCTGCTCACTACTAATTTTAGTCTTAGATAAACCTTATTTTAAATCCTGGATTTATCACTTAAAAGCTTTGTGACTTTGGGCAAACTACTTAACTTCTCTCACTCTCAGTTTCTTTAGGATAAAAGCACCTGCCTTTCAGGGTGTTGTTTTGAATATTCTGAGAGATTATGTATATAAATGCCTGGCACACTAAATACACTAGGAGTAACTATTACTAGCCATACAGTTCCCATTTCTTTCACAATGCATCCCCTCATTCCACTTGAAGCTTCATTCCATAAAATCTTCCCTTATTATTTAAGACCTCATGAATCTATATTTTCTGAGTTACTTCATCATTTACAACCTCTATTGTTCAATTTGGCAATTAATTATTGTTTTATATTTTTTATCTTAGTCCCTGACTAGTTTGGAAGCTTTGGGGAGCCATTGAACTAGGTCTAAGATCTCTGTATATTCTATGGTATTGAATACATCCTAGGTGTGCAGTAAATACTTGATGGAGTGCGATGCCTTAGATTCTTTGGGGGAGTAAGTCTTGTAGTCACAGTAGAAAGCAGAAGGCAGGGTATCCCAGTGCCACTGGCTTGTACTAACATGTCCAGCTCATATTGTTGTAGAGACTGAGAGGATAAAGGCAGCCTTCATATGGCCAAGCATACCTGTTTGTAGCAAGACTGGTGATTTTGGTTATGTATTGCCTCTCCAGGTTGCCTGACCCATAGTGACCTATGCACTGAGTCAGGGTGGCAGTGAGACCAAACCACAAGTCTCAGAGCATAGACTTTGAGTCTTACATCCATTCTGACTACCTTTGGGTCCTTGAGCAAGTTTTATCAGCCCTCTGAATCTGTTTGCTCATTTTAAAAATGGGGTAATGGTCTTTGCAGGGCTGTTATAAAGATAAAATGAGCTTTATTAATGCAAGGATTTAGTAAATGGTAATGTGCTATAAAATCTTTTAAAAATTACTTTTATTAAGAAGGATTTGGATCCTTGTTTTTACTATTTTTAAAAGGCAGAGAAGGGTATAATGAAGTGAATAAAAAGAGAGCTAACTTGTTGTTGCCCAAATTGTGCTTATCTAGAGTCAAGGAACAAAGGTTGAGCGAGACAGTTTTGGGCAAGGGCACCTGAAGATACTAGCAAGTTTATAAGCCAAGTGCAGAAAAATGTCCTAATCAGAAAAAAGGCTTGCTTTTTCAGAGTCCTAGAATACTGAGGGAGCTAAGATGGTTTTGGGGATGTGGGATAGAAGAGCAAGAAACAGGTATGATCTTGAGGGTCAGAGCTAGAGAAAGAGCCCATGGAAGGAGTAGAACCTGTGCTAATTCAAGGGTCCACGTGCCAATGATTAGCTATTTACCTAGCATATATACACCGGGCACTGTGGTAAGTATTTTCCAGTCTGTATCTCATTTAATCTTCACAACAACCTCTGGGTAGCCGATACTGCTATCCCTGATTTACTGGTGAAGAAATAGAAGCTTAGATGAGTTAAATCATCACAAGATCAGCTCTTGTTCTGCCTGACTGCAGATCCTAACTCTCAACCAATATGTCCTACTTTCTTGAAACCTGTGAACTAACGTTTCCACTTAGTTTGTTTCCCTCCAAATATTTTACTTTGGAGTAAAAACTACTTCTGTATGTGAACATACCAAGGTATGTGGTATTGTGATCTGGGTTAGGAGGGTATTGTCCTGGAGAAGAGGAAGTGGAGAAAGACCACAATCCTAGCGACAGACAGACAGACACACACACACCTCATGTTCATTGATTCTCTGGTCATCATGGAAGCAAAAATTTACCAAAGGCAGTGATGGAAACCCAGATTAGCAGAGAGCAGGGAGAGGGTGGTAAATTTTGGATTGGGGACTGCCCTGCAAGAGCCCCATTTCTTCTCAGCAGTGTGGGTCAAGATCACAAGCTGTTCCCTAAACCACATTCACCTCTTCCTGGAACAGTCCTTATTTCCAGATCTCTGTAGGGCTTCTTATATATCCTAACAATCTCCTGGGATGTGACCCTAATAATTCATTCTTCATACTGCTTATTAACTGAACATGACAGCATAGTTGAATACGATGGGCCTGGGAGAGAAAAGATTTTTTAATAGCTAAAAGAATTATTTAATCTCAATATTAAAAAGATTTCTCAATTTATTCCTCAAATCTTGTCTTGAGTCACCTCTTTATGGCTATCAACTGTACCAGGTACAGAGATGAATAAGAAACAGCCCCTAAGTCTAATGTAAAAATGTAAATGTGATACATTGTGATTATTACTAGAATAGAAGTTCCAGCAGTTAAAACCTCCCTCAATTAGAATAGATTACAAAGTAAAGTCATGAACTTTCCTGTTTCTGGAAGTTTCATGCAGAGGCTGGATAACCACCTGGTCATGACTGGATTCTTGCATAGGATCGGGACATGGACTACATGACCTGAAAATATTCTCTTCCTGGGCTGCTAAGACTATTATTTCATGCAGCAACTACAATGTTGTGGTAGTTCTGGCATTAAGGCAGAAGCAGCGTGGCAGGTATTCCTGGTTGCCTCTCCCCAATTTATTCTCTTTTCTAACTAAGAGAAATCCAAGTTTGTCCCAATTATGCCCAGCTTAAGCTACTCAGTTTGCCACTAGGGGTGGCCTTGTTACATCGTTCTGACAGTGAGATGCAAGATCAAGTCACCAAGTGGGGCTTCTGAGAAACCTTGTTAAAGGAGGCCGAGTCATCTGATAAGAGCCTTTTCAGCTTTTACATTTTACCTTTTGTCCCCTCTCCATCTTTTATTTTCTGCTAGGAACATGGCTATGATGTCTAGGGGTGGAATAGCCATTTTGTGACAAAAACCACTTTGCTTAAAGATAGACAGAAAAAGAAGAGAAACCTGTGTCTCTGGTGTCATCCTAGATACTCTTTACCAGCCTTGATTCCACACATGGGAAATTTTGGTCACAGGAAAAAATAAACCAGTATTTAGTTAAATCACTGTAATTGAATTTCTGTTAATTGCAGCCAAATACACTCTTAACTGATATATACAATATAGTGCAAAACATCTGGGTTCAAATTTCCGTTTCATCATTATTATCTATGAGACATTAGGCAAGTTACATGGATCTCATGAAATGTCAATCTTATCTTTAACTGACATGAACCATACATATCTTACAAGGCTTTTTGAAAGATTAAATGAGATGATATGAATGAAGTTGTTCAGCACATTGCCTGGTACACAGAAGGACCTCAATAGATGTTTCTTTGATTTTCGTAGTTGAATATCTCCCTAAATGTGGTCCTTGAGACCACTGAGAAAAGATGCTCATTTTATTGATGGGCAGAATCCATAGTAGGGATGTGCAAGATGACCCACTGATGTGTGAAAGGAAAATATTGGAAATTCTATTTAGATTTATTTATATATGTTTAACATTTCTGTTTTGAGTGCATTTTATCTTATAAGTACAGAAACACATGATCTAACTTAAATTAAAAAATTAAATGCTTGAAGTGCATAATAAAAAAAGGTTTGGAGGCTACTGCAACATTACTTGGGTTGCTTGTTTAGAAAAGGACAATTTCTGGGCCATTCATGACCATGAGGTGACTGCTTTCATGTGGGAGCACGGGGGAAGAGTATCTAGGTCTGTATGGGAGAGGCAAGGACAGCTTCCAGAAAAGGCATCACATGAGCCAAAGGCTGAGGAATTTTCCAAGAAAGAAAAGTATGTTCTAGGCAGAAGATTCAGCTGGGCAAAACTTCAGAGAAGGAGAGAGCTGGAGGGTTCTAGAAACTTAGAGTGCTTTGTTTTTTTTCTGTATCAATGTGGTGAGACAGTCAGGAGATGTGCCTGGGACCCAACCATACCATGCAAATGTTTAGGTTTCATACAGTTAGCCATTGGGAGACATGGAAGGATTTGAGGCAGAGAGACACCGTTAGATTTGTGTGTTAGATCACTCTAGGAGCAGAATGGAGAACAGGTTTGAGGGGACGGCAGCCTAGAGAGAAAAAGACCAGTGAGAAAGTCAGTGTTTTTGACCAGGTACGAGATGATGTGGGTCATCGAGGGAGCTGGTAATGGGAGTGGAGAGGAAGCGATGGATTTGAAAGATAATAAGAGGTTCACATCTATAAGACATGATATATCTTAGCGATATACTGGATATGATCAGTGAGGGAGACATGTTTTTTGCTGAAGTAATTAGGTGAATGGAAGGGCCATATCCCCAAAATAGGATGTTGAAGGAGGAGGCATTCTGCTGCTTCTGCCACCAACTGTCTGAACTTGACAAGTTACTTGACCTTTTCAAGTCTCATTTCTCTTCATCCATAAAATGAAATTGTTATGACTATTAGATATAATGGTATGTAGGAGGTACTCCATCCATGAAGGCTGACAATAACATCTTTTAGATGTTAAAATGCATAATATTTTATTTTCCCAAGTGTAATACATATGCTTTAGCATAGTAAAAAAATGCATGCATGCATCTTCAGAAAGTCTTGAAGTGTATGTGTTTGTATAGTTGTATTCACTTATACTTGCATAAAGGAACAGAGAAAGGATATACAACAGACTTAAATACCGAAGGGATGGAGATTGGAGTATGGGATGGGGGGAGGGAGGACGAGAAGGTGAACATAGAAATGGGAACAAGATTTTAAAATATGCACCCTTTTATATTGTCCTAAGTTTGAACCAGGACTGTATTTTAAAACATTAAATTAAAAAATTAGAACAATAAACAACAAGGTCTTAATGTATAGCACAGGGAACTATATTCAATATCCTGTGATAAACCATAATGGAAAAGAATATAAAAAAGAATGTATATGTGTATGAGTCACTTTGCTGTACAGCAGAGATTGACACAGCATTGTAAATCAACTATACTTCAATAAAAAAAAATCCTGGGTGACTTAAATGGTGTGAATTTCAGGCATGTGTCCAATGGGTTCCATCAAAAGTCCTGGGGCTCTTACACCTCTCTGCCTTTACAAAACCCACCTCTTTTCTGGAATTTTCCTCCTAACCTCCCCCCACCCCCAACTTCCTTTCTACCTTGGTTGACTTATTTTTTCCTTCCTTTCCTTACTTTCTGCTCCTCTTCCACCCTCCCCTCCTTCTTTCTTTCTAAAATATACACATATATCACCTATTCTGGCCTCTTAATCGCAATTATTAAGTAATAAGCAGAAATCCTTCAGCTATGAGGTTGACATAAACAAGGGCAAAAATTCACCTTTGCATAACACCAGAGCCAAAGGGAAACCAGAAACCTTAAAAGAAATTCAGAAGCTGTTTCTCTAATTAGACTGTGGGCTCTTGGAAAGCAGAGACTCTTGTCTTTTCTACCTTTGTGGCTCCAGTACCTTGCACAGTGGCTGGTACACAGTAGGTGCTCAGTAAATGAGTGCTAAACTCAATTGAAAAAACTAATAGGGCATGTCCTTCCTTCTCTTAAGAATTTTTGTCTGGAGGTGAAGAACTCTGAATTTTGAAAATTAAATGATGCAATATACACAGAAGCAGGAAAATGGTTAAGAGTGTGAAACTGAAGGGCAGGTAGACCTGGGCTCAAATTCCTTTTTTACAAATAACTATGTGACCTTGGCTAAGTCACTTAACTTCTCTGAACCTGTTTTCATCTGTAAAACGTGTACGCCTGGGTACGCACACACACGCACACCAGTTTCAGATGGCTTGTAAGACAATTGAATGGGATAACCAAAGTAAAGACCTTAGCACAATGCCTGGCACCTAGTAATTGCTTAGTGTTGTTTCATTGCACGTGTTATTGCTGAACGTGAAATCTAGTTACTATAACAATTTCTGCAAGGTCAGATCAATGGTACAGGTCTCAAACTTATGAAACCTGAAAGAGCCTCAACTAAGAGAGGAGCTGAGGAGGAGAGAGTGGATTAGAAGCCCATCAGCAGAGGGTAGTTGCATCTTTAAATTGAGTTCCTTGCTGAAGCTATAACTGGAAGACGAGAGAAACCGGCTTGGAGTCATGGATTTTGTGCATGACAAAATGATTAGAACAAAGTGCAGTGTTGGCTGGTGGCCTCATGCTTGTTATCTCAGAAGTGCAGACCTTATGCACCTCTATCTGATTCATTTTCAGCAATGTGCTTTTTTTGTGGGTGGGGTGGAAAGAGGAGGGATGACAGAAGGATATTGGTGGATGATGGGAGAGAATATTTGAGGATAGAACCAAATAGACCAAGATTCCTGTGCTTTTTAACTCATTGATTGCCAGGAACCTGGCTGAGGCAGAGCATTGGTTTATTCAGCTTTTTATGCAGCTCAGCAGCCTGTTAACAATATGTGTCTGAGTCACAGGAGGTCAAGTGACTGCAGTTTCTCTGATGAGTCATTGTCTTGCTTCCACTAATGTCCTGGTGGCTGGGGCTGACTTGTTTACTGAGAGCAAGCTACAGCTGTCTGCAGGTACAGACTCACTTGTGCTCCAGACCTCATCAGAAGAGCCAACAGGCTTGATTCCAGAGCTTCTGCACTCCTGGAAAGTCCTGATGTGGAACAGGTGGTAGGGGCAACCCTATGTGATGTGATAATGCTCCTCCCTTTGATTTGATATTGTAGTGAGCAAGTGTTTAGATTGGGAACCCAAAGGGTTGAGCAAGAGGTAGAAGGTGTGAATAGCACTAATTACATCACTCAGGATCCTAGCAAGACAGATGACACAGTCACACTGGGCAATTGAGGAGCACTTAATAGACTATTTACAAGGTGTGGGCTGGGTTCAGGGAAACAACAAGGGATGATGCAGGGTCTCTCGGAAAGCAAGAGTGGGGAGCCATTAGTAGGCTGAAGAAGCAAGGAGAGGAAGTGGTTACTGGAGTTGGGAGGGAGGAAAAGTATGGAGAGGGTCACCTGAGAGGAGCTATGGCCATCACTTAAGGGTTACAGTCAACTTCTGGTCAACCAACAGGAAGGGAGCAAGAGGAATAAATACCTAACCTCACTCTCCTTCCACTCTCCCTTCTTAGATCCTTCCACTGGCCAACTCTAACTGGAAGCCAGTGAGCAAGCGGGCCATTGATATGGGTCACAGAGGTCACCCTCCTGGGGAAGGGGGTGGGTGGAAAAGGGAGAGAAAGGATCTGGGAGGCAAACAAAACATTTAGTACTACTTCCTTGCCTAGACATGCTAGTTTCCTCTCTGGTTCTCAGTTTTGTTCATCAGTAAAATGGGGAAATCACTCTACCTACTGTGTTTTGAGAATAGAATGAAATAATGTGGGTAAAATGTTTTGAAAAGCCCCAAAGGGTTTTGTGAATGTTGAGCATGAAGTTGCTGAGTAGCTGCTACGTTTCAAGGAAGAAAATGTCATAGTGACCAGAGTAAATTCCTTGCTTCCAAGTCAGTTTACCAGCCCTTTTTTAAAAAAAATTGTGTTTTATATTGGAGAATAGTTGATTAAGAATGTTGTGTTAGTTTTAGTTGTCCAGAAAAGTGATTCAGTTACACATATACATGTATGTATTCTTTTTCGAATTCTTTTCCCATTTAGGTTATTACAGAATATTGAGCAGAGTTCTCTGTGCTATATAGTAGGTCCTTGTTGGTTATCTATTTTAAATACAGCAGTGTCTACATGTCAATCTCAAACTCCCAATCTATCCCTCCCCTCCACCCTTCCCCCTGGTAACCATAAGTTCGTCTCTAAGTCTGTGAGTCTGTTTCCATTTTGTAAATAAGATCATTTGTATAATTGTTTTGATTCCTCATGTGATATCGTATGATATTTGTCTTTCTCTGACTGACTTACTTCACTTAGTATGATCATCTCCAGGTCCAACCAAGTTGCTGAAAATGGCATTGTTTCATTCTTTTTAATGGCACCAGCCCTTCTTGAGACCCTATTAAGTATATAGCCCACACCTGAGGCTGAACATGGGATAGATGGGTGGCTATAAAAAAAGGTGATGACAGATACAAGGCATAGCCACTTCTCCCTCAAAAGCTTGTACTATAGTTAGAAAGATATGAAGGTGTGTGTTCATGTGTGTATACTCCTTTATCTACATATGAAATGTATAGAATAGAAAGATAGGATGATATCTATGTCTATCATGTGAATACACACACATGTAAAAATAATGCAGTCACTTATGCAAAATGAAGCAATACAGTTAGGAATGATTAGAGCTGGTTAGGGACAGTCAGGAAGGTATTCAGAAGAATGGAGTTTGAGTTGGAAACTGGATCTTGAGGTGCCAGCCTTTGGCCTGTCCAGGTTGGTGAGTTATTATTCTCCTTCCATGTTTAGAAATAGACCTTTTCAAAAAGAGGAGGAAATATTTGAGTTCTTTCAACTTACATCTTTGTTTCTTCTTTTTATCTCCAATGTCAGGCATGGTATTCTGAAGGTCCTCAAGAAATGTTTGTTAACTGAATCAGTAAAAAAAAAAGATCTGGCACTTGTGCTGTTTTATTAAGTGAGAGAAGAGAATTCATAGGATAACAGTGTTTCTTTTCAGCACTGGTCTCTATGAGAATTCTTCCAAGGGTGTTTAAAAAAACCACTGCACGCAAAAGAACCCACAGTGAGTGAGCTTAGCATATGCATTTGATAAGTGATTTGCATATGATTAGTGTGTGCATAGATTGCAGTCTTGGAAATTTCCAGACAGAAAATGACTGCTCTCTGGGAGATGTTTAGTTTATTAAGAGCCTGTGGCATGCCAGACATGTTTCTCCTCTTCTTCAGTTCTGGGACTCAGTAGAAAGAGATGAGTAAGGGTGGTGATAGTCTCCTCAAATAGTTGTCAGGTTATTGTAAAGCTTAAAAACAGTGGTTAGCCCTCAAGCACTTGTCCCATAAATGTTACTAGTCAAGGACTCAGAATGTAGCAATGTGACAGAGTGTTAGAGTAACATTATCCAAACTTCTTTGAGCAAATATCAGTGGAAATGATACTGGTGTGGGACTGCTCAGAAACACTGCTATGAACTCAGAAATCACTGGCTCTGAGCCCATGGGGCACAACCCAGAGAACAGAGCCCTGGAGCCATGCCAAGGCTTCTTGAGCTTTGAGATGTGTCTGTAGCAGGTAGGAGCTCTTGAAACAGGCTGAATATTGTGGAATAAAAGCACAGCCTGCCCTTCCTATCATCTCCCAGAAGAAGAAAGAGGAGAACATCACCCACTCAGAAGCTTGAGGGCCACAGAGGATGTTTGTTTCAACTCCTGCTCTCCCCCAGGCTCAGGGCTGCGGGGGTGTGAGGCTGGTGTCAGGCTTCCGATGACCAAAGAACAACTTATGCCACACCTCAACCTAAACACAAGACTGCCAAGCCCTGGTAAAGGACCACAAATGATGAGATGTATATATGCCCAGGTGGGCCTTGTCTGTTGAATTTTTTTTCCATTTATTTTTATTGAGGTAAAACACACATAAGATAGAATTAACCACTTTAAATTGTACAGTTCATTGGCTTTTAGTACATTCACAATGCTGTGTAACCATCACCACAATCTAGTTTCAAGACATTTTCAACATCCTAAAAAAACACCCCATGCCCATTAAGCTGTCATTCCCCATTTCCCCCTTTGCCCAGTCCCTGATAACTGCCAATCTGGGTTTGGTCTCTATGGAGTTATCTATTCTGGATATTTCATATAAATGTAATCTACAATATGTGGCCTTTTATGTCTGGCTTATTTTTCACTTAGCATAAAGTTTTCGAGGGTCATCCATGGTGTGGCATATATCAGTACGTCATTTATTTTTATGGCTAAATAATATTCCATTGTATGAAGATACCATATTGTGTTTATCCACTCATCAGCTGATGGAAATTTGGGTTGTTATCACCTTTTGGCTATTGTGAATAATGCTGCTATGAAATTCATGTACCAGGTTTTTTTGAATACCTATTTTCAGTTTTAGGGGGCTATATACCTAGCAGTAGAAATGCTTGCTGAGCAATATGATAATTCTGTGTTTAGCTTATTGAGGAAACAGCAAACTGTTTTCCACAGCAGCAGCACCATTTTATATTCCCACCAGCAATGTAGGAGGGTTCCAGTTTCTCCACATCTTCACCAACACTTATTTCCCATTTAAAGAAAGGGTTTTAGCCATCTTAGTGTGTGGTTTTGATTTGCATTTCCGTAGTGACTAATACTGGGCATCTTTTCATTCCCAGTTTCATTTTAACTCAATGGAAATATTCTAAAGCTATAAGTTTCTGCCCTTGAGGGGATCCGTAGTAGAATTTAGATGGTAAGTTCTCATGTGTAGATTTGTTTAGCTATCTTTGAGTCATGTGGAGTAGGCTACTATGGATGAGTTGCAAAGTCTTTCCAGATATGACCATTATCTTCAGCAGAGCTAGAGATTTCTTCATTTCCATTTCTCTGTAGTTTCCTGCCTCTGTGTTTTAATAACTGGATCTTACCATTCCTCTGTGAGTCCTCAAATGCAATCTGCAATTGCACTGATTTTGAGTTGTTGTAACTGGTCTTGAGTATTCTGAGATTGGGCCATATTTTTTTAATTTTAATTTTATATTGGAGCATAGTTGATTAACAGTGTTGTGTTAGTTTCAGGTATACAGCAAAGTGATTCAGTTACACATATACATGTATCTATTCTTTTTAAAATTTATTTCCCATTTAGGTTATTACAGAATATTGAGCAGAGTTCCCCATGCTATATAGTAGGTCCTTGTTGGTTATCTATTTTAAATATAGTAATGTGTACTTGTCAATCGAGACTGGTACATATTAAGAATATATAGTGAGATCACATTCCTCCTTCTTATTTGGGTATTATTTATTCAACAGAAATGTTCTCTTCTTCCTAGTAGGATTGCAGATAAATACAGGATATCCTGTTTTGTTTTATAATTTACCTAAATCTGGCAACTCTACTTACTGGGCACTTAGCTGGACTGCACTTCTCAGTGTTCCTTGCACTTGGGGGTGGCCATGAGACTGAGTTCTACCAGTGTAATGTTTGTAGAAGTGATGTGCCATTTCTACGACCAGCCCATTAAAAACCTCCCATGTGCGCTCCTGCATGATTTTTCCTTTTTGTAATTGGCTAGAATGGAGAAAACTTCTAGGGTGACTTTGGAAACTGCATGTTGAATTTAGGAGAGCTACTGTTAGACTGACTGCATAGAGGAAGACCACCCCATAACTTATTCACTTTTCTGCACTATGTGAGCAAAAAATAAATTTTTATTGTATTTGGACTATTGTGCATTTGGGGATCTATTATATTTGTTACATGAATAGTTTACTTAACCAATAAATATATGCAGGGGGTTAAGTAATTTTATTGGTGACTAAATTGCTAGAGAAAGAACTCAGTATGGAACAGCTAACTGAATAATATGGGAATTATTTATAACTTCCAAAAGCAGTGCTGTAAAAGTGTGCCAGTAGGCTCTTGCTATGTAATCATTAACTCTAGAACTTAGTGGCTTAAGAGAACAACAGTCATTTTATTATCTCAGGTTCTGTGGGTCAGGAATTTGGGAAGGGCTCAGCTGATCAGGATATTATTTATACTGAAGTTCAATTCAATCAGTATTTAATGTGGAAACTCATCTTATGGAAGCCATGATTTGTGCTGTGGAGGGAAGTCAGAAAAGTAGATGGCATGATTCTGATCATCAGGAAGCTTGCAATACTATCAGACTTGCCCACATGGATAGGTACAAAATAATATAAAACACCTAGTTAACGTGTTAAAATCATTCATTCAGCAAATTCTTGCGGGGCGGAGTCAAGATGGCATATTAGGAGGACGCAGAATTGGCGTCTCCTCAAAACTAGGGCACCTACTATGCACCAGTGTGAGACCACGGACATCTAAGGGGACGGGAGGAACCCCCAGTGACCGGGTAGGATGTGGGGCATGGGGGGAGTGAAAGGGGAGGAGAAGGGGAGGCGGACGGCCCTGGCACCCCTGAGGGGCGGCTGGAGGAGGGAAAGGGATCCCACGCCCGAAGGAGGAAATTGGGGAACCATTGGGAGGGCAGAGAATCAAAAGGGAGCATGGCCAGGTTTCCCCTGCCCACTTGGGCCCCCGGGAGCCTGCTCAGATCCTGGGCCCGATTCTCTGCCCACCTAGACCCCCTCCAGCCGCTCGGGTCCTGAGGGAGTGGGAGGGAGGGAGGGAGGGGGAGCAAAAGTAAAGGCCGTACCTCCGGGACCTGGATCCCTGAGGGGTGGCTTGGGGAGGGGAGGAGTTCCTACACCCAGCGAGACCCACCCACAGTTAGGGGTCCAGCGTGGACGGGGGAAACCCTGGGGGAGATGGTGGGGGAAGGGAGCAGAGGAACGGAAGGGAACGCAGCCAGTGCTTTCCCTGTCCACTTAGGCACGGGGGAGCCTGTTGGGCTCCAGGGCCTAATTCTCTGCCCTCGGAGCCTCCCTCCTGCCCGGCAGAGCCCAAGCCCCGCCCCTACACCCTCACCCAGGGCCCTACCTCCAAACTCCGGAACTCCACACTCCACAGGCCCAGCTTTGGACGTGCTGCCTCTCCCCTTTCTCGCAGGTCCTAAGTAGAGGCCCTGCCCCACACTTGAATGTCACCACCCCACCTGCCTAGATCCTGCCCCACCCTAAATCTGTCCCTGCCTAAGTTCCACCCCCGCCTAAACTCTGCCCCCATAACGAAGGCTTTTTTTTTCTTTTTTCCTCTTTTAAATTTATTTATTTATTTATTTTTGGCAGTGTTGGGTCTTCGTTTCTGTGCGTGAGCTTTCTCTAGTTGCAGCGAGTGGGGGGGCCACTCTCCGTCGCGGTGCGCGGGCCTCTCATTGTCGCGGCCTCTCTTGTTGCGGAGCACAGGCTCCAGACACACAGGCTCACGGACCCAGTTGTGGCTCACAGGCCCAGTTGCTCCGCGGCATGTGGGATCTTCCCAGACCAGGGCTCGAACCTGTGTCCCCTGCATTGGCAGGAAGATTCTCAACTACTGCGCCACCAAGAAGCCCTTTTTTCCTCTTTTAGATTGTGGTTTTGTTTTACCTTGTTGATACTTACATATTTTTATTTTTCCTAATAAATCTTCTTTCTAATTTTATTTTATTCTTTATATTTTGTTATTCTCTCCTTTTGGCTTGTTCCCCACCCCCCCTTTTTTTCCATTTTTCTGTTGTTTTATTTTACCTTGTTGCAGTTGTTTCAATTATAGTTTTATTTTTACTAATATATTCTTATCTTTCTAATTTTATTTTGCTTTTTAATTCTTTGATATTGTACTGCTCCTTTTTTTTTTTTTTTTTAGATTCCATATATAGGTGTTAGTATACGGTATTTGTTTTTCTCTTTCTGACTTACTTCACTCTGTATGACAGACTCTAGGTCCATCCACCTCACCACAAATAACTCAGTTTCATTCCTTTTAATGGCTGAGTAATATTCCATTGTATATATGTGCCACATCTTCTTTATCCATTCATCTGTCGATGGACACTTAGGTTGCTTCCATGTCCTGGCTATTGTAAATAGAGCTGGAATAAACATTGTAGTATATGACTCTTTTTGAATTATGGTTTTCTCAGGGTATATGCCCAGTAGTGGGATTGCTGGGTCGTATGGTAGTTCTAGTTTTTTAAGGAACCTCCATACTGTTCTCCCTAGTGGCTGTGTCAATTTACATTCCCACCAACAGTGCAAGAGGGTTCCCCTTTCTTCACACCCTCTCCAGGATTTATTGCTTATAGACTTTTTGATGATGGCCATTCTGAGTGGTGTGAAATGATAACTCACTGTAGGGTTTTTTTTTTTTTTTTTTTTTGCGGTATGCAGGCCTCTCACTGTTGTGGCCTCTCCCGTTGTGGAGCACAGGCTCCGGACACACAGGCTCAGTGACCATGGTCATGGGCCTAGCCGCTCCACAGCATGTGGGATCTTCCCGGACTGGAGTACGAACCCGTGTCCCCTGCATCGGCAGGCGGACTCTCAACCACTGTGCCACCAGGGAATCCCCACAGCATTTTTAACCAGGATGAGGGAAGTAAGGACATGATGGGGGTGAGGAACAGTGAACAGATGGTAGAATTAATTGACTGTAGGCCCTAGTGAGGCTGATGGATTATTGCAGGTAGGCAATGTAGAGAGTGACCTGGAAAGAGAAGTGGATGGAGGTCTGACTGTGGGATGTTTGAACCTGAGATTATGGGTGACTGTAGATTTTGGTAATGACAAGGACTAGGGGTTGGCCCAGGGGAGATGGACTGAGATAGGGTAGAGGACAAAATCACTGCAGGGGGGAGGATGGAAGAACAAAGAGAACAGTGTTGAAAGTATCAGCATGGAACTGAAATTACTAAGAATTAAGACAAGTATGTTGTTAGAGTGACAGTGACAGTGGCCTTGAAACATGAGGGAGAATGACCAAGAAGTTGGTAGATGTCTACAACAAGGTGGGGGGTGATAACATACGGAGATATAGATTGAAAACTGGAAAATTTTAGGGAAAGGGAAAGAGAATGATTTAGAAACAGCAATGGAGGAGCACGGAGTATACCTACCTCATTTTTAGTCCTAAGAATTTAGGACACATGAAGGAGACAACAGCTACCACTATAGACTACTCCAGTAGTCTGCAGACAGGGTCCTCAAGGAAGAACCAGGTTTTTGTTAGTAACTTTGGAGAAAAGTTGAGGATAGAAGAGAATTTACTGCTAATAGACTGTGGGGTGCAGAGGGCACAGTGGAGGGGGTTCAGCAGTAGGGGAGAGATGGAGATAGGAGAGATGACCAGACTAATGAAAATAATATAGGCCCCATATTTAATGCAGAGATTATTAATGATAGTATGAGAAAGTTCTTTCCCTTCTCTGCTTCTGACTGACTGTTGCCATGAACTAGGGCTCTGCCTGCAGTAGGTAGTATATGTCCTAGTTCTCTCCTGTCTAAAATGGATCTAACTTTTGGAACAGAGAGAAGCAGATAATAAAAGAGCCCTCAGCCAACAAGGCAAGATTTGACATAACTGTCCACCAACTCTCTAACTGATTGCCCTAAAAGAGACTTCTCTGATTTTCTTGTTCTGTTTGGATCAAGTCATCTGGGTAGGACAGAAAAAATCTTTGAAAAGCCCATCCCGGTTGCATGAAAGACTTGGCAAAGGGAAATTTTTCCATTCCATTGCAGTGTCTAGCCCCTTTGGATTGTGAGAGAAATTGTGTCAGTGGATGGAGGACCAACACCAACACTGCAGCTAGATCCTTCCCTAACTAGCCACTGTTGAAAATTGATTTTAAAAGGAAAAAAGAAAAAAATTAGTATAGGTGATAAATGGCTCATCTGAAACATATGCACACTCATTCACAGAAAACATAATTGTTTTCTTGCTGCTACCATGGCCTCCTTGGCAAAGCTGTTTTGCAGATGTCAGTGGCCTGAAGGGACTCTCTCAGTGTGAGTGTGTGTGTGTGAAAAATTCCTGTCCTGCAGTAAGATATAAGTAGAGCATGCCCTAAAGGAATCAGAGGCATTGTACACTGAGTTTTGGATTCAGTCTTCCCAGCTGAACTTTTATTTTTCAGAACATATTTCTTCAGCAATAAGGTGTTTTCTGGAAATTTTTACCAATTAAAAGAAATAAGCTGCATAAAAGGGAGATGGGGGTCAAAGCTGCCTATTACCTTTTATGTGATTTTCTTTCTATTCTCTCAGCACATATCAGCCAGCATTTAAACTCCTAAAATGTATGTGAGAGTGGAAGAAAACAGAAAAAAAACTTTCCTCCAGCTACTCTAAAAGGAGAAGATTTTGAAGGTCTTATAGGACTACACAGAGAAGATTTTATCCTAGTGACTGGTGCATGGAATAGTGAAGTGGTGGTAAAATCAAGGGTCTACGGTTTTGTTGCTTTTTCCGGGTTCAGCTCTGAGACCTCAGGGTACTGACTTCTCACAATGAGTTGCTCTTTGGCAGACTTGATACAGGACTAATTCTTAGATCTGCAAATATTTTTCAAAGACAAATGAAGGTGCTAGCTGGGAGGAGGGTCAGCAGACTGAGGGAAACAGTGTAGAGTGGGAGTCCTGCTTGAATGGTCACCAAGGAAAGTAAAAAGGAGGCTTCCGCAGGGAGTGGGAAATTTTGGAGATCCTTGGTTCCAGAGATACTGGGTTCCTTTGCCTAATTTTGACTGAGAATCTGAAAATTATACTTGTGTCATTGGCTACCTTGATTCTATTAATACTTTAAGCCCTTTTCAGCTATACATGGAGTACACAAAAATTGTAAAGGAATTAAGCTTAATTATAATTGCTCCATCAAAGTCAATCTTGGCTCACTTTTGCCACCTCTTAACTCGCTGCTTCCTGGATGTTCTTACCTATTTGTGAAAACTCATTTTGCTTTCCATTACTTTGTCATGCTTGATTCCTAGTGAATTGTTACTTCCACCTGCACTTTCTGTTTGGTTATTTCTGGGCTCTTCCTAAGAGTGAACTCTTCAGCAATTCTTACTTAC
Source organism: Kogia breviceps (assembly GCF_026419965.1). NCBI lineage: Eukaryota > Metazoa > Chordata > Mammalia > Artiodactyla > Physeteridae > Kogia > Kogia breviceps. The sequence continues at coordinate 50,922,755 of NC_081310.1, read as the reverse complement.
TAGATGAAAGAATCCTAAAATTGATGAGACCCATGAATAGTAAGATTCTTGAAGATATTTTCTCACATAGATCTTTATAACATAAATCATTTAAAAATTAAAAACATTTTGGTTATTAATAAAACATTATAATCCCTGTGTAGGTTTGGATAATTATAAATAAAACGTCTAATAGTCATTTGGTACTGTGCAGTTTCTAGAATGTTTTAGTGTTCATTATTTATTTGATTTCACAGCAGTTTCATGCATTAAGAGGAATGGACATTAATATACCCATTTTATAGATGAAATTAAGGGCTAGGAGAGTGAATCACACAGCAAGCAGGAACTTGAATCCCAGTCTGCTGACTTAAGGTCATGGCAATTGAAATAATTTATGTAAAGACAAAACCTGCTTTTGTTCACAAACAATACTGTGCATTTTATTTTATTTTTATGAATTTATTTTATTTATTTATTTTTGGCTGCATCGGGTCTTCGTTGCTGCGTGTGGTCTTTTTCTAGTTGTGGTGAGCAGGGGCTACTCTTCGTTGCGGTGTGCAGGCTTCTCACTGCGGTGACTTCTCTGTTGCAGAGCACAGGCTCTAGGCGCACAGGCTCAGTAGTTGTGGATTGCGGGCTCTAGAGCACAGGCTCGGTAGTTGTGGTGCACAGGCTTAGCCTCTCCGCGGCATGTGGGATCTTCCCGGACCAAGGTTTGAACCCGTGTCCCCTGCATTGGCAGGCGGACTCTCAACCACTGCGCCACCAGGGAAGCCAATACTGTGCATTTTAAAATGTTTATTTTTAATTTTTTTATACAGTTTTAATGTTTACACTCCATTTACAGTTATTAAAAAATATTGGCTATATTCCCTGTGTTGTACAATACATACCCAGTAGTTTACTCCTCCCACTGTCCCACCTCCTATATTGCCCCTGTCCTCCTCCCCACTGGTAAACACTAGTTTGTTCTCTAGGTCTGTGAGTCTGCTTCTTTTTTGTCATATTCACTAGTTTGTTGCGCTTTTAAGATTCCACATATAAGTTTACCATGTATTTTTCAATCTCAATATTAGGTTGGCAAATGCAGGTACTGTGTTTTCCTGGGTTCAAAGTTTTCACACAGGGATCCAAGTATGGCCCCTTAAAGCACATCAGAGAGCATCTCTGGTAGTTCTTAGCTGTGGGGCATTAGCCAAGCCACCTAATCTCTCCAATTTCTGTTTCCTTAATGGAAGAGGGAATGGTGTTGCTATCTGTTAGTTATTACTTCAAAGGTAGCTGTGTTGATCTAATGAAATAACTGATGTGAAAATGGTTTGAGGCTATAAAGCAGTAACAAAAGCTCTCAGCGTTATTCATCACCACTGTCTTTGGCAAAAGGTCCAGGAGGGAGGGGGTTCAGTTGGGTGTCAATTGTATCATCATGGATGTACTTTTCTGAGGTTTATACTTCTCCTGTAAAATAAAAGAGAGGAGACCTGGTGAAACAGGCAAAGCTGTCTTAGGGCACTCTCACTGTGGTGTGTGTATGAGGTCCTCCCCATTCTTGTCCCCTTGCCCCAGTCCCAGACCCCCATTTCTAAGCTGGCACTGCTGTAATGTAATCTTTTCTAAGATATGATAATGGCTTAAAGTAATTTTTTCTCTTTTCCAAGTGATGTTTTCCCATTAACGTAACACTCAGAGATCCCATAAGAATAACTCTACATTGGCAGAATTTGAGAGTCATTACAAGCTTCTTGGGGAAGGGGTTAGGTATATTTTTATTTTGGATTGTGGCTGACTATTACTTAAGTTGTTCCCAGACTGAGACTATCATACTTTGTATTACCATTTCATGTATTACCGTTACATAAATGCCAGAGGTTATTTATTTTTATTGCAGTATAATATTAAGTGTACAGCTCAATGAGTATTGACAAACATATACAACTACATAACTACCATCACAGTCAAGACATAATTTCCATGTGCCCTAGTCCCCCATCCTCAGCTCCAGACTGCCTTCTGTCAACACAGATTGTCTAGAATGTCATATAAATGTATTCATATAAGATGTAATATTCTATGTCTGGCTTGTTGATTCCATAGATTATGAACTATGCTTTAAGTAAACAAAATTCAGTACATGTAACTACTTTCCTACAACTGTGAATAGTCTGCAGTTTTGTGTACTGAATGAACTCTTGGCTAATGATAGTCCATGTGATCATGGTGGCCTGGGCATCTCACATTTTTACTGCTTAAATCAGACAGAAATATTTCCCATTTAAAAACCTTAGTTAGGGGCTTCCCTGGTGGCACAGTGGTTGAGAATCCGCCTGCCGATGCAGGGGACACGGGTTCGTGCCCTGGTCTGGGAAGATCCCACATGCCGTGGAGCAGCTGGGCCCGTGAGCCATGGCTGCTGAGCCTGCGCCTCTGGAGCCTGTGCTCCGCAATGGGAGAGGCCACAGCAGTGAGAGGCCCGCATACCGGAAAAAAACAAAACAAAACAAAACCTTAGTTATAGTTAGCTAGTTATTCACTGCCATTGAGTGGCAAAGTTTTGGGGATAGGGAAGCTTGAGGACTCTCCTGCTTCTATTTGCAAAGGTCTTTTAACCTTACATTATGCAACACTTTTGTCTTTGATAAGCTGGTGTGTATGTAAACCAATTATGGGTCAATCAAATGGCATTTATTCAACTTTTATATTTTTTAACTCTTCTTAAAAGTTTTAAAATTTACTTTTGGCTGCATTGGGTCTTCACTGCTGTGCGCGGGCTTTCTCTAGTTGTGGTGAGCGGGGGCTACCCTTCCTTGTGGTGCAGAGGCTTCTCACTGCGGTGGCTTCTCTTCTTGTGGAGCACGGGCTCTAGGCACTTGGGAATCAGCAGTTGTGTCTCTCGGGTTCTAGAGCACAGGCTCAGTAGTTGTGGCTCACGGGCTTAGTTGCTCCTCGGCATCCTGGACCAGGGATCGAACCCGTGTTCCCTGAATTGGCAGGTGGATTCTTAACCACTGGGCCACCAGGGAAGCCCCTATTCATCTTTTTAAATTGTAAGAGTAATACATGCTCATTGTAGAAAATTTGAGAAATAAAAGGAAAAGGACAGTAATTTTTTCCCCATACTTTCTCATAGGGAATAACATTAAATTTCTGGGTATATTTCTTTCCAGTTCTTTTTCCTAGACATGGCCTTTTATGTAGATATGGTAATACTTTATATAAAAGTTTGTACCCTGCTCTTTAAATTTAATATTTCATTCTTAGCATTTCTTTGTATCATTAAAAAGTCTTCATAAACATTTTAAATGGCCATTTATAGCTTACCAAATAGATATTATTGTAATTCTATATATATACATAGTTGTGTATATATATATATATATATATATACGTATATATACACACGGAGAGATTTATAATTCAATAAATGAGAATTAAGCACTAGAGGAACCTTCACCTTTTTAAAATCTATTAGTATATATGGATTATATTTACAGGAGAACACAGTCATACCTACTTGATAGAAAGAAGCACAAACTGGCTGCTATATCAGACTTAAGTGATATAGGGAGTTCTCCTTAACCCTTTTCTCTAATACTTTACACTTGCCTACTGGTATTTGTGCTCTGCATGTGTGTAGATTTATCCATGCTTCCATGAGACTACTGGTGAGTTCCCATCTGTTGGATCTCAAATTGACAGAAGCCATACAGAGTGGTGCTTCCAGAGTTATTTTGCTTCTTGATGACAGCTGATGAAAAATATGGACAATAAAACTGGGAGTCTTTGCCCTCTCAACACCACCCTCCCCCCCTACCCCAGACTAAAGGAAAGAAGCCCTGAGGGCATAAGTGTCAACTACAATGGCTACAGTATTGAAAGTCTGTATATCTATATTGGATGTTCACAGGGTTTACAGAATTCAAAAGATGCCCACAGACAAGATGATTTGCAGTAAGATCTAAAATCTCTCCACAAGATAACCTTTAGAGAAAGAACTGAAGGCCTTGAATAGGTCTTAAATAGTACACAGAGTAAGAATATTGCATCTTTGCATTCACTCTCAAAGGTGTAGGTTGTCTTTCTGTCAAAATTTTCCCCCTGCTTCTTACTTTCAAGTTTTCCCTTGCTAGTTGTTTTATCCAAGGTAATTTATGAGCAAATGGTGTAAAGTGTGTCTGTGTGTGTTTAATTTCTCTTGATTTCATGTTACTGTAGCACTGATTCTGGAAATGGGAAGTAAAGAAGGAAAGCAATTAACAAGACTAGTTCAGGATGATTTCTTGAAGGAGGTGGGTGGGACTGACTTTTCCTAAGTTCTAGAGAATAGAGATGATAGGCATTGCTTCAGTGCACATGAAATTCAAATTTATCTAAGGATGATACATTCTCTGTCTAATGCATGGTAGCACTGTCTCCTAGAGTGGAGTGCAAGATACTCGAGGCAAGGATGAGTGCTTCTGAATCTTTTATATTCCTCACAGCACATAGCCAGGTGCAGGACAGACTCATTAAGGCTCACCTCAAGAGTCATCTCTTCTCTGAAACTTCCATGACCCTCTCCAGGCAGTATTGTTACTCTCGGATTTCTATCTCGTGTTCCTTTAAATAAACCCTGTGTCTTAGCTTGGGATGCCATAGCAAAATACCATAGGCTGGGTGGCTTAAACAACAGAAATTTATTTTCTCAAAATTCTGGAGGTTGGAAGTCCAAGATTAAGGTGCTGACTGATTCAGTTCCTGGTGAGGATCCTCTTCCTGGCTTGTAGATGGCTGTCTTCTCACTGTGTCCTCGCATGGCAGAAAGAGAAAGAGAGCAAGCTCTCTAGTGTCTCCTCTTAGAAGGACACTAATCCTATTGGATCAAGGCTCCACTCTTATGACCTTATTTAATTTTAATTACTTCTTTACTCCAAATACAGCTACACTGGGGGTTAGGGCTTCAACATATGGATTTTGAGCAGACAATTCAGTCCATCGCACCCTTAGAACACTTACTACATTGTGTTATAATAATGTATGTCTATCTGCAATAGACTGTGGTCGTCTTAGGTGCGAAGCACTGTGCTAGGCATTGAGAATCACAGAGATGGATCTTGCCCTCAAGGAGCTTGTCATTAGTTGTATTATCTTTCTGTGGCTGCTGTAACAAATTACCACAAACATAGTCTTTCAAAACAACACAAATTTATTATCTTATAGTTCTGTTGATTAAAAGTCCAACACTAGTCTCACTGGGCTAAAACCAAGGTGTTGGCAGGGCTGTGGTCCTTTTGGAGGCTCTCGGGGATAAGGATTATCTGTTTCCTGCCTTTTCCAGATTCTTGAGACTGCCTGCATTCCTTGGCTTGTGGTCCCCGCTTTCTCCATCTTCAAAGCCAGCAAAGTTGCATCTCTGTAACTACTCTTCTATAGTCATGTCTCCCTCTGACATAGCTGGTAAAGGTTCTCTTTTCTTAAACTGGGCCCATCCAGATAATCCAGCACAATCTCCCCATTCAAAGCTATTTAATTTAATCACATCTGTAAAGTCCCATTTGCCATGTCAGGTAAGATGTTCATAGGTTCTAGGGATTAGAATGTGGACATAATTTGTGGGGGCATTATTCTGCCTACTGTGTTAGTGGAAGAGAAAGATGTAAATTAGAGACTCAATGCAATGTGTCAAGTGTAATGTGAAGATTTATTCAGGGTGCCTATACATGGGAAGCATAGAAGAAGGTGGCTGTTCAACCAATCACAGTAAAATTGAGGCACTGACAGCAAAAAGGAGGAGGAGGAGATGGGTTCCAGGGGGGTAGAAAGGGCATGATTTGGGAACCAACTTGAGGTAGGGGATGAGGAAGAAAGAGAAAGGGAGTTGGAATGACTTCTAGATTCTGGACTGGGACTGGGTGGGACTCTTTGTAGCTGAGCCTCAGGAATTAACTAGAATGAGGATACAAGTACCTTAGGACTTCTCTCTGCTCCTCTCTTTCTGTATTTTTAAATTTTTCTCTCTGAAGACCAGCATCTTTTGCATCTCCCTTCTGTAGATGAAAACATTACTAACCATAGTTCCATAGTTCTCTCTTTCTCCCTCTGAATTCTGTAGTACTTGGAAAGGGTTCTGATAGATACAGCATGAGTCAGTGTTCCCCTGGTGCATCAGGCTGTGGCCACGGCACAGTTAGTTGCCCTAATGCCATTTTATTGTCATGACTGCTCTGGCTTCAACCGTATGGTAGATGGAGGAGTGATTCTTAGAAAAAGCAGACATTGCTGTCTGTTGGGCAGACATCCCACTTACCTTGGAGAAGATGATTTGTTTTGTTTTGTCTTTCTCTTCTTCTTCTTTTTTTAAAAGTTGAATATAATTTACAGTGAAATGCACAGATCTTAAATGTTTAGTTTGATGAGGTTTGGTAAATGTATACTCACACTCAAATCAAGATATAGAACATTTTCATCACCTTCACAAGTCTCTCATGCCTCTAGCAGTCAATCCCCACCCCTCAAAGCAACCACTGCTCTGACTTCTGTCACTGTAGAATAGTTTTGCCTGTTCCAGAACTTCACATAAACGGAATCATACAATACGTACTTTGGCTTCTTTCATTCAACTAATGCATCTGAGATTCAACTAAGTTGTTGCTGTATCAGAATCCACTCCTCTTTGTTGCCGAGAATCTATCACTGAATGCATGTATCACACTTGTTTATTCATTTACCTTTTGATGGACATTTGGGTTCTTGGGTTTTTGGTTATAATGGACATTTTTATACAAGTATTTTTATGGTTCGAGGGAAATTTATAGCATTAAGTGTTGAGACTAGAAAAGATGAGTTCAGATTTGAATAAATTAAGTCAGAAGTGAGGATACATTAATTCAGGCAGTGAGGTCTAGGACCAACGGGAATATAGTGTAAGGCCCAGAAGAGAGAGGTGGGCTAGTTATTTAGATTCTGTAGTCCCTAGCCATTATGTGTAGTTAAAGCTACGAGAAGTCCTCAGGTAGACTAAAAGGTCCATGAATTAAATCCTGAGGAGTATCAGTATTTGAAAAGAGGATCCCTTTAAGGAGGCTAAGGGAAGCATGTATTTATCCTTTGTGTCGCCATCACAAGGCACAGGACCCAACGTACAGTTTTCTCAGTTCGCTAAACTTGAGAGAATGGGTGCAGAGTGCATAGTTATTGATAGAGCCTATAGAATAAGATCAGGAGGAGAAATGGCATGAAGGGTCTCAAAGGACAGAATGAGCTTGGTAGATTGAAGAGGAGGAGTGGTGCAGGGTAAGCACGACGGACTCCACCTTTCCTTAGATGGGGCCGGGAGGACCAAGCCGTTAAAGTTGAACGATTAAGTAGGGTCAGACTACGCAGGGCCTGAAATGGATGTCATATTGAAGAATTTAGACTCCAAAAGGCCGGCTACCCCAGGAAGAGCCAGGGTTCTGGAGTGGGGAGTGAGAACGAGAGATTTCCTTCTGGGAGGTGCACTCTGGAGGCGGTGCACTGGGGGAGGCAGCCGAGGTGCTGCCGCTGGCGACAGTGCTGACTTGTTACCGGCGGTAGGGCTTTCCACTGGACTTTGGCTTTGTAGCTACTGAAAGGGAACAGTGCCGCTGGCTGCTGCTGATTTTATGCCATTCCCTGACCAAGTGCTGTAACTCTGCTCCTGAGCCTTGAAATCAGACGACAGAGGCGGTGGCATCTGGCCGCAGCTGGGAGGCAGTGCGTGCGCGCCGCGCTGGTAAGTCTGGCTGGGGATACTATGGCAAAGCAGACGCCCAGCGCGCCGCGGGCGGCGCGGTCGCGGGGCCAGGCCACGCCCCCGCTCGCCTGCGCAGGCGCGCTTCGGGGCTGTTGCTGTCAGGAGCGCACTAGAGGCCGGACGGTGGCGGGATCCGACGTCTGACTGGACCCGGCTGACTGAACTGAGCGCGGCAGCGGCGGCGAGGGCTGCGCGGCCCCGGCTCCCCGCCAGGTCGCAGAGACTAGCAGGGTCTAGCAGGCAGCCGGCGGCGCAGTCACAATGGGGAACCGGGAGATGGAGGAGCTGATCCCTCTAGTGAACCGTCTGCAGGACGCCTTTTCCTCTCTGGGACAGAGCTGTCTGCTGGAGCTGCCGCAGATCGCCGTGGTGGGCGGCCAGAGCGCCGGCAAGAGCTCGGTGCTCGAGAACTTCGTGGGCAGGTGAGCGTGCAGGGCGCGGGGGTGGGGCGGTGGGTGTGGGGGCGACCCCACTCCGGGCCGTTCGAGTGTGGACGGCGGGAGCGCGAGGCTGGACCAGGGGCTGCGGCGGAACGGAGGGAAGAGCGGAGGTGTCTGTGAGGCGGGCGGGGTCGTCCCGGCTCCGGGTATCCTCTGTCCCTCCCCGCCTGGCGGCTCCCCTGTCTGCCTTTCATCCTGCTATACAAAGCCATTTCCTCCTGGTCCTCCGGTCTGGGAGTCGGGGGAGGGGGTCCGCCCCGGGATCGACTTCCCCCGCCCGATGTGCGCCAGCCCTGGGCAGCCTGGGTGCGTCGCGCGTCTGGGAGCTTCGCAGTCCCCCTCTCTGTTTTCCCAGCTCAATATCCTCCTCCTTTTCTAGTCAGCCTCCCGGAGGCTCTCGGCAAGGATGTGGGGTTTATTTCCCCGCCCCTCCCCCCCCTTGGAGATGCTTTCCTTCTCGCCCTGATTCTCGGCTCTTGTCAGCTGTCTACTGTTCGAGACAGTCGTCGCCTTCCCCTAGCAGGGGAGGCGGGGTGTGAGGAGAAAGAAATCGTTTGTTGTGGTGAGGCTTAAACCCGCGACGCTTCGCCACCGTTCTCCTCTCTAGAAGTCGAAGAATAAAAGGTGGTGTGTTTGCGTGTGCACCTATTCACAGATCCAGGCATATGTCAGAGAAACCGAGGCACAGACCCTGAGGGGGGTGGACGTGGACTTGTGTTGTCCAGGTGCCATGTCATTCCTGCATCATCTCGGAAGGGACGAGCATCTTTCTTGCACTCTCTCTGCACCCCCTCCCCCAGCATCATCTTCGGTTCCCTAAGCTTTTATTTGTCCTGCCAGCCTTCAAGTTAACACGCTGAATCCAAATTATAGTTACGGGTTTCGTAGTTACTCTTAATTCAGAAAAAGCTAAAGAATTAATTTTTAAATTGGGAATCAGCAGTTTTTCCATTGAGCAATTCATGAGAGATTAAGTTACCTTAACGGCCTTGCCTGAGCAGTGTAGACATTTGCTAAGGAAAGCCCATTAGAAAGCATTATGAAAGACGAAATCTGTTTCCTAGCAGTAAACCAGGTAGAAATGTACAACAGCCGAGAGAGTGGGCCAGAGAGGGTACAATACAGAGATTGTACTTTACTCTTTTTATTTGGGATTCAGAAAGTTCCTGTTTTTTTTTTTTTTGTCTTCTTTTTTTGTTAGTGTTTGGTGATGTGTAAAATTTAGGTATTCCCATACCTCCTTTGGGAATGCTAGTATCCATAAAGTGTATATTCTTTTCTCTCAGATGATGCTCTGTCTCTCAGATGACACTTTTAGGGTTTTTGTTTTTCCTGTTGAACTAGAAAGCTAAGAAGCCTAACTAAAAAAAAGTAAAATTGCTGATGATTGGTATCTCTGACTAAGTCACTTAATCACTTTGCTTGGTTTTATCATTAATTTGAGTGATGAGAAAAGTGATGGTAAAGCATTTTGCCTACGTCATCATAGACTTATGGTGAAGTGATGGATGAATATGTGATTTAAAGCATGTGCACAGAACAGTCACATACTTAAGGGTTTTACTCTCTGATTTATTGCCAATGAAATTCACTAAATTTAAAGTGGTATCTATAGGGAAGGTGAGGTTTGATGACAACGTATTTTTGGGTTTTCAAACTCCAGAACATTTAACAGTATGCCTTACTTGTCATTTAGCTACTTTAGTGTTTTAAACAAATACTTAAAGATTAAAATCGTAAGTAATTCAAATGCAGTTACCATATTTTATGCATTTTTCATATATTTAGTTGGATGAGTCTGTTTTATAAATGTACTTTTTGTGGCAAGAGCTTTTGAACCTAATGTCATTTTATGCATGTATCTTAATTCTGTTCTTCAGATTTTCAAATCCTGAATATATTCATTAATGCTGTAATAAAATTGTAAACATTTTTCCTCAGTAACTATCCTCTTTTCAAATGAGAATTTAAAAAACTCTGGAAGAGTAAAATATTGTAGCTTGAACATTTTTTATGATAGAATGAAAAATAGGGACATCATTTACCAGAATACATTAGTAATTTATTATACTCTTTAAAGCTTTACCAATAATTAATTACTGTAAGAATATCAAGTCAAAGAAAAGGATGGATATAAAGGGAAAAACTCATTTAGTAAATATAGTAATGCTTTATTATCTGTAGAGATGATACCTGCCAGCAGAGCTTATATATTATGAGAAAATTAATTAAAAAGGTCATTTGACTTTAATAAAGGTTTCGGTCATTGAATTATTGAGGAATCTAATTTCTAATTATAAACCAACCTTAGGGAAAAAGGAATTCTCTAGTTTGTTAGGAGATTCATCCTAGGTGGAAAAAACTACTCGTATTCTACTATAACCTTTTATCTTTTTAGTATCCAGAAATTTTCCAAAAAAGATAAGTTTCTTTAAGAATGAAACTTTCCTCTTTTACATGTAGCTGTTTTCATTTTAAGACTCTGACCTCTGTGCAGTTATTGAATGCAGTCATAAAACAAGGGATCATTACTTGTGTAAATTAAGCATTTGCTCATCATTTAAGCTGGTCTTCAAAATAATGATGCGTTTTCTCCTTAATATTTAACATTCCATGTTTAGTGGACTAAACATCTCTTCTCCTCTCAGTTTGTTTGTTTATATTGATTTTTTTGACACCACTGAGTGAATTTGGATGTGAATGTGTTACTTCATTTAACTGTAGCTCTAAAATCCAATTTTGGGGTGACAAGTTTGAGATTATTATGAATAAAATGAATGATGAATGAACTAATTATTTGTGATTTTTCTTGCTGAAGTGATGAATTTACATATTAATGTAATATCGTGTGAGTAACCAGATTGTTCTTTTGGGTGTTCAGATGAGATATAATGCTCTCAGTGAGAGGCAGCTTAAGGTCTAATGAATAGAGGCTGAGACTCATGGTCTGAATATAGGGGTTCACTAGATGGCTTGGGGTCTGCCCATTGGTCTGGTTTGTGTACAGAAGAATTTATTCAACTACTTTTACACCACCCCCCCTTTATTTTTTTAACAGTGCAGTGAGATGTTGATGATGATAATGGTCAACATTTATGGAGTACTTGTTATGCATCAGGTACTCTTCTAGGTGCTTTTACATGGATAATCTCATTGAATCCTCATAAAACCCTGAAGAGGAGGGTACTCTTAAGAGTTCTGTTTTACAGAAGAGGAAATTGAGATTTAGAGACTTTGAGTAACTTGCTGAAGGCAAATTTAACAAAAACAGTGGAGCTAGGATTCAACTTGAGGTATCTGGGCTCTATACTTGTGCCCTAAAACCTCTGTGCTGTATTGAACCCCCTCCATAGTGAGATTTACCAGTTCCTCTGATAAATACTTTTAACTTCTTTCTTTGATCACACTTAAAATCACCACCTAAAATAATAAGAAACTGCTATGTTAATGATTTCATTCATATTTTTTTATGTATGTCTATCTTGCCTCATTTCACGGAGGATTTGAGGCAACCCCTTAGGCAGAAACAACATTAGTTAAAAGATAAGTTTTTTTCTTTACCTATATTAGACTTTCTTGAAGGGAGCTTTAGGATATAATGGATTATTTATTTAAGTATGTGTTGATAGGGAATATAACTTGTTTATAGAGGTGTTAAGTGACAACTGTAGTAGTTGCTAAGGTGTAAATGTTTTTTAATAACATACTTGTTAAAAACATTAGTTCTTCAATGCTTATTATATAGGCAAAGGATTTGCATTTTTTTCTTCTAGGCTAAATGGTAAATAGACTTTTTTTTAACATCTGTATTGGAGTATAATTGCTTTACAATGGTGTTAGTTTCTGCTTTACAACAAAGTGAATCAATTATACATATACATATGTTCCCATATCTCTTTCCTCTTGCATCTCCCTCCCTCCCACCCTCCCTATCCCACCCCTCTAGGTGGTCACAAACCACCTAGCTGATCTCCCTGTGCCACACGGCTGCTTCCACTAGCTATCCACCCTATGTTTGGTAGTGTATATATGTCCATGCCACTCTCTCACTTTGTCCCAGCTTACCCTTCCCCCTCTCCATATCCTCAAGTCCATGCTCTAGTAGGTCTGTGTTTTATTCCTGTCCTACCCCTAGTCTCTTCATGACATTTTTTTTCTTAGATTCCATATATATGTGTTAGCATATGGTATTTGTTTTTCTCCTTCTGACTTACTTCACTCTGTATGACAGACTCCAGGTCCATCCACCTCACTACAAATAAGTCAGTTTCATTTCTTTCTATGGCTGAGTAATATTCCATTGTATATATGTGCCACATCTTCTTTATCCATTCATTTGTTGATGGACCCTTAGGTTGCTTCCATGTCCTGGCTATTGTAAGTAGAGCTGCAGTGAACATTTTGGTACATGTCTCTCTTTGAATTATGGTTTTATCAGGGTATATACCCAGTAGTGGGATTGATGGGTCATATGGTAGTTCTATTTGTAGTTTTTTAAGGAACCTCCATACTGTTCTCCATAGTGGCTGTATCAATTTACATTCCCACCAACAGTGCAAGAGCGTTCCCTTTTCTCCACACCCTCTCCAACATTTATTGTTTTTAGATTTTTTGATGATGGCCATTCTGACCAGTGTGACATGATATCTCATTGTAGTTTTGATTTGCATTTCTCTAATGATGAATGATGTTGAGTATTCTTTCATGTGTTTGTTGGCAATCTGTATATCTTCTTTGGAGAAATGTCTATTTAGGTCTTCTGCCCATTTTTGGATTGGGTTGTTTGTTTTTTTGTTATTGAGCTGCATGAGCTGCTTATAAATTTTGGAGATTAATCCTTTGTCAGTTGCTTCATTTGCAAATATTTTCTCCCATTCTGAGGGTTGTGTTTTCATCTTGTTTATGGTTTCCTTTGCTGTACAAAAGCTTTGAAGTTTCATTAGGTCCCATTTGTTAATTTTTGGTTTTATTTCCATTACTCTAGAAGGTGGATCAAAAAGATCTTGCTGTGATTTATGTCAAAGAGTGTTCTTCCTATGTTTTCCTCTAAGAGTTTTATAGTGTCTGGCCTTACATTTAGGTCTTTAATCCATTTTGAGTTTATTTTTGTGTATGGTGTTAGGGATTGTTCTAATTTCATTCTTTTACATGTACCTGTCCAGTTTTCCCAGCACCACTTATTGAAGAGGCTGTCTTTTCTCCATTGTATATTCTTGCCTCTTTTATCAAAGATAAGGTGACCATAGGTGCGTGGGTTTATCTCTAGGCTTTCTACCCTGTTCCATTGATCTATACTTCTGCTTTTGTGCCAGTACCATACTGTCTTGATTACTGTAGCTTTTAATATAGTCTGAAGTCAGGGAGCCTGATTCCTCCAGCTCCATTTTTTGTTCTCAAGATTGCTTTGGCTATTCGGAGTCTTTTGTGTTTCCATACAAATTGTGAAATTTTTTGTTCTAGTTCTGTAAAAAAAAAAAAAATGCCAGTGGTAGTTTGATAGGGATTGCATTGAATCTGTAGATTGCTTTGGGTAGTAGAGTCATTTTCACAAAGTTGATTCTTCCAATCCAAGAACATGGTATATCTCTCCATCTATTTGTATCATCTTTAATTTCTTTCATCAGTGTCTTATAATTTTCTGCATACAGGTCTTTTGTCTCCTTAGGTAGGTTTATTCCTAGATATTTTATTCTTTTTGTTGCAGTGGTAAATGGGATTGTTTTCTTAATTTCACTCTCAGATTTTTCATCATTAGTGTATAAGAATGCCAGAGATTTCTGTGCATTAATTTTGTATCCTACTACTTTACCAAATTCATTGATTAGCTCTAGTAGTTTTCTGGTAGCATCTTTAGGTCTCTCTATATAGTATCATGTTATCTGCAAGGGGTGACAGCTTTATTTCTTCTTTTCCGATTTGGATTCCTTTTATTTCTTTTTCTTCTCTGATTGCTGTGGCTACAACTTCCAAAACTATTTTGAATAAGAGTGGTGAGAGTGGGCAACCTTGTCTTGTTCCTGATCTTAGTGGAAATGGTTTCATTTGGTTTGGTCTTGTTTATGGTATCCTTTACTGTGCAAAAGCTTTTGAGTTTCATTAGGTCCCATTTGTTTATTTTTGTTTTCCATTGAGGACAATGTTGGCTGTGGGTTTGTCACATATGGCCTTTATTATGTTGAGGAAAATTCCCTTTATGCCTACTTTCTGCAGGTTTTTTTTTTAAAATCATAAATGGGTGTTGAATTTTGTCAAAGCTTTCTCTGCATCTATTGAGATGATCATGTGGTTTTTCTCCTTCAGTTTGTTGATACGGTGTATCATGTTGATTGTTTTGCATATATTGAAGAATCCTTGCATTCCTGGAATAAACTGCACTTTATCACGGTGTATGATCCTTTTAATGTGCTGTTGGATTATCTTTGCTAGTATTTTGTTGAGGATTTTTGCATCTATGTTCATCAGTGATATCGGCCTGTAGTTTTCTTTCTTTGTGACGTCTTTGTCTGGTTTTGGTATCAGGGTGATGGTGGTGTCATAGAATGAGTTTGGGAGTGTTCCTCCCTCTGCTATCATTTGGAAGAGTTTGAGAAGGATAGGTGTTAGCTCTTCTTTAAATGTTTGATAGAATTCACCTGTGAAGCCCTCTGGTCCTGGGCTTTTGTTTGTTGGAAGATTTTTAATCACAGTTTCAATTTCAGTGCTTGTGATTGGTCTGTTCATATTTTCTATTTCTTCCTGGATCAGTCTCAGCAGGTTGTGCATTTCTAAGAATTTGTCCATTTCTTCCAGATTGTCCATTTTATTAGCATAGAGTTGCTTGTAGTAATCTCTCATAATCTTTTGTATTTCTGCAGTGTCAGTTGTTACTTCTCCTTTTTCATTTCTAATTCTATTGATTTGAGTCTTCTCTCTTTTTTTCTTGATGAGTCTGGCTAATGGTTTATCAATTTTATTTATTTTCTCAAAGAAGCAGCTTTTACTTTTATTGATCTTTGCTCTTGTTTCCTTCATTTCTTTTTCACTTATTTCTGATCTGATCTTTATGATTTCTATCCTTCCATGAAATTTGTTTTTTTTGTTCTTCTTTCTCTAATTGCTTTAGGTGCAAGGTTAGGTCCTTTATTTGAAATGTTTCCTGTTTCTTAAGGTAGGATTGTATTGCTATAAACTTCCCTCTTAGAACTGCTTTTGCTGCATCCCATAGGTTTTGGGTCATCGTGTCTCCATTGTCATTTGTTTCTAGGTATTTTTTGACTTCCTCTTTGATTTCATCAGTGATCACTTCATTATTAAGTAGTGTATTGTTTAGCCTCCATGTGTTTATATTTTTTATGGATCTTTTCCTGTGATTGATATCTAGTCTCATAGCATTGTGGTCTGAAAAGATACTTGATAAAATTTCAGTTTTCTTAAATTTACCAAGGCTAGATTTGTGACCCAAGATAGGATCTATCCTGGAGAATGTCCCATGAGCACTTGAGAAGAATGTGTATTCTGTTGTTTTTGGATGGAATGTCCTATAAATATCAATTAAGTCCATCTTGTTTAATGTATCATTTAAAACTTGTGTTTCCATATTTATTTTCATTTTGGATGATCTGTCCATTGGTGAAAGTGGGGTGTTAAAGTCCCCTATGATTGTGTTACTATCGATTTCCCCTTTTATGGCTGTTAGTATTTGCCTTATGTATTGAGGTGCTCCTATGTTGGGTGCATAAATATTTACAATTGTTATATCTTCTTCATGGATCAATCCCTTGATCATTATGTAGTGTTCTTCTTTGTCTCTTGTAATAGTTTTTATTTTAAAGTCTACTTTGTCTGATATGAGAATTGCTACTCCAGCTTTCTTCTGATTTCCATTTGCATGGAATATCTTTTTCCATCCCCTCACTTTTAGTCTGTATGTGTCCCTAGGTCTGAAGTGGGTCTCTTGTAGACAGCATATATATGGATCTTGTTTTTGTATCCATTCAGCCAGTCTGTGTCTTTTGGCGGGAGCATTTAATCCATTTACATTTAAGGTAATTATCGATATGTATGTTCCTATTACCATTTACTTAATTATTTCGGGTTGTCCTTGTAGGTCTTTTCCTTCTCTTGTGTTTCTTGCCTAGAGAAGTTCCTTTAGCATTTGTTGTAGAGCTCGTTTGGTGGTGCTAAACTCTCTCAGCTTTTGCTTGTCTGTCAAGGTTTTAATTTCTCCATCAAATCTGAATGAGATCCTTGCTGGGTAGAGTCATCTTGGTTGTAGGTTTTTTCCCTCATCACTTTAAATATGTCCTGCCACTCCCTTCTGGCTTGTAGGGTTTCTGCTTAATGATCAGATGTTAACCTTATGGGGATTCCCTTGTGTGTTATTTGTTGTTTTTCCCTTGCTGCTTTTAATATGTTTTCTTTGTATTTAATTTTTGACAGTTTGATTATTATGTGTCTTGGCGTGTTTATCCTTGGGTTTATCCTGTATGGGACTCTCTGTGCTTCCTGGACTTGATTAACTATTTCCTTTCCTATATTAGGGAAGTTTTCAACTATAATCTCTTCAAATATTTTCTCAGTCCCTTTCTTTTTCTCTTCTTCTTCTGGGACCCCTATAATTCGAATGTTGGTATGTTTCATGTTTTCCCAGAGGTCTCTGAGACTGTCCTCAGTTCTTTTCATTCTTTTTTCTTTATTCTGCTCTGCAGTAATTTCCACTGTTTTATCTTCTAGGTCACTTATCCGTTCTTCTGCCTCAGTTATTCTGCTCTTGATCCCATCTAGAGTATTTTTAATTTCATTTATTGTGTTGTTCATCATTGCTTGCTTCTTCTTTAGTTCTTCTAGGTCCTTGTTAAATGTTTCTTGCATTTTGTCTATTCTATTTCCAAGATTTTGGATCATCTTTACTATCATTATTCTGAATTCTTTTTCAGGTATACTACCTTTTTCCTCTTCATTTGTTAGGTCTGGTGGGTTTTTACTTTGCTCCCTCATCTGCTGTGTGTTTTTCTGTCTTTTCATTTTGCTTATCTTACTGTGTTTGGGGTTTCCTTTTTGCAGGCTGCAGGTTCGTAGTTCCCTCTGTTTTTGGTGTCTGTCCCCAGTGGCTAAGGTTGGTTCAGTGGGTTGAGTAGGTTTCCTGGTTGAGGGGACTAGTGCCTGTGCTCGGCTGGATGAGGCTGGATCTCGTGTTTCTGGTGGGCTGGTCCATGTCTGGTGGTGTGTTTTGGGGTGTCTGTAGCTTTATTATGATTTTAGGCAGCCTCTCTGCTAATGGATGGAGTTGTGTTCCTGTCTTGCTAGTTGTTTGGCATAGGGTGTCCAACACTGTAGCTTGCTGGTTGTTGAGTGAAGTTGGGTCTTGGTGTTGAGGTGGAGCTCTCTCGGAGATTTTAGCTGTTTGATATTATGTGGAGCTGGATTGTCTCTTGTGGACCAGTGTCCTGAAGTTGGTTCTCCCACCTCAGAGGCACAGCCCTGACGCCTGGCTGGAGCACCAAGAGCCTTTAATCCACATGGCTCACCTAGATTAGCAACCGTGGACTTCAGTTTCCATGTGCTTTCTCCTCTTTGTAGTCCTCAAAGGCAAGCCCTGACTAAGCCCAGCTCCCTCCTTCCTTCTGACTCCTTATTTGGTAAATAGACTTTCAATTTTGCACAAGTATAATAGGTTTTTTGACTAATGGGGATCAAATAAAGGATAAAGTGACTGTGTTGAGGGGAGTACATTTCAATGTGGAAATGTCATGTAAGGTTTATTTATTTATTTGTGAGGTTAAAGATAGGTATGTTGATTATCAAATTAGAGTTGTTTCACAGGAGAACCTTAAAAGTGAGCAATTTGGAGCTTCCCTGGTGGCGCAGTTCTTAAGAGTCCGCCTGCCGATGCAGGGGATGCGGGTTCGTGCCCTGATCCGGGAGGATCCCACATGCCGTGGAGCGGCTGGGCCCTTGAGCCATGGCCGCTGAGCCTGCGCGTCCCGAGCCTGTGCCCTGCAACGGGAGAGGCCACAACAGTGAGAGGCCCGCGTACTGCAAAAAAAAAAAAAAAAAAAAAAAGTGAGCAATTTGATGCTATTGTTGAATGGACGTGACCAGATAATTTTTCAATAATCCAAAGTCATTTATATGTCTTAGATACTAATTTATTCTTAAATCCTTTGACTGATTTCAAGAGAGTATTAAAAATTGAGGAGGTAAGAGTTCTCTAATTGCAAATAAGATTAGGCACAGAGCATGCATATTAGTAAACTTCTTAATTCAGAAATAGCTGTGTATTGAGGGAAAAGATTTTTTAAAATATCAAAGCATCTGAAATAGTGACTATTTTTTTTTTTTGTGGTACACGGGCCTCTCACTGTTGTGGCCTCTCCCGTTGCGGAGCACAGGCTCCGGATGCACAGGCTCAGCGGCCATGGCTCACGGGCCCAGCCGCTCCGCGGCATGTGGGATCTTCCCGGACCGGGGCACGAACCCGTGTCCCCTGCATCGGCAGGCGGATTCTCAACCACTGAGCCACCAGGGAAGCCCATAGTGACTATTTTTCAACAAATGGCTTCCAAGTATTAAGGTTATTAGATAAATGGGTGCTAACAATTAAAATGTGATAATTTGTTGAAAATCATACTTCATGGTTCTCAAGGGTCTATTTAACTGGTGTCAGAAACATAAACTTTGTTTCATCCAACAATGAATTACTAAAACCTGAAATTACAAAGATATTTTTGCTGAATTCACATTATGTAATATACTTTTAGGTTGTCACAAATTCAGTTGGTAGGATTTAATTATAACAACTTAATTATCAATAATTCGTGAGAAGCAATATACTAGGTGAACTGGACTTCCTAGGATATCTCTGTTTTGAAATTTACTGATGATTAACAGATATCAAAAAATACACTCCATTAACTTCTTTAAGAATGAAGTTGGGCAGGCGTCATCCAAAACTTTGGAGGAATGGAAACTTAGTAGTTAGCTGTTCTAGAAGGTAGGCTATTGGGTTCTCTACTGATGGGACATACATTTAGTATATTAGTGTTTGTCTTAGGTAGTAAGTACTTGGTGCTAGGGCTAATAAGTACAGTTAAATTATGCTGTTTTACTTATTATGATTAATTTTAAGAGAGGACTGCAAGCAGCTGAAAGAAATAGATGATTTTTTTCCTCTTCCACCAGAGCCAAGTCAAGAGAACTCTGAGCTAATGCACTGTATGAACAAATCAATTTATTTTCTATATGGCCAAAGTTTTGCCTATCTCTTCGTCTGCTTTGCTTTTTCTCACAGTCAGCATTCATTTAAAAATTCTAAAGGATTATGTTATAGTAAACACATTTTTATAAAGTGGGAGGAAGAAGGAGGCCAATATTTGCTTCGCCTTACTTGGTTGCAGGCATGGATTCTATTATACACGTTCCGTGCCTTCTGTAGCTTGTTTTCACATCCCCCTGTTAATAAGGGAGGAAACTCAGGGTTAGAGAGACAAGTAATTTGTACAAGGTCACATGGCTAGCAAGTGCCAAGCTGGGATTTAGCCTTGGATGTGACTCCTATTGAAACTCTTGAAAAATGTGGGCAAGGAAAGTCAATGAGCATATATTACTGAGTTCTAAGTGTACTGGGTAAGAATGTAGAAGGAAGTATAAATGTATAGGAGCTGATGTATATATAAAAAGAACTGACAGCATAAGCTATGAGACCACAACTTTCAAAGAGTTTGTAAAATGAAGGCAGTTGGGTACAATGTAAACTAAATGGAACAAAGTAATTTATACTATGTCACTTTATTTTTGTGACAAAGAAAACAACTCTGAAAAACTACAATTTTGAAAATGAATTGTGATGTAGTAGTGGAAAGCAGACAGTATTTGAGATTTCGGTGTCATTTGGCAGCCAGTATCATTTTAGCTCAAGGCTGCATGTACTGAAGTATCGATGTCAAAGCAGGGAGTTGGTGATCTGTGTCTCAGTGTCTGACTTGACAACAAGGCATTGAATTTAGACTGTCACTTAATCACAAAGAGAACACTGTATGTTGGAGAGGGCCTGAGAGAAGAGTAGCAGGAAAGAAAAGAGGTTGGAGAGATTAAAAATATAACTGGATGCATTGAGATAGGTGGGATAGATCAGATTCACTAAGGATCTTTAAGGCACTAATACTTAAGGGAGATGGAATTCTATTCTTTAAGAATAAGGCATTTAGTTAAAGTAGTAGAGCAAGTGGAAGACAAAATGTCAGGGAAAATGTTCTAAAGGCAAACCTGAGAATAGAATGTATTTAGAAAGAAAGGAGGGTAAAGGCAAAGGGAAAGTTGATACTAAATGATTTGTATTATTGAATTAAACACTATTCCAGAAAATTAGAAGGTTTATTAATACCAGGTTGGCGATTCTGGGCTTTTTTGGTCATAGCTGGCTTAGCTTTTTTAAAATCAGTAGTGAGGACTGGCTTTTCACTAGGTTCTGTAAAAAACTTTCTCCTGGTTTAATTTTTGTCATTTCTTGGAGCTACATTAGGATGCAGAGAAACAAGAGATTTGCCCAAGGTCAGAAATAGAATCACAGTTGAGTTTGGAAGTTGGTGTTCAGAACTGGGAGCCCCATGGCAGTTCATCATTTACCCTTTCTCCTCTTATTGTTTTAAAGTGCCTCCCTCTCATCCTCTCCACCTCCTTTGCCCACTGCCTTCCATTGGACCACTCTATCCTCCTCCTTGATACTCCCCTCCATTACTTTTCTTGATGGTAGACCAGCAATGATTCCCCCCCCCCCAATACACAATAGGGTAAAGAGACAGGGAACTGGACTTTTCTCAGGCTTAGACCAGGTAATTTGGCTGAGATAATATATTCCAGAGTAAATTGTAACTTTTAGGAAACAGATGGGCCCAGGAAGAGACTATATGAAATAGTGGATGTTTTCACACAATATTAATATTTTCATACCAGGTGGGCATATCTAGAAAGTTGTGCCTGGGTTGGTCACTGATTGACCTTGCTTAAACTGAGGAAAGCTTCTGAAAAGTTGTGTATGAATAAGTAATATAAATGGAATGGTTACTATTTAAAGAAATAGGTGAGATTTTTTGTAAATTAAAATATATATTTGGGGCTTTCCTGGTGGCGCAGTGGTTAAGAATCTGCCTGCCAATGCAGGGGACACGGGTTTGAGCCCTGGTCCGGGAAGATCCCACATGCCACAGAGCAACTAAGCCCGTGTGCCACAACTACTGAGCCTGCACTCTAGAGCCTGTGAGCCACAACTGCTGAGCCTGTGTGCCACAACTACTGAAGCCTGCGTGCCTGGAGCCCATGCTCTGCAACAAGAGAAGCCACCACAATGAGAAGCCCACGCACTGCAACGAAGAGTAGCCCCTGTTTGCCACAACTAGAGAAAGCCCCCGCACAGCAACGGAGACCCAACGCAGACAAAAATAAAAATAAATAAATAAATTTATAAAAAACAAAACAAGTGAGCATGCTTAAAAAAAAAAAAAAGATACATATTTGGGTAACAAATCCTTACCTTTCAGTTTGCCTGTTTCATATTCTTTTTTTGTGTTTGTCTTCTTTGGGTAAGGCCTATCGATGTCATAGAAATTATTTTGACAGTTTCAACGAGCATTAATGTTGTGTTAAATTCTTAATGTTAATAAGAAAGGCAAGATAATTGTTGAGGAAAAGGATGACTAATTTGGTCCATGCATTTTATGAATGATACAGGATTGCTTTAGATTTTGTTTTTCTTCTAACATCCTTGCTGAATATTCTTTATTTCCAGGAGTTTAAAGTGTGTGTGCCTCAGTGCTTCTTTGTGACAGTGTCTTATTTTCATTTCCCGGAGCTTCAAGGTCATGATATCCCCAGGAATAACACATACATTAGAAGTTAGTAGGGCTTCTGAAGGACCTCATTGTCTATCATTTCCTTGGCTTGAAATTGAAAAGACTAATTCATTTAAATAAGTAATTTGATGGGTACCTAGTCTTACTTAAGATATTTGTTTTCTTAGATCCTCAAAAAGCCAGTATTTGAAAAGGAGTCATCATATTCTGGTTATAGAGTGCCAGCTTTGCTGGTAGGTGTGTCCGTCCCACTGCTGACTCTATACTGGATACACACATGGCTCCTCAGCAAGCCATTGAACCTCACTGAGACTTAATTTCTTTATTTGCATTATAGGGACAATAATACAGACTTCATTGTTTTATGTGCGTGTGAGTTCCAAGTAAGATGATGTAAAGCGTATGGCCCATAATAAGCATTTAATAAATGATTGCTACGATATTGTGACTTATAAGAAAAATATATATTTTGTCATTTACATGACATGTCATTCACATGATAATTCTCAATATATTTGGTCTTCGTTCACAGTTCCTGGCTCACAGCTCCCAAAACCCTTGGAATTTCCTAAGTGTTGAAGGTGATAAAGGTGTCTTTTGTTAGGTTAATGAGGTGACTTTTGGAAAGCACCCAAGGATGAGGGCCAGTGGAACCAACCACATGATTAGAGGGCTGGAACTTTGTCCTATCCCCCACCCCCAACCTCTAGGGAGGGGAGAGGGGCTTCAAGTTGAATCAGTTGCCAGTGGCTAATGATTTAATCAATCATAACTGTAATGAAGCCTTCATAAAAAACCCCAAAAGGACAGGGTTCAGAGAGCTTTTGGGTTGGCAAACATGTGGAGATTTGGGGAGAGTGGTGTACCTGGAGAAGGCATGGAATCTCCTCACCCTTTCCCCATACCTTGTCCTGTATGTCTCTTCCATATGGCTGTTCCTGATTTATATATATCTTTTTATAATAAACCAGTAGTATAATAAGTAAAATGCTTCTCTGAGTTCTCTGAATCACTCTAGCAAGTTGACTGAATCAAGGAGGAGGTCATGGGAACATCCAATCTGTAGCTGGTGGGTTAGAAACACAGCTAACAACCTGGGCTTGTGACTGGTGCCTGAAGTTGCAGGAGAGGGCGGTCTTGTGGAACTGAGCTCTCAACCTGTGAAATCTGATGCTTTCTCCAGGTAGATAGTGTCAGAATTGAGTTGAATTGTAGGATACCCAGCTGGTGTCTGGAGTACTGCTTATTGTCGGTGTGGAAAACCACCTCCCCATGTTGGAATTGCTACCAGAACCCATTTAATGGTTGTTAGCTTTAGTCTTTTATCTAGAATGGACGTTTTCTAACTATTTAAAAAATAACAGTAAATTTAGGAGAGAGGATAGATAGTAGTGTGTAATGTGCCTGGTCTATGACAATGCAATCAATAAATGATAGCTATTAGTTTAAGTTTTTTTATCTAGACTGGGCATTTTCTGAAACAAAAGCAAATTTAGGAGAGAATAGATAGTAATGTGTATTTGCAAATTCTCTTTTTTGTGCATGTGGGAAAAATCACAGCTGCATCAAAATACTAACTTTTAGATCAGACTAACTTAAACTATATTTGGACCTTTTTAAAAGAAAGCATTGCCCACATTTTGCATCACCCCAGGGTATTTTTTTTTTCTTTAAACAGATATATACAACATAAATCCTGTTTGTATACTCTTCCCTCCCAAGAGTTACAAAGTACTTTTCGAGAGTTCCAAAGTACTTTTCATTTATTCTTTTCTTAATCCTAACAGTATCCCTGAGAGCATAGTAAAGGCATGTTTTATTAACTTCAATTTAGAAATGTGGAAGATTGAACTAGAAGAAGTTAAGTGACATGCTAGGGTTTAAATGGCAAATACCACAGATAATGAACATAGTAGAATTAATAACATAGAGATAATAGAATTAAAATGAATTTTGCTGAAATTTTTTTCATATGTTCTCCTAGAGAATGAATTTTAAGCAAAGTATTTGATTCTGTGATATGGAATAAACCATTCTTAGCATACTTTTATCTTTTGGAAATGTTAGATAAAGTTGTAGGCAAAGATGGAGGTAGTAGTGGGAAAAACAACTGAGAGAGTCTGATTGGAGAAGTAGGACGACTTAGCAAGAATATGAGCTAAGGCCAAGGAACAGAAATAATCTACAGACAAGGGATCAGGAGGTAAGATAGAAAAATAATAGTGTCTGGTGCTATTAGACCTTAGAGAAGTATCAAAATTCTTGTAGTAGGTGTTGAACTAATACCCAGTGACTCTATTTTCAATGGGAAGTTTCATATCCTGACTTGATGGACATTTCCACAACTGTTAACCTCCAATTTTAGCTCTGAGCTAGTTAACTGATTCCATTTGGTATTACATTATCTTTGTGTTGCTAGGTATGCCTCAGAAGCTTTGTGTAAGAACAGCTTTGGGTTATCCAGAGGAGGCTTAGAGCTTTGTGTGTATGTGTGTCTGTTTCTGTTACCTAGTTAATAAAACTGAGGTCCATTCTTTTCATATATTTAAAGGAGGAGAAAAGATTTGAAGAAAGAACACAGTGGAATCTTACTGCTGAGGGAGTTAGGAGTATTTGTGAGTTATCTAGTTTGAGGTGGATTTGATTTACACCCATGGTAGGTGTTCCCTGGATGTTTGTTAAAGAAATACCACAGAGGGACTTCCCTGGTGGCACAGGGGTTGAGAAACCTCCTGCCAATGCAGGGGACATGGGTTCGAGCCCTGGTCCAGGAAGATCCCACGTGTCGTGGAGCAAACTAGCCCGTGATCCACAACTCCTGAGCCCATGAGCCACAACTACTGAAGCTTGTGTGCCTAGAGCCCATGCTCTGCAACAAGAGACGCCACCACAGTGAGAAGCCCATGCAACGGGGGCCTCACCGCAACTAGAGAAAGCCCGGGGGCAGCAATGAAGACCCAACACAGCCAAAAATAAATAAATAAATAAATTTATTAAAAAAAAAAAAAAAAAAGACCGCAGATAAGCTGAGGCAACATGGCAGAAAGCAAGGAGAGCTAGGATTCGTCTGGTCTTTACTGTCACCCCACTGGTCTTCTGCAGCTCTCCCTGTCTGATTTAGAGCCCCTCTTCAGTGGTCCTCGTTCATACTTCACTGCCCAGGGATCTTACTGTACAGTTGGTTGCCTTGTCTCTCTGTCCAAGTGTTTGCAGCTTCCATGAAGTCAGGAGCTGTGTTTCATTGGTCATTTTCCATAACACAATGCTGGCATATAGCAGGAGCTAAATGAATGAACTAACTACGTGATTCTATACATTTATCCGAGCTGAAGCATACGTTCTTCACCAATAAATTGGTTGAGGGTGGGGTGGATGTTGGACTGGATCCGAGGTTTTCAAACTGTGGGTGTGACCTACTAGTTGGATGTGATATCAATTTAGTGGGTTTGCAACAGCCTTAAAAAAAGTGTCAGAGTACCTTCCAGGTAGTGATGATAAGCACTGTGTGGTGAAACTTTTGTATTAGTTGTATATTTGTATATGTTTACCATTCCGCAGTATAAAATGTATTTCTTACTATGGTTGTCCTCAAAATTGTTGAATGCCTCTAGACTAGATTAATGTTACCTCTAGTCATTTATTTAATTCTATATTTCAGTGTTAGGATGTATTATGGAAGGCAAAATTCACACTATACTATACTATTTCTCTAAGTGAGTTAAAATGAAGATAATTTTAATATTTTTAGTTTGTTAAATTGACTGTCTTTTAATTGAAAAAGGATTATGTATATGTGATAAAAACTCAGACATTTCAAGAGTGCGTATCATAGAAATAGTAAAAATTGTCTTTCTCTCACTGAGGTTTCTTATTTATTAAGATGTTTCATTTAACCTGCATATCTGAAAAATTTCTGAGTTTATATTTTCTTTATATTACATTTATTTGATTTTTGAGGGCAGAGAGAGTTTAACAAACTTGTTTGGTTGTAGGTAGATGATTAAACCAGTTGTGAAAGGATACGTTTGAAAATTCTAATAGCAGGTGGATTTATTCACTTACTGAGTCATTTACAGTCATATTTTGAGAGTCCAGTCCATGCCAGAAACTGTGTGAGGCTCTATGTATATAGCAGCTCCTTCAAAGAACTTGGCGACCCAGAAGGGTACAGGATTGATATGCACCATGCTGTTGTTATCAGGGTAACCAGGCTAACAATTTTTATGCAAGGCATTTGTTATAAAGTAGTTGGCTGGGTCAGGATGATGTCTCCAAATATCTGAGGAGCTGTTACTTGGAGATTGACTCTGTATGTCCCTGGAAGACTGAATTAGAACAAATGGGTGAAAGTTATAGGCAGGCAGATTTAAACTTAACGTAAGGGAGACTGCTCAACAGAACAGTCAAGAAATGGAATGAGTTGCCTGTGAAGCAGTAAGTATTCCATCACCAGAAGTATAGAGGCTGGGGATTAAAGACTGACTGGCTTCTTGGCATGGTGTAGAAGGGAGGCAGGTGGAGCCTCTGAAGGTTCTTGACTTTGAAGATTCTTGCTATCACATAGCAACAGTTATGTGGTTATGATTATTGGAAATGGAAGTTTAGATAGAATTTGGGTGTCTTTAGAGGTACAGAGTGATCTGAATGGTTAAAGGAAAATATCACATCTCTTTGGAGAGTCCAGGAATGATTTCATCAAAGAGGTAGGGTTTGAGATGAGCAAGAGAGTATAAGAATTTGATAAGTTCAGATGGGACCAAAAGTCACAGATTGCAGCCTTTTCTGACCTCTCAATGACTTAGGGATGGTTCCCTAAGTTTAGCTCCATGCTGTTTAGCTTTTCAAAGTTTCTGACTGACTTATTGTAGTTTGTGGTCCCCGCGGCAGACTGCAAACTCCTTACTGGTATTCCCCATAGTATCTTGCACAATTCTGTTTTATGTATTTAATTTTTATTGAATTTTCACTAAGAAAACTGTTGACCCGACTTAAGATGGGTTGGTACTGGGCATAAAGATCATGGCTTTTAGAAATACTTCTGTTTGACACTTATGAGATAATATTGATTGTGTTTGAAATAATGCTCTTAGCTTGATAATACTTGTAACCCATGTGCCTTAGTTTTTGAGTTATCCTTTCTCTAACCTGTACTTCTCTACTATTTTTACTTATTTAAAAATATTTAAATTAAAGTATAGTTGATTTACAGTGTTGCATTAGTTTCAGGTGTACAGCATAGATTCTTTTTTTTTTTCAGGTTATATTCCATTATAGGTTATTATAAGATATTAGATGTAATTCCCTTCCATTTTTTGAATTATGTAAATCTACTTATGATTTTCCTGTTTTAATATCTGCCCTCTTCAGCTGTGTTAGCTTAGCTCTTTCTTTCCCTCACTATCTTTCCAACTTTTACTATCTGAACTCTTGTTCTCTGAACCCAGGAACCAAGTAGATTTGAATTACAAGGGATAATTAATACGTGAAAGAATGGTCCATCTCAATATTTCCCTAAGCAAGTACATAGATATGTGTGTGTATGATTTACCCGAGGAGCTTGTCAAAATATGGGCTCCTGGGCTCCACTCATGGAGACTGACTCAGTGGGTCTGGGAGTTAAACCAGAGTAATCAGTGTTTTTCCAAAAGCTCTTCTGGTGCTCCTGATAAGCAGCCAGATTTGGGAGCTACTAATCACTACTTTCACAGTTCCTGTTATTTCTGCAGCTGTGGATAAGGAATGAAATGTGTCTTCATTTCCCATCAGTACACTGAAATTGCCCTTGCCAAGGTCACTGATGATCTCCAAACAGCTTAATTTACTTTCTAAGTATTTCTGAAGTTAATCACCTATGTATGCTAATTCCTACTACCAGTGATGCTTAATTCCTACAACCGTTGACTGAGTTCAGGTTATCATCATTCATCTTCTGGACTATAGCAATATACTTTATGCTTTCCCCATCTGTAACCCTTCAATCTAACTTCCACACAGCCATGGCATGATTGATATGAAATTAAAATTAAACAGTGTCACTATCTTGGTGAAAACTTTTCAGCTCTTAATGCCAATAGCATAAAATTTAAGCTTTTTGGCATGGCATAAAAGGTCCTGAATGGCCCAGCTTCTCCAGGTTATCTGTTGTGCTTTGACTGAACTGTGATTCATGCCCTACACATGTTTACCATGTGTTTCACATTTCTTTGTCTTTTTCATGTGGACCCCTTTATAAGAATGGTATTATAAGCATGGTATTATAATCTTGGAAAAACAGAAACAAAAACAACAAAGTTGGAGGGCCCACACTTTCAAATTCTAGAACTTACTACAAAACTGCAGTAATCAAAACAGCATAGTACTGGCATAAGGATAGACATATAGATCAATGGAATAGAATTGAGAGTCTAGGAATAAACTATTACAGTTATGGTCAATTGATTTCTGACAAGAATGCCAAGACAATTCAGTGCAGGGTGGGAAGAGTAGCCTTTTTAACAAATGGTGCTGGGGCAACAGGATACCCACATGCAAAAGAATTTGGAATGCTATCTCAAACCATATACAAAAACTAACTAAAAATGTATTGAAGACCTAAATGCAAAAGCTAAAACAATAAAACTCTTAGAGTTTTAGAGCAAAACACAGTGTAAATCTTGATGATTTTAGATTCAGCAGTGGTTTCTTAGCTATGACACTGGAAGTACAAGTGACCAAAAAAAAAAAAAAAGATAACTTGGACTTCATCAAAATTAAAAACTATTGTGCCTTGAAGGACACTACTAAGAACATGAAAAGATAACCTAGAGAATGGGAGACTTTAGTTTTTTGCAAAGCATGTATCTGATAAAGGACTGGTATCCAGAATATATAAGGAACTCTTATAACTTAATAAAAAGACAACCCAATTTAAAATGGGCAGAGGATTTGAATAGATATTTCTTCAGTGAATATATACAAATTACCAATAAGCACATGAAAAAATGCTCGGTGTCATTAGCTATTAGGGAAATGCAAATCAAAACAACGATGAGATATTTCACATGCACTAAGATGGGTATGATTAAAAGAAAAAGATGAACAATAACAAGTTTCAGTGAGGATATGGAGAAATAGTATTCCTCATACATTTCTGATGGGAGTGTAAAATTGTGAAGCCACTTTGGAAAATAATTTTTCAGTTTCTTAAAAAGTTAAATATAGTAATAATATCTAGCAATTCCACTCGTATGCATTACACTGACAAGAATGAAAACCTAAGTATACACAATAACCTGTACATGAATGTTTATAGCAGCATTATTCATAATAGCCAAAAGGTAGAAATAGCCCAGATACACATCAGTTGATGAATGGATAAACAAAATGTGATATATCCATAAATGAAACTTTATTCAGCCATAAAAAGGAATAGAGTACTGATACATGCTATAATGTGGATGAACCTTGTAAACATTATGCTAAATGAAAGAAGCCAGACACAAAAGACCACATATCATATTCCTTTTATATGAAATGTCTGGAATAGGCAAATCCATAGGGACAGAAAGCAGATTAGTGGTTGCCAGGAGCTAAGGCAGGGTATGGAGATGGAGAATGACTGCTAGTGGTTATGGGGTTTCTTTTGGGGGTGATGAAAATGTTCTGGGATTAGATAGCATTGGTGGTTGTACAATATTGTGAATATATTAAAAATGACTGAATTGTACACTTCCAAAGGGTGAATTTTATGGTACGTGAATTATATCTCAATTAAAAGAAAACCTTAGGGATTAGATTAAATCACTTCAGGAGAAGATATGTGAAAGAGGGAAAAAGGAGAAAAGCAGAAGAAAGGCACCCTGCAAAGGGAGACAAGGAGAGACCAAAGATGTAGCAGGTAAATCAAGAGGCTGTTTAGAACTGAGAGAAAAGAGCAGTTTTATTGGAGTGGTAGCAATTTCAACTTAGAGTGAGTTGAGAAGGGAATGGGAAGTAAGTGGGGACAAAGTGCATAGACAACTCTTATGAGGAAAAGCTGGAACAGGGTCTGGGAGGGTACATTCTTTTGATGGGAGATATTACAGCAATGGTCCCCAACATTTTTGGCAGCAGGGACCAGTTTCATGGAAGACAATTTTTCCACGGACTCGGGGCGTGGGGGGTGATGGTTCAGGTGGTAATGCTAGCAATGGGGAGCGGCAGATGAAGTTTCACTCGCTCACTGCCGCTCACCTCCTGCTTTGCGGTCCCTGTTGGGTACCGCTGTATTAGAGCTTTTTTGTTTGCTAGTGGGAATGATCCAGGAGAAGACATAGATGATACAGGGAAGAAAGACAGGAGGGAGGGTCAGGAAAGCCTTGGGAAATGCAGGGGGATGGAATCCAGAGGTTCTATGGTGGAAAACCTCTTACAAGAGGAGGGGGGCACCTCATCCATTGGAACTAAAGGATAAAGAAGTTGGTGCATAGAGTTGATAGGGGGAGGATAGGGAAGTTCCAATTTGATAAGATGACAGCATTAGCTGATGGTAGAGTGGGAAGGAGAGGGAGGAATAGAAAGAAGAAAGGAAAACGTAGACAAAGAATATCTGAGAGAATGGGAGTGTGAGTTCAGTAGAGAACTATATTCAAAATGTATATGAAATTGTCCTTTTCATAAGTCAAAAACAAGTGGATTTTCTAAAGTGCAAGTTTTGTCAAGTTACTGTACTGTTAAAATCTCTGTTACCTAGCTTTTTAGCATGATACACTGTTTTGCTCATGATCTGCCATCTGCCTCTGTCCATTCTCCTCTCCTGCTTCTCCTCCCATTCACCATGGTGTTTAGTCCTGCTGAACTACTTAGAGTTCCTAGAAAAAGCATCAAGGCCTTTCATGTCTCCATAGCTTAACACATATTCCTATCTACCTGGAAAGCTCTTTGGGTTCCCTTTTGCCTGCCTAACTTGACTTACTTTTCAAGATACAGCTTTCATCTCTTCTTGGAAGCCTGCACTAAATCACAGGTAGAAGATATTCACTAAATGTATGTTGA
This sequence comes from Kogia breviceps, assembly GCF_026419965.1. Classification (NCBI taxonomy): domain Eukaryota; kingdom Metazoa; phylum Chordata; class Mammalia; order Artiodactyla; family Physeteridae; genus Kogia; species Kogia breviceps. The sequence continues at coordinate 50,891,745 of NC_081310.1, read as the reverse complement.
AAGACTGGAGATCCTTAGAGCTCTGTTGAACTGATGATGAGCTCTTTGAATACAGAAGAATTATCCAGAAAGGCAGTGTTTTGTGCACAAAAAGCCAAGGGCTCTTGAAGTTTTGTGGCTTTCTAAGTTTGCATTTGCAAAGTCTTCATTTTCAAAGTCTAAAAAGTCTAAATGTCTAGGACATAGGACGTAGACTCCTCAATAAATGAGCTTTAAAAATAGTGCTTAAGCAAAGAGTTACATGTAGCAAAACATGCCCAAGAGATGGTCTCCATGCAAGGATCACAAGGACATTTGCTTTATTTTAAAAGCTGCATTTTTTTTGGCCTAACATTTAAGACAGATTTTGAAAGACCTATAACTGAAAGCTGTTTTTCCAAAAGGTAATGTTTCTTCAGAATGACTTGTAGGTTCCCTGGTTTGGACCCATGGATGGGTGAATGGTGGAATACATTGGGCATAGAAGGAAAATATGTATATTTGGACCTACCCTGCATATTTTCCATTAAGGTCTCCAGCTGCTTGAGCATTAAGGAGTTGTGCCAGTGAGGAGGACAGGACCTGGTAACTGGTTGAAAGGAGCTAACAGAACTTATGATAAGGCTTGCCAGGGGAGAGGACAAACTCCCAGTTGTCCGTAGAACAGACAGGACTTGTGGAAACATAGTATTAAGTGGAGGCCCCTGAGCTTGGAAAAGGGACTTTTCTATTAGGCTGGAACCAAGAAAAGTACAAAGAGATCACAGTTAATATACATAACATACATGTACAAACACTTCCATTTGGAATGGGGTACAACATTTATTGTTGAGTTGTCATTGTGTGGCTTGTTTAGTCAGTATCTTCTCTCTTTAAAAAGGTATATAAATTGAATATTTGTAAATAGTGTTTTCTTAACACTTTGCATTACTATATTAGAGATGCTTTAATTTTCAGATTTTGCTTGCCAAAAGTTTCTAATTCTTGCTTGAAAAATTTTTCTTAGCATGTAGCTTGGATTTTTAGAGTGAGAATCTTTGTGAGGCTAAATTGTTTTATAATGAAATTGATCATTCCTTAATTTCCCTTTTAAAACACAGATGTTTAAAATCTAGTAAGTTTTCTTAATTGGAGAGAAACATTTCCTTAATTTATAAGAAGTTAGTTATCATCCCTGCAAATAAAACCATTTTAAATTTAGATTTATTTATATCCTGTTTTTCCACAGAGGATTTGAGGTGGCTTCCTATATTCATTCATTTTTATCAACAAATATTTATAGAGATATTGGACACATAATATAAAACAATAAAGATTAGAAGTGAAGAAGCAGGACAACAAAAAGTAACTATGCTAAGACCAAAGAATGGAAAATAGAAAATTTTCAAACATAAAAATTATCATAATAGTGGACTTGAACGCATGTAAACAGCCTGGTAGTCAGGGGCAAAAGTGAAATATGATCACTTAGTTTTATTACCAGAAAGGAGGAAGAAACATTCATATTCACAGAGTTTCCTCTAGAGCTAAGGCAAGAGCAATTTCTCATATTTTATAACAACCTGTAGTAGCTTCCTTTCTCTGTGATCTCGTTCATTATCAGGGTTCAGCTTGGCAGGTGACTTTGGAATCTTGATCCTGGATCCCATTCCCATATTGCGGATGCATGCTGAAATTTCAACTTAAATGCTCATACTTTCACTAATAGTTTCATCATCTTCCCCAGATAGCTCATTTCTTATGTGTATTAATGGACTTCTCTTAATCAACAATCCTTAAAACTTTCATATTTTCTTCAACTCTCCACTCCCCACACCAACTAAATGTGGGGTTTCTACTTCAGGGTGCCTTTGTACTCTCTTGGTGCTTTTCCACTTCTGTTGCTGTTGTCTCAGTTCCGAACTTATTTTCCTCTTGCCTGCTCTATTACAATAGCTTGTTTAATAGCCTCAGTTCTTCCAGTGTCAACCCCTGTCTAAATCATTGTAAATACTCTTGCCAGAGTTCTCTTAAAGCACAACTCTAATCATCATCAACTCCTTTTTCCAACATAATAAAATCCTAACTCCTTGGCATGACATTTAAAGCTTTCCATGATCTGGTCACCAACTACTTTCCAGCATAATCCTCCATTCCTCTTACACACTGTAGGTACCATTCTCTGGAACATTCCTTGTGCAAATTTCTTTCCCTTGTGTCATTACCCATACTGTTTCCTCAATCTAGAATGCTTTTGCTCTTCCTATTCTTCCCATTTTAATTCAATTTATAAAAATTTTCCTGAGTCTTTGCCATAAACAAAGGATTGTGCTAGCTATTGTGGATTCAGAGATGAGAATGCTTACCCTTTCCCTCAAAGATCTCACAACTGTATTCAGAGGAATTAGTAAGTTGAAGTTTACATACTGTTTACTCTATGAAGCCTTTCTAATTTCCTAGCTTAAATTGATTTTACTTTCTTTCATGTTTTTTTAAAGCCCTTACTTGCATTTTTTATTTTTCATTTTAAAATTTTTCTACAGTTTTTAAAGATTACTTTCCATTTATAGTTATTACAAAATATTGGTTGTATTCTCTGTGTTGTATAATAGATCATTAAGCCTATTTTACACCCAGTAGTTCGTTCCTCTCACTTCCCTACCCCTGTTGCCTGCCTCGCCCCCTTCTGCCCCTGCACTGGTAACCACTAATTTGTACCCTGTATCTCTCACTTATATATTTTAAATAGGCCTTATGGATATTCCAAATATTATTTTATATGCCCCATTACAAGCTTCTATGCATTACATTACCTGCATCCTTAGGTCCCTACGCATGCCATATTATAACTTTCACACAGTAAGTGTTCAGTAACTTTGCAGGGCTGCATACATGGTCAATTGGCTGAGATGTTACATAGATCCTAAGAAGTAGGTATCATTGTCTGTCAAAACACTCACAGAATGTATTTGTGGGGTCTGGTTTGAAAAGTTGCTTTTAGGTCTTATCTTAAAAGCTTTGGTGCGTGTAAGTTCTAATATAGACCAAACATTTAAAAAGTTTTCCGCTATGTGTGTAACCACACATGGAGCGCAGACTTTGAAGTCAGCAGGAAATCTACACAGCATGTGGAGAAGAGCCTGAAATGGTTTGGGCAGGGATAGGAGTCAAACTTTCAGGGCAGGCCTCCCCAAAGGACAAGTGAGCTGAAGATCAGGCTTGGAACAGATTTGAAGCAAACCTGTATTCACATGAGAGGTGATGGCTTTTGAAATTTGATATAACTCTGATTAGTTTTCTGTGGAAATGGTTACTGGTTAAGTAATTGAAGAACACCCCTCTCCCTGCCCCTACCATGATTACTTTATTTCATAAAAAAATAAACCCTATATTTTATTTTTTATTAAAAAATTTTTTTTGGCAGCCCTGCATGGCATGCGAGATCTTAGTTCCCTGACCAGGGATGGAATCCGTGCCCACTTCAGTGCAAGCGAGGAGTCCTAACCACTGGACCGCCAGGGAATTACCCTAAAAAACCTATATTTTAATATGGCTGTTCATACTTTGAACCTCAAATATTCGGAATATAGCAGTCACATCTGTGCTAGGCTATAATAGGTCACATACATGGTTCATCTAGTCCATGATTCTTCTGCTAATAGATACTCAAGTAATATGCTATGGAGAGATGCTGGGCACATGGTCTCACTTTCATATATTAATCTTAAACTGAGGTTAAATGCACCCAAAGTATTTTTCGTATACTTGTATTATATTTTTTCTTCATTTCCTTTGAATTTACTTTTATTTAAACCTAACTTCTGCTTGGAATAATGTATACTTCATATTTATAGTCCACTTTGGAAATTATTAACAGGCCACAAATTTACATGCTTGAGTGTTGAAGGGAATTCTTATCATCCCAGTATTTGGCATTTGTGGGTTCTACTTCAGTGGTACCTTTGATCATATATCACATGTTTATATATTTACCATATTTTATCAAAGATGCCACAATTTTAAGATGCACCATTATTTTATATAAGCTAAGAAAGAAAAAAAAGATCCACTGTCATTTAAATACATGCCTTCTGGTCATGAAGAACCTAGGGGTAAGATGGGAATAAAGACACAGACCTACTAGAGCATGGACTTGAGGATATGGGGAGAGGGAAAGGTAAGCTGGGACAAAGTGAGAGAGTGGCATGGACACATATACACTACCAAACGTAAAATAGATAGTTAGTGAGAAGCAGCCGCATAGCACGGGGTGATCAGCTCGGTGGTTTGTAACCACCTAGAGGGGTGGGTTAGGGAGGGTGGGAGGGAGGGAGACGCAAGAGGGAAGAGATATGGCGAGATGTGTATATGTATAACTGATTCATTTTGTTATAAAGCAGAAACTAACACACCATTGTAAAGCAATTATACTCCAATAAAGATGTTTTTAAAAAATACATGCTTTCTTATGTTTTATAGTTATTGGAAAATCTCTCAGACTTTAGAAATAGATTTTTATCATATGTCACTCTTATGTATACATAAGTTGTAAGATGTTAATAAAATAAATTGGTTAATTATTCCCCAAACTTCTTCACATTGGATCCAACTCATGAATTACTCTTCAGTGTATGACTGATGATTGTGTTTTTCCACCCAATATCATCCCCTATACTGTTAAGAGTGTTAGTGGTGAAACGTTTCTTTAAAAAGTACTTCTTGATTGAATAAGAATAATGTTATTTCCTAAGAGACAGGATCTTTTAGAGCTGATCAGTTTTAGAATTCTTTGGTTCACGCCCTGGGACCCACCCTCCATGGTGAGAGTGTCGAGTGGTATCCTGAGCACAGCTCGTGACATGCCAGGCAACCATCTTCTCTCTGGTCTGCCCAGGCCAAGGGGCAGAAACTGAAATGCCCTGAAGAACTTGGTGCCAAGCCAAGTGATTTTTCCTGTTTTCAACCCTGACACTGTAGTCTGCACATTGCGTGAATGAGTGGAAAATTTTGAGCAAAAAATGGCTTCTTGCCAGATCTATTTGAAATACTCAAATCCACCTATTTAATGGCATCTTCACAGATATGCGTAATTGAGTTAGAGATGTCACAACTTAGGCAATTTTTCAGGCAGAAAGAAAGGAGAATTAGCTCTCTTCTAAGTCAGTGCTTCTTGGCAACTCTGGCTTGCTTTATGAAGCAAGGAGTAGCCTCTGTCTGTTGAAAAACATAATTTTTTGTTTTCTCTCTTTCATTGATAGAGCAATTGCCAGATGAGAAGAAACAAAAGAAGCTTCTTGGTGTCCTTTGTATAATTTATCAGACTACAGTTGCAGGGGCTAATTATTCTTGCATGTGCTTTTTTTAAGGATGTGTATTTGAACATCATATGTTTGGTCTTTTGGAGAAAACCATTTTGTGAATGAATGCTTTTGGGCACAAGCTATTGCTTTCCCCTCTGAATTAAGGTATGTGAAAACACCTGGCACATAGCCCAAGTGCTATTTCCTTTGCACTCCCCCATCTGGTACTATCCTCCACATGCCCAAGGAACTGTCATTTGCTTACTCACTGCTTGGCCACGTAGGATCTTAGCAGAGTTCAAGTTTCCCAAGATCTACAGTGTGTGATTTTCACTCTTGCTCGAGTTTGTTTCTTCAGAGGCATTTCCTCATAAGGGAAGCAGGTAGTTATATCTGTCATATGTAGTTAACTGTTGAATTGTGCTGCTTCATTCTATAATTCCTCTTCTCTAGTTTATACTAATCACGTTTTTCCTGTACCCATATCAACAAAGAAACTTAAGCTCTTGACCTGAAATTTTCTGGTTGTTTATTTTCTCTTTTTCCATTTACTTAATTATAAATGGATTCATGTAATGACTGATAATCATTAGTTCTCACAGAGATATGATGCTGGGTTATTATCACTAAAATATTTTACTGCTGTACCTTATTTTTATTGTTTGAGATATTAAAACTAATGCTTATAGGTGATAAATGTTTCATGCTACCTCAAGACGAAATCAACTTATTACCAATTACTTTCATTTTAATTTAACCTTCAGCTTGTTAAAGGTGGGAACTGATAACTTTTACATGGACTCCAGTTAATTTTTTAAATTTGAAATATAATTGATTTACAATGTTGTGTTTCTGATGTATAGCACAGTGATTGTTATACATGTGTATATGTTTTCTTTTTCATATTCTTTTCCATTATGGTTTATTACAGGATATTACAGTTTCCTGTGCTATACAGTAGGACCTTGTTGTTTATCTATTTTATATATAGTCTTTTTTTTTTTTTTTTTTTTTGTGGTACGCGGGCCTCTCACTGTTGTGGCCTCTCCCGTTGCGGAGCACAGGCTCCGGATGCACAGGCTCCGGATGCACAGGCTCAGCGGCCATGGATCACGGGCCCAGCCGCTCCGCAGCATGTGGGATCCTCCCGGACCGTGGCACGAACCCGTATCCCCTGCATTGGCAGGCGGATTCTCAACCACTGCGCCACCAGGGAAGCCCTATATATAGTCATTTTTATCTGCTAATTCAAGTTAATTTTTTAATATGGGAAGTTCTGACATGTCCTATAATTTTAGTTACAGTGGCTCATATCTGATATTCAGCTTCCTTCACTAATCATTTGGGTCATAAAACCGTAATTAGGCACCATTGGTGGGAGCTACTGGAAGTGCAGATGTAGTGCCTAGGAAGATACAAATATGCATTGAAGAACTAACCTTGCAGTCAGGGTTCTGATGGCTTGCTTTAGGACCTATTTAAATACTTTTACATTTGCTATTATTATGTTTTCCATTATTATGAAAATATTAAATAATAATATCTGTTTGACATGAATTGCCCCTTGTATTCCTTACTGGTTTAAAGTAAAATTGGTGACATCTATAATTTTTATGGACTCTTACTATATCCTCATTATTAAGAAAACATGACTGAAAATAAATATTAGGTGAGACCAGTTGAAAAATAATGTGTTTATATTTTCATTGTGAACTAGCTGATGATAAGGGAGTTTTTTACTCATTTGGGACTTGAAAACTTCTGAAGTCTCTCATGCATTGTTCACTGTTCTGCAGAAGGTTGGTGCTAGTTGCCTGAAATGAGAAGTGAAGAATTGATCTTCAGCAAAATGATTTCTGTTGAACACTAGCTATATGCCAATTATTTTGCAGAACAGACTGTGCATCAAAAAGAGATATAGAATGGTTGCTGCACTCAAAATTATATGCTAAAAGTCAAAAGTTTGCACTGGATAGTGTCATAAATAGTGGGGCAGAGAGGGCTATTTGGGGTGGAGGGAGGTCAGGGAGGAACCAGTGCCCATTGTTTATAAATGGAGTGATACAGTACACAATCATGTATGTGCTCACCACTTTGTGCTCAGTGGCTAGAGTCACAAGAACAGACAGATACATTGCTGTTAGGGATCTGATTTTACCAAATGCTACACAATTTTTCATAAATTTCCAAAAAACAAAGTATAATACAGTTTTCTCTCAATTTACATGCTAGTTTTATCCTGAGAAAATTCCATGTGTTACCTGAATTCTTGTTTATATGTAAAACAGAATTAGGCTCCAGCTCAGATAACTTCACCTACATGGATGTGTAGCAAAAGATTAGAAAATTATGTAGGATGCAGGGTAGTTGTTCAGTGTACAGAACTGTCCCCAAAATTCAGGGTGGTTAACATTCCTGGTTCTGCAGTCACTGTGAAACATCTTTATGAATTTCCAAATTGCACTCCCTTGACAACCAGTGCCCTAGTGTAATATCAGTGACTATGTAGCTTATATGTCCTAATTTCCCTTTTTTGTTTAAATATTTGGTTGTTGTTGTTTTGCTTGTTTTTTTTCTGCCGAAGAGAACGTTTAAACTGTAATCCTCTAGTAAGTCAGAGGTCATGTATTAATTAAATGTTTTCTCCAGAAACATATATTCTGTGGATTTTAGAAGTAGTAAATTCTTTATTCCATTCACTTTAGCCAACATTTGCTTAGCTAGGTACCATACAAGTCTGGGCTATGGCTTCTGCTCTCACATGGCTGGCTAATAGCCCATCAGGAAAGTCAGTGTGACAAGGAGTGTGTGGAGAATTTGAGAAATGATAAAGCCTTGTAGAGGATTGAGGGAAGGTCAGGGGAAATGACAGAGACTGTCACATTTGAGTTAGGTCTTAAGGAATAAGTGTAAGTTTAATAGGATTTTAGGAGTGTACTACTTTGTAACAGAAAGTTGAATTTGACATGACCTTTCAAGTCATATTACTTATACAGACTTTGCAATGAATTACCAAATGCCAAGTATTTCTTGAGGTGATAAAGTAGCCCCCAGTTTCTACTTTTTTTTCTTTTTGCAGTTAACTTTTTTATTGTTTGTCTTTACATCTTTGTATCTTGATCTTCCCAGCTGGTTTTTGAGGATAGAAACTGTGCCTTACACTTCACTGGATCTCCCATAGTGCTGAGCACAGAGTAGCCACTCAGTGAATATTGCAACTTAGATATTGTCAAAATAATTTATGTAGGAATGAAGGGATTATTCTTAGTTGGGGAATTTTTTGGTTTATTTTCCTATTAGCATTTCCTAGGAAAAGTGAAGTCAAGATGTTAATAATTGGGACAGTAGGAGGACAGCCTAGCCTCCACCAATCTTGGCACACTGAGCAGGCCCCAGGTGTACTCTGTCTCAGTTTGTAGAACCATGTTGTTTTTCTCTTAGTCTCTATCTTTAGATAAGAGAAAATTTGGAAAACTAGTATCTGCTCTGGAATTTTATAGAAATTGCCACTCAGGAGGTCTCTTTATGAATATTCATGTCTCATTCAGGTCTAATTTGGACAAGATGTTCGTTCTCACTTTGGAGTCAGTTGACGAGTAAGAATCATAGATATAGTTTTTAATAGTTTAGATAAATTTGATAATATTTGTAAAGCATGTTATAAACTGGAAAGTATTACAGAAATTCTTCTGCTGCTGCTGTTATTAAGATTGAGGGAGGAATATAATCATAGCAAGGAGGAGCAAAATAGTTCTATAATTACTTTTAGGGTCTGAGTCTTGTGTTTGCCGTAATTTGTGAAGACATTTGGTAAGCTTTGTTGACTCACGTTTTGTTGTACTTATTGGATGTATTTGGATATTTAAAGATATAATGGTGTAGTCCTTTAAGGAATCAAGTTGAATCATACTTCAAGATGAAAATATCTTGAATGAGCGTCACTTGCTGTGAAGTTACTTAATCTCTGTAGGTGAAACATTTCTCATCAGTAAAATGGTATGTATTTCCCCAGCCTGTTATGAGTTTCTTTAATGGGTATGAAGGGCACAACTTGGTGCCTGGCCTGTGATAGGTTCTCCATTTCCATAAATGTTTGCTATAGAATATTACTATTATTAAAAGAGTTATTTAAAATCCCAAATTCAACAGATATTTGTTGAACACCTACTATGTGTCAGGCAGCATTTTTAGAACTAGAGAACAAAGCCAATGAAGGAATCAAAGATTACTGTTCTCTAGGAACTCACATTCTAACTACAGAGATGGATAAGCAACTGGCATAATAAATAAGTAAATTATATGGTATGTAATGGATGGTTAGGACTATGGACCTAAGTAAATGTAAAGCATGGCACGGGGAATCAGTACTGTTCAGGAGGAAGAGAAGAAGACTTGGAGATGACAGCATTAATTGTGTCTCCAGAGTTGAGAATTGGTATTGCAAATAGCAAAATAACTTACTTAAGCTGGGAGAGATTGGTCCCAAGCAAAGAATAGGTAGTTTTGGGAGTGAGAAGCAGACATCTCTTAAAGAAGTATTCAGCCCCTTTGTTCTAAAGAACAGCTGTTACTCTCTAGAAGCTGTGGAAATGCCTGATGTTCTTAACTATTAGGCTTAAAACCTGTGAAAAGTTACATACTTTTTCTTTTCCTTTCTCCAGAAAGTAAAAAAAAAAAATTCTTTTATCTTTTCCTTCAATGACAATAAAATAAGCATTCCTAATAGTATTATTAAATCTTTCCTTTAGGAGATGTTTCCTTTACATCCTAAAGGAGTTTGCTCTAATCCAAACCAGAGGCACGTTTATGTTAAACCTCTCATTATATGACATTATTACTGTGTTTTCAGAAGTAAGAATGTTTCTATTTTTCTCCTGAATGTCACTTGATTACAGGAAAGGAATGTGAGAAGGCCTCTTACCACAGCTAAAGTAGCTATTAAAGTACATTATTTAGTACTTTATGGTAGACAGTTCTTTTTCTGGAACTCATTTGAAAACTTAATGTAATGTGAACTCAATTTTTTCAATTCCTAATCAGATGTCAGTTTTTCTATTATATTTTAAAATTATATGTCATATCCATATACATATATACAAACATATGTATTTTTCATATATCTAGATGTTCAGGTACAAACTTAGATGCCATAAATATATTTGTATATATTGTGTATAGATATGTATATATACACATAAGCATATTTTAGTAATTAAGTTAATTTGATTAATCTCTTAATTGTTTGAGAGAATTGGGGAAACCATCAGTTTTTATAATTAAAATTTCCTTAAATTAATTGTGAAATTTGTACAAGTCAAAATAATTTAATGTTTCAGTGGTGTCTGTGATAGTTCTTACATTTTGATGTTGCAATGAGAAAGGTATACAGTGGTATAATAGATAATATAGGATTTTCAAAAATAATTTGAGAACTCCATGCTTTTAGCATCAAAATATGATACTCAAATAGTTCATTAATTGTCAAATGCACATATATAATTAGTGAGCCTGGATGACTTGCTATTCTTGCATTTATTCAGCAATTTCTAGAGTTCATGATTGCTTTTTCTAAATTGTATGTACTAAAGCTACTAAAAACCCAGTGTTATTCCATTGGAATAAGCATGCAGTTGTACCTTTTCCTGCTTGGTTGAAGGACTAACAGTGTCTCTTTTTGAAGACAAGTTGGAACATAGGATGTAAAAATGACTCTTGTGTAAGTGATGGCTGGACTCTGATGGGGTAAACCAAGTATTTACTGGCAGTATAGTGTTGAGTAGTGTTTAAGAGCATTGATCTGAGCCTGAACACTGGATTTAAATCCTGTCTTGCCACTTACTAGGTGGCCAATCTTGGTCAAGTTGCTTAACCTTCTGGGCTTTAGTGTCCTCATCTGTGAAATAAGAATAATAGTAACTACCTTCTAGGATCATTATGAAGATTAAATGAGTTGGTATTTGTAAAGCACTTTCCCATTTTAGGGAAGTTTTCAACTATAATCTCTTAAAATATTTTCTCAGTCCCTTTCTTTTTCTCTTCGTCTATTGGGACCCCTATAATTTGAATGTTGGTGCATTTTATGTTGTCCCAGAGGTCTCTGAGACTGTCCTCAATTCTTTTCATTCTTTATTGTTTATTTCCCTCTGTGGTAGTTATTTCCACTATTTTATCTTCTAGGTCTCTTATCCCTTTTTCTGTCTCAGTTATTCTGCTATTGATTCCTTCTAGATAATATTTAATTTCTTTTATTGTGTGTTCATCATTGTTTATTTGCTCTTTAGTTCTTCTAGGTCCTTGTTAAACGTTTCTTGTATTTTCTCCATTCTATTTCCAAGATTTTGGATCATCTTTACTATCATTACTCTGAATTCTTTTTCAGGTGACTGCCTATTTCCTCTTCATCTTTGGTCTAGTGGGTTTTTACCTTGCTCCTTATCTGCTGTGTATTTCCCTGTCTTCTCATTTTGCTTAACCTAATGTGTTTGAGGTCTCCCTCTTTCAGGCTATAGGTTCGTAGTTCCCATTGTTTTTGGTGTTTGCTCCCAGTGGGTACGGTTGGTTCAGTGGGTTGTGTAGGCTTCCTGGTGGAGGGGAGTGGTGCCTGTGTTCTGGTGGATGAGGTTGAATATTGTCCTTCTGGTGGGCAGTACTGCATCTGGTGATGTGTTTTGGTGCGTCTGTGAACTTATGATTTTAGGTAGTCTCTCTGCTAATGGGTGGGGTTGTGTTCCTGTCTTGCTAGTTGTTTGGCATAGAGTGTCCAGCACTGTAGCTTGCTGGTCGTTGAGTGGAGCTGGATGTTAGGGTTGAGATGGAGACCTCTGGGAGAGCTTTTGCCGTTTGATATTTCCTGAGGCTGGGACGTCTCTGGTGGACCAGTGTCCTGAACTCGGCTCTCCCACCTCAGAAGCTCAGGCCTGACACCTGGCTGCAGCACCAAGACCCTGTCTGCCACATGGGTAAGAAGAAAAGGGAGAAAAAAGAAAGAAAGAAAGAAAAGAAAGAAAGAGAGAGTGAATGAGAGAGGGAGGGAGGAAGGAAGGAAGAAAGAAAGAAAATAAAATAAATAATGTTATCAAAATAAAAAAAGTTATTAAAAATAAAAATTTAAAAGTAATAAAAAAGGAAGAAAGAAGAGAGCGACCAAACCAGAACACAAATCCACAAATGAAAACAAGTGCCAGGGCTTCCCTGGTGGCGCAGTGGTTGAGAGTCTGCCTGCCAATGCAGGGGACACGGGATCGTGCCCTGGTCCGGGAAGATCCCACATGCGGCAGAGTGGCTGGGCCTGTGAGCCATGGCCACTGAGCCTGCGCGTCTGGAGCCTGTGCTCTGCAAAGGGAGAGGCCACAACAGTGAGAGGCCTGCGTACCGCAAAACAAACAAACAAAACAAAACAAAACAAAAAAACAAGTGCCAAAAACTATACCAAACAAACAAAACAAAACAAAACGCAGGACAGACAGAATCCTAGGACAAATGGTAAAAGAAAAGCTATACAGACAAAATCACACAAAGAAGCCTACACATATAGTCACAAAAAAGGGAAAAAGGAGAAAAAAAAAAAATATATATATAAAAAGGAAGAGAGCAACCAAATCAATAAACACATCTACCAATGAGAATAAGCTCTAAATACTAAACTAAGATAAACATAAAACCAGAAACCATTAGATGCAGAAAGCAAACCCCAAGTCTACAGTTGCTCCCAAAGTCCACTGCCTCAATTTTGGGATGATTCATTGTCTGTTCAGGTATTCCAGAGATGCAGGGTACATCAGGTTGATTGTGGAGATTTAATCCACTGTTCCTGAGGCTGCTGAGAGAAATTTCCCTTTCTCTTTTTTGTTCACACAGCTCCTGGGGCTCACCTTTGGATTCGGCCCCACCTCTGTATGTAGGTCACCTGAGGGTGTCTGTTCCCTGCCCAGACAGGACAGGGTTAAAGGAGAAGCTGATTAGGGAGCTCTGGCTCACTCTGGCCAGGGGTAGGGAGGGGTACAGAATGTGGGGCAAGCCTGTGGCAGCAGAGGCCAGCATGACGTTGCAGTAGCCTGAGGTGCACCATGTGTTCTCCTGGAGAAGTTGTCCCTGGATCACGGGACCCTGGCGGGCTGCACAGGCTCCTGGGAGGGGAGGTGTGGATAGTGACCTGTACTTGCACACAGTCTTCTTGGTGGTTGCAGCAGCAGCCTTAGTGTTTCATGCCCGTCTCTGGTGTCCGTGCTGATATCTGCACTGATAGCCATGGCTCACACCCGTCTCTGGAGCTTGTTTAGGCAGTGCTCTGAATCCCCTCTCCTCACGCACCCGGAAACAATGGTCTCTTCCCATTTAGGCAGTTCTGGACTTTTTCCCAGACTCCCTCCCGGCTAGCTGTGGTGCACTAGCCCCCTTCAGGCTGTGTTCACAGAGCCAACCCCAGTCCTCTCCCTGGGATCTGACCTCCGAAGCCCGAGCCCCAGCTCCCAGCCCCCACCTGCCCTGGTGGGTGAGCAGACAAACCTCTCAGGCTGGTGAGTGCTGCTCGGCACCGATCCTCCGTGCGGGATTCTCTCTGCTTTGCCCTCTGCACCCCTGTTGCTGTGCTCTCCTCCATGGCTCTGAAGCTTCCCCCTCGTCTCTGCCAGTGAAAGTTCTTCCTAGTGTGAGGAAACTTTTCCTCCTTCACAGTTCCCTCCCAGAAGTGCAGGTCTCATCCATATTCTTTTGTCTCTGTTTTTCCTTTTTTCTTTTGCCCTACACAGGTACGTGGGGAGTTTCTTGATTTGGGGGAAGTCTGAGGTCTTCTGCCAGCGTTCAGTAGGTGTTCTGTAGGAGTTGTTCCACATGTAGATGTATTTTTGATGTATTTGTGGGGAAGAAGGTGATCTCTACATCTTACTCCTCCGCCATCTTGAATGTCCCCTCTCTCCCCCTTTGTTTTTTTCTTCCTTCCTTTCCCTCCCTCCCTCCCTCCCTCCATTCCTTCCCTCCTTCCTTCCTTCCCTCCCTCCCTCCCTTTCTCCCTTCTTTCTTTCCTTCCTCCACCCCTCCCTGCCTCCCTATTCCTTATCACTCCTTGTCCAAATCTGGCATACTATTTCTGTCTTTTTTGGTGTAGTTAAAATGCCACCTAGTATGAAGCCCTCCTTGATAACCCCAGCCACATACCATCTCTTCTCTTCTTTCTAACGTAGCCCTTGAGCCTTTCTCAGGCCCTCCTGTATGCTGTATAGCTCTGGGATTATTCCCATGTGTGACTTTTTCTTCTTCTAGCCTTAAACTCCATGGGGGCTAGAATAATCATTTAATTCCCATAGCAAACACCTGACACTTCACATCTTTGTAGCACAAATGGCCTTTGTTGACTGTAATTGAGGAGTGTAAAAAACTTTGTCACTCTTGTTAATAAAATACCATGCTTCTGAATGAAAGATTATTATTAGGATTGTATAATGGTAGTTCTAAATAGAAATACTTGTGGCTCTATATTATTTTTGCTGTTTGGGATATTTCCTTTTATCTTTTCCAGGATTTCATTTGGAAAGTTAATGTTGTTTCAGGTTATTAGCTAAGTTATAGAAATAAATATTCATCAAATTCTAGAATATTGGGATTCTGAATATGTGTGATACTTGTTTTCCATTTTATAGTTATGGAAAGTAAGATTTTCATTTGTGGACCCACATTATTTTTTCTGCTTGTAGACTTTAATGATTCAAAGAAGAGTCTAGTACGAAATTGGAAAAAGTTAATGTTGAAAACCTAAACCACAAAACTTTGTTTTGCTTCTGGATAGGCCCTGCAATCATAGAAATAAAACAACCATAATTTTAGTCACCCAACTCTTGCCTGTAACGCAGGTAAGGTTTTCTTTAGGTGTATTCCTGAAACACCATATGTAAAATACATTTTGCTAAATGGTATATTTTAACTTATATTTTAAACCCAAAGATTTTATGTCTATTAGACAGTTGTAACTAGAATCATTTTTGTAAAGCAGAGACTATTTTAAAGCAAATAATTATAATTAACCTTATAAACAAGTTTGCTTGTTTATAAGTTGAAGTTACCCAAGGTGAAGATTCCATTCATCTTAGCCTTTTCTTTACAATAAATCTTTCTTGCTGAATATATTGCCAAGTAGTGAAATTGGGCTATCTTGAGTTTCACTTCAGTCTCCTTTCCATTTACATCCTCTATAGAGGTGCTAATCACCAGTGAAATAGTTAAAAGATGATGCTAACAGCAAAAAGAAGCACTAAAGGACACAGGCAGTCTGTAAACTAAACAATCAAGTTTCTAAAAAAAAATGAAATGACGTTATATTGCCTAACAGCATTATTGCCTTGATTTTCTCACTTGCAGTAGCGATTAAAGAGTCTCTGACTTTGATTTTCTCCACTCCCTGCTGCATTGCCACCCCAGTGGCATGTTCTCATTAACCCAGTTTCTTGACCTTTAGCTACTGCACTGAAGAATTCAAATTTGCAAGAATTGAATTGCCTCATTCATATCTGCAAGGTTCAAACCATGGTTAAGTTTTAGGCGGGATGTCTGATGAACAGGCTGCAAGTGGGAGTGGGTGTTCTTTAGTGAGGATCTGCGCTTGGTAAGCTGTATTGTTTCATTCACTCATTTTCTCATTTAGCTTTTCTGTAGCACTAAGGACAGTGATTCTCAGTGTAGTCATTGTGACACATCATGCTATCTCTGGCTGACTAATGAGGTTCTGAGACAATTTAAAAATAGATTTTTCACTTAAAAATATGCCACATGAAATTATTAAGAAGAATGAAGGAGTAGGTATTGAAGATGTCCAACAACTCCTGCAAAGAAGGATTACTAACCATTTGCCGAAGCTTTAATGAATTTTTTTCTTTTGCTTTTCACATAGATTAAACAAAAGAGTGTGAGAACTTTTCTCCCTCATACTTTCTTGGGAATAGGGACCTTGTTCCCTATTCTGCTGAACCCTTCATTGTCAATTAATAAAATGCTTTGCACAAATTGAATAATCAGGAAATATTAATTTAAAATTCCTTTACTTTTTTTGGTAGTTGGGAAAAACTCAAATCTGTTGGCAAGTTGATAGAACTGTGGGAATTTATTTATGAAAAATGCTTGCAACTGAAGCGGACTTCTCTCCTATACTAAATGTGCTTCTGGTAAAAGGATCTGCTGAACCACCTGTTTCTTCCATGAACTGGAGAAGAGACTTGTGTTAAGTGACAGAGATGAAAGTAAGCCCCATTTATTCCACTGCTTTTCTGCATAGCTGTGAACCCAGACTGGACAATTCATCATCCAGGGGAGAGCCAGGTGGCCATGGCTTTATTTCTTTTATATTATATTTTTGTATGGAAAAGTATGTCATTAGTACTTCAGGGGAAGAAGAGTATTGCATTGATCCCTAGAGGTACTTGGTACTGTTGGGACCTTTCATCAAACAGATTCTGTCTACCTCAGTGAGTGTATTTCTGACCTTTGAGGTCAAGTTCTTTTTTTTTTAATGGAAAAAACATTAATATGTGAAAAAACAAATAACCTGAGGAAATTATCCATCTGATCAGATCCTCTGTCATTCTGGGAAATTACTATTACAAACTTTATAGAAATTTGCTAAGATTTTAACATGGAGCCTCCTATATTTTCTGTCAGAGTGTTTCTAGCTGTACAATAAAGTAAAGAGATTTCATGCTAATACATTTAATTTTATTTGTAACATTCTCATAATTCAATCTGCTGCCTCCAAATCAAAACTAATATACTTTTAGCTTATCTACTAGTTTGAATCACCTGTATCATTCTGCCCATACTCAGTTGCTAACATGTATTCAGGGTCTGATGTATGAAAGGCACCGTTTTAGTTTTTCAAGAAGCAAGGGTTGGAAGTAGTTAGAAAGTCCTTTCTTTACTACAGTTTTCAAACATCAAATCATAATGAGTTTGAATGAAAAATGACTCACTGTGTTGAGTAGCTGTGTTTTTAAAATCTAGGGTTTTTTTTTTGTTGTTGTTGTTGTTGTTATGGCTCAGAGAAGAGAATGAAGAATTATATGATGTATGCAATTAATGCTGTCCACTTTATTTATTTATTTATTTTGTGATATGCGGGCCTCTCACTGTTGTGGCCTCTCCCGTTGCGAAGCACAGGCTCCGGACGCACAGGCTCAGTGGCCATGGCTCACGGGCCCAGCCGCTCCGCGGCATGTGGGATCTTCCTGGACCGGGGCACGAACCCGTGTCCCCTGCATCGGCAGGCGGATTCTCAACCACTGCGCCACCAGGGAAGCCCATTGCTGTCCACTTTAGATTACTTTGGATATTTGAAAGCATGAAAGCATTCAGACAGGTGAATGTTGCAGTTGCAGGTAATGGAAACCACTCTAGCTATATAAGCAAAAAAAAAAAAAAAAAGTATCTGCCAAGGGAATTGCTACCTTTAATAAGTTTAGGAAGTCAGGGACTCAGGAAGTCTCTATGCCAACTTCTGGTTTGACCACTTTAATCACAACCAAGAGTCACGAAGCACCTGTTGTCTTCTGGGACATTCTACCTTAGCTGTGATTCACAATCAGATTGCTGCCGGAACTTTTAGCTTAAAAGCTGTCTAGATCTATACCAGCAAAAAAACACCTTGAGTGCTGCTTCTCTCCCACTTAACTTGATTCTGAATTCAGGTCTTATAGAAGTGCATCTAATGGTGAAACCTAAATTTCATTGAGAATGCTAGTTACAAGGGATTCTGGAAAACAAAGATTTTGGCATTCTAGCTTCTGCGGTATAGGAAGGCAGAGAAGGCGACTGGAACAGAAGTTGAGCTAGCTGGTTGCTGTCTCTACCACAAATGCTCTTGTGTTATTCCCTGTGACTTCTAGAAAATAATCTTAAATTTAGAATTTGACTGATTAAATAAGGGAAACGATTTTCAGATATAGACCTTGTATTTTGTATTTAGGTCTTCATGTAGATTATTTTAAATAGATTTTTTGTTTTTATAATCTAAGTCTTCAGAAGAGTATATAGTAATCAGCAGTTACATGGTCAGATGTGTCAGCTGTAATCGTTCAAGTATCTACAGGTGTAGTCATAGTTTGTATTACATATGTCTTCTCTTTAGAACTTGGCTATTTTTTGAAATTGAACTTTTCCCACTGGTGCTTATGCTAGTGCATTTAATTGAGATTATTTTTTGCCATAGAGAGCATTAAGTAGAGCAAATGGAGCATAAACAGTATTAGTTTACTAACTTCTTTAATTTTGTGATCATGATATTGAATATACATTAAGTATAGTGTAGAATATACTTCAGATAGAGCTTCTTTCAGGAACTTAACATTTAAGGAAATGGACAATGTATAATGCTTTTTAACATGAAAATTCTTCTTTCCAGTTTTGTCTTTTCACATAGAACTAAGCAGACTTGAGGGGTGTGGTTTTCAGCTGTACTTGGGAATATTGACATGACTGGTAAATTTTCAGATGAGATAATAGGAGATTCCAGGCAGAGGGCCAGGCCGAGCCAGAAGTGGCACCATAGAGCCAGGCAGGGCCTGAAAGAGCTGGAGAGTCTGGATGAAGGCCATGGGTGAACTGTTATTCTGAGTATGTCGTTGAAATGGCAGCATTCTCCATACAGTATAGATATGCAAATACCAGCACCCAGAGAGCCCCACTTTGATGTGTTGCCAAGCTCCTTTGGCCTATAGTGGGTGCTGAGTGGGAGAGATTCCAGCCTCAGTCAAAACATCTGTTAGGAGAACAACAGGATTAATTTTGGAATTTGTCCATCTCCTACCTCAGTTTCTCCAAGGAGACAGTTTTTTTTTTTTTTTTTTTTTGTGGTATGCGGGCCTCTCACTGCTGTGGCCTCTCCCGTTGCGGAGCACAGGCTCCGGACGCGCAGGCCCAGCGGCCATGGCTCACGGGCTTAGTTGCTCCGCGGCATGTGGGATCTTCCCGGACCAGGGCACGAACCCGTGACCCCTGCATCCGCAGGCGGACTCCCAACCACTGCGCCACCAGGGAAGCCCAAGGAGACAGTTTTGTTATTTGACCTGAATGTTACATAATGTTTTAGGAACCAAATCTTGGAATTTTCTATGAAACGATAAATTTGCAATACCAACTGAATATGATTTCTCTTTAAATAGACTTTTTTCCAGGTCTAGAATTATTATTTTTGACTTTATTTTGAAATAATTTCAAACATAGAAAAATTGCAAGAATAATATAAAAAACTCCTGCATACCCTTCACCCAGATTAACCAATTTTTATTTTTTTGTGCACACACACGTGTGTGTGTGTGTGTGTGTGTGTGTGTGTGTATGTATGTCTTTTCCTGTACCATTTGAGAATTAGTGGAGCTATCATGCCGCTTTATTCCTAAACACTTCTGTGTATATTGCCTAAGAACAAGGACATTCTCTTATATAACCATGTGGATATATAGTCCCTATTCAAAATTTACCAACTGTCCCAATAATATTCTTTAGATCAGGGTCCCTAACCTTTTTGGAACCAGGGATGGGTTTCGCGGAAGACAATTTTTACACAGACTGGGGCGGGGGATGGTTTCGGGATGATTCAAGCACATTACATTTATTGTGCACTTTATTTCTATTATTATTACATTGTAATATATAATGAAATAATTCTACAGCTCACCATAATGCAGAATCAGTGGGAGCCCTGAGCTTGTTTTCCTGCAACTAGATGGTCCCATCTGAGGGTGATGGGAGACAGTGACACCTGAAGTGTGTTGCTTATGTCCAGTCTACTCCGTAATCTCGTTTTGGTGGCTGTCACTGCAGAAAACCCTGCTTCACAAAGATAGGATGTTGGAAATGGAAGCAGCCTTTTCAGTGCTTTTGTGGCAATCTCAGGATATCTTGCCTTGACTTTAATCCAGAACACATGGAGATTTGAAGTTGTCTCAAACATACTTTTAAGGCCACCGTCATTTGTGATCTCAAGCAGTTGATCCTCTTCTAGCACAGACAAAGTCGATTCACCTGGCTTATTCACAAATGGGTCGTGGATCCATTCCTTCCCAGTTCGGGGGTCTTTTGTAGTTGGGAAGTAATGCTCAAACTCTTTTGAAAGCTGAGATAGGTGATCATGCACCAGGTGGGAGAAAGAAGGCCCTGGCTCAGTCGCTTTCAAAGTCTCTGCCAATGTCTGAAACATGGCAGAAATCCCAATGTTCCCTCATCACCCCCATAATTCCAGTTTGGCTTTGAATGCAGCCACTTTATCTGCCAACTTGAACACAGTTGTCGTTCTCCCCTGAAGTGACAGATTGAGTTCGTTGAGCAGGTTGAATATATCACACAAGTAAGCAAGTTTTGTGACCCATTCTGTGTCACTGAAATGTGTTGCCAGTGGTGACTTTTTCTAAAAGAAATCTCTGGAACGGCTCTTGTAACTCAAAAACTCTGGCCAGTGATCTACCTTTAGAAAGCCATCTCACTTCTGTGTATAAGAGAAGACGTGTGTGCTCTATGTCCGTCTCCTCACAGAGCTGTGTGATCAGACTTGAGTTAAAGGGATGTACTTTAATGTGGTTGATAATTTTAATCACATTCTGCAAAACATTGTTAAGTTCAGGTGACATTTTTCAGCTAGCCAGCATTTCTTTATGGATGACACAGTATGTAGAAGCGACCTCTTTGACCCGAGTAGTGAAACCAAAAAGCCATCTAGTCATGGCAGCCACTCTGTCCATGCATATACCGACACAAAGTGACCAATTCAGTTTTCCTGATAAGTAATCATTCAAAGACTTGAATAGTTCTGCAGTTGTGGTGTTGTTTGGCAGCAAAAGTGCACATAACATATCCTCATGCGCATCCTGAAAAATTTATCGCACAGAAACAAGCATTGTTGCCTTGTTGTCAACATCAGTAGACTCGTCAACCTGGATTGCATACCACGGTGACTCATTAATCCTCTCTAACAATTGTGCCTCAATATCCTCTGCTATTTCATCAATTCTTCTAGTTATGGTGCTACCTGAAAGAGGAACACGTACTACCTTTGAACTGCAGCCTCTCCTAAAAGTTCAGGATAAATGTCCTTAATAGCAGGCAGGATCAACTCTTCACTAATAGTAAAGGGCTTCCTAGCTTTAGCAATGCAGTTAGCCCCTAAGAATGATGCTCTCAGTGCAGACACATTTGATGAAGTGGTAGCCTTCAATAACTGATTCTGTTCTTCGTGTTCACGTTGTTTTCTTTTGAAAAACTCCAAAGGCTTGTCTTTTAATGCAGGATGCTTGGTCTCCATGTGGTAAAGCAGTTTTGAAGGTTTCATGGCTTCCTTGGATAGCCGGTCTCCACATATTGTACAAAGTGGGCTTGGAGAATTGAATCACCTGTTGCAATGAACCCGAAATTTAAATAGGACTCTTGGTATTCTCTTTTAAATGCAGATTTCTTTTTGTTGGCAGTCTTAGAGTCTTCTGCTGTCTCATCATTGGGTCTTTCCCCCTTTTCAAAGAAGCTCTCCAGTGACGTTTGTTTTTTACTCATTTTGGCTAGGGTTAGCTTGTGGGCTTACCAAAACTGTGATTGAGACAAGTGCACAGTATGGGAGAGAGGCGCAGACAGAGGTGGTAAATAATGGGTGAAAATATAAAATAAAATAAAATAATGGTCAGGGCACGTGCAGACTAAAATAAGGGTTGGATTCTGACTTAAAGCCTGCCACCAGATGCAGCTGTACAATTGAAGTACATCAACTCACTTGCCACTACAAAGCCTGCCACCAAATGCAGCTTAATTGTCACTTGCCTCTCACATAGGGTTTTGATATGAGTCTGCAAGCAATTGATTTATTATGGTCTCTATGCAGTCAGACCTCTCTGCTAATGATAATCTGTATTTGTAGTCACTCCCCAGTGCTAGCATCACCACCTCAACTCCACCTCAGATCATCAGGCATTAGATTCTCATAAGCAGCACGCAACCTAGATCCCTCGCTGTGCAGTTCACAGTAGGTTTTGTGCTCCTATGAGAGTCTAATGCTGCCGCTGATCTGACAGGAGGTGGAGCTCAGGGGTAATGCAAGCGATGGGGAGCAGCTGTAAATACAGATGAAGCTTCACTTGCTTACCCGCTGCTCACCTCCTGCTGTGTGGTCCGGTTCCTAACAGGCCATGGACTGGGACCGGTCCATGGCCCAGGGGTTGGGAACCCTGCTTTAGAGCGTGTTTTCCCTTGACCAAGCATCCAACTCAAGATCACATACTGCATTTAGTTGTCATGTCTTTCTAATCTCCTTTAATCTGGAACATTTCCCTAGCCTTTCCTTTTCTTTCATGACACATATCGCTGAAGAGTATAAGCCAGTTGTCTTATAGACTAACCATTAATTTTGGCTTGTATGATTCAATTTGTAAAAAATAAATGACTTTATATTTTAATTTGAAAAACATAGAAATATATAAGAAAGAAAACATTCACCTATGATCCTGCTATCCAAGGATACAGTTGAATTGACATATTTCCTTTCTTCCCCTATGAATATATTTTTCTACGTTATTGAGATCATTCTGTGTATGTGATTTTTGTAGCTGATTTTATGAGAATTTTCCACCTTATTAAATGCTCATTGAAAGTATAATTTTAGTAGCCTCCTTGTATTCCTTATTACAGATACACTAACATATATTTAAATATTCTTTTATTGTTGGACATTTAAATTGTTTCAGAAGCTCAGGGTGTTCCCAGTCTGACTTTTGAGTAAGGTTTGCTTTCTCCCAATGTGCCAATGTACCTGTCTGTTCAGAGTGTTTGTCACACCTTCTGCAGTGACAGTGTATTGTCATTTTCTCAGTCTGCCTGCTGGGAGATCACAGGGAGTTGAATATAGCTGAGTCAAACAGATGTTCAACTTGGATGCATCTTCAAGGTCTTGTCTTATTCCAGTCCTGAAGAAGCTTCTTGGGCTCTGAGAGACAGAGAGAACTTCTGGCTTAAAGAATACTCCACAGTTTTTCAGTGGAAACAGCAGCCCATGGATTCCAGTTTGGTTCTGGTGTTCTCTTTGTATCAACGATGAAAGAAGCAGAGGTTGGCTGAGTCTGTCACCTCCTGAAATGTTTTTTTTTCTTCAGAATAAAGAATGTGCATCATCTCTTCTGTGATTCTTTTCTTGATGCTCCTGTCCAGGCTTCCACAGTGGACCTGGCAGGGTTAATCACCATCACCTCTTGAGTTATCCATGAATCTTGTCCTTAGGTCTGTTACTGTAGCCCTCATACTGTATTGTGTACAATACTGGCTTCCCCACAAAGCTTTGAGTTTTTTTATCAGTTAGACTTTTTCCTGCAATGAACTACCCTAAAACTTAGTGGCTTAGAACAGCAGCCATTAATGTAGCTCATGATTCTGTGGAATCAGCAGTTTGGGCTGTGCTTAGCAGGGCTCATCTGATTTTTGCTGGGATGGACTCTTATGGATGGCCACTGGTTCAGCTGGGGGCTGGCTGATTGATGACTGGAGCACCTCAGTTATTCTCTTGGGGTTTCTCATTCTTAAACAAGCTACTTGGGCTTGTTGACTTATGGCCATAGGGTTCCCAAGAACATTAAGAGGGCAAACCCTGAGGTGCAAGAACTTTGCAAATTTCTGCTTCTGGTACATTTGCTACTGTCCCATTGTCCAAAGCAAGTCATATGGCTGACCCCAGAGTGACTGTGGGAGGGCGCTATAAAAGGGTGTAGACATGTCAACAAATGGGGCCATTTATGCAGTCAATCCACTACAAGTTCCTTGATGTCAGGGTTGAATTTATACATCTTTCTGCGCTTAGCTTGTATCCTGCGTTTGGCACAAGTTAGGTGCTTGGGAAATGTTGAACTGATCTGTATAGCATCTGACTCCTGACTCCTTTAGTATCTCCTTTAGCATCTCCCCAAATTCTAGGGTACAGTGAGAGCATTAAGGCAATGCTCTGGGGTGTAAAGCTTTAGGAGACTCTGCTTCTGGCTATTGATCAGTTAGTTGATAAGGAAAGTCTAAGGAGAGAAGGTGGGTAAACACTTGGTATTTTTTTTTTTAAATCAGATTTTTAGTGGAATCCTAATAATCTTTATCTCCTAGGCAAAACATGAATACTTTTATAGTTATCTTGTACCCTTATCTTTCTTAAAATAATGCCCTTGATGTTCATTTTAATCTGATTTTATTCTGTAAAACTATTAGGGAAAGAGCATACAGCTGTATTTAGACTGTATCCTCTAGAGTCAAGGCCTCTGAAGAATTCTTGGAATTTCAAATAACTAGGAAGAGTACCTCCCTTAGTTACATGCAATGGGGACCTCTGTTGTAGCCCTCAAACTTTAGAGGGTCTTACTCTATCTTTCCTCTGGCTTTATGGGGCTAGGATTTGGAGGGGTCAAGGATGTGCCAGGGGGGCACATGCCTCACCTAGAGATTATACCCTTCCTCCTTCTAAATTATGTTCCAGGTAACTCAGACTCCACAATTTTCTGCCTAAATGGCCTTAAGTTGCTTTCAGGACCTGTATGGGCCTCTTTGCTTTTCTCCTAAAGGCACACCACACCAATGTGTTCCCCTTAGGTGCAAGAGATGTCCAAGGAGTAGCATTTGCACAGTGGGGTTAGGGAGAAGGTGGATCTTGGACTTTGGGTTGGGGTACCAATAACCTTGCTTTGGAGGATTCTGAGGGTGTGGGTTGGAACTGGGAGTATGATGAGATGTTGACAGGTCCTAAGCTAGGGGCCACTTTGCGCTGGACTGCAAAGGTTGTGGGTTGTCTGATCAGGAATCTTGAAAAACTGTTGACAGTAGTGGAATATTCCACGGGAGCAGGAGCTGGACTGGTCTCTTTGGTTCGTTTGTTTTTTTTTGTTTTAATTGAAGTATAGTTGATGTACAATATTGTATATTAGTGGTGTACAATATAGTGATTCATAATTTTTAAAGGTTATATTCTATTTATAGGTATTATAAAATATTGACTATATTCCCTGTGTTGTATAATATATCCTTATTACAACTTATTTTATACATAGTAGTTTGTACCTCTTAATCCCTTACCCCTGTATAGCCCCTCCCCCCTTCCCTCTCCCCACTGGTAACCACTAGTTTGTTTTCTATATCTGTGATTTGGCTTTTCTTGTTTTTTTTTAAAAAAATATTCATTAGTTTGTTGTATTTTTTAGATTCCACATGTAAGTGATATCATACAGTATTTGCCTTTCTCTGACTTATGTCATTTAGCATAATGTCCTCTAGTCCATCCATGTTGCTGCAAATGGCAAAATTTCATTGTTTTTTATGGCTGAGTAGTATTCCACTTGTTCTTTATCCATTCATCTGTTGATGGACACTTAGGTTGCTTCCATATCTTGACAATTGTAAATAGTGCTGCTATGACATCAGGGTGCATGTATCTTTTCAAATTAGTGTTTTCTTTCTTTTTTTTTTTTCTTTAGGATACATACCCAGGAGTGGAATTGCTGGGTCAAATCACAGTTCTATTTTTAGTTTATTAAGAAACCTCCATACTGTTTTCCACAGTGGCTGCATAGACAGGTCTTTTTTGAATTCTGGGAGTTTTGCTAAAAATCAAATGACTTCTGGAATATAATGAGCTAAACACTGCTAAATAGCTGCTTAACCTACTACATTTTATGGCAGTAAGTGAATTTGTTTTTTCTTTTGTGAGATTATGTGCTGAAAGTTTGGTTCCTGTTAATATATGACAAAATTATGAGATTGTATTCTTTCTTTTAGGAAAACTGTCAAGTTGTTAAGCTACTTCTCCTTGATCAGTAATAAAATCTTTTGAGGTCTAAGTGATTACTGTGTAATCATTACATCATTACAGTATAATGATGCCTTTTTTTGGTCCTTCCCTCTCCCCTGCTCTTTTTCCTTTTTTTTTCTTCAAAAATCCCCATGGTCAGTCACTGCCTGCCTGGAAAATTACCTTTGCCTTTGTTATTTACCTTATGATTTTAGGAATTTAGAATGGTGTAGGAGTCTTAACAGAAGAGTTGGAATCAAAGCTCATTGTTTTCTGGCTATGGCTTGAATTTGAAATAAGAAAGGGCAAACATAAAAGTTTTAATCTTCAAAATGTGAGGATTAGGTTAAGTCATCAGTGGTGAACATATGTCTAGTAATTTCATTTACAAGGCATTTGATTAACGACTGTACTATAAATATTTCTTCAGATTCACATAGCTCTCTTAAAGCCAAATTATTTTTGCAAGTTAGCACACAGAGTTATCATATTTTCTGGCTTAATGTTTGAAAGAGTCATTATACACTTCCTTACTAGAAAGTTATTTCCTATTGGTTATAGTAGAATTATAGTTTAATGTGTTGTGATTGGATAGTAATGTATTATCCTCAAATAAAAGGGCAAGAGAAGGTAGATTTATCAGACAATTGAATTACTGGAGATGTAATTGCTGTGAGGGAAAACCCATTGCCCGTGGGTTGTAGACAGAGTGCTTCCTATTTTCTGCTGGAGAACTAGAATTGATTAGATTCAGGCCAGTAGACTTCTGCTGATATTAATAGAATCACAGAATTATAGAGATGGGATTTTAGAAATCATCTTATCCAATACCCTCATTTAAAAAATAAGAATATTGAGGTGAAAGTTCTCTTGTTCAAGGTCACACTGTAATCAGAACCCAAGGACCATAACCCTGAGCTAGTGACCATTACTTCTAAATACAGAGATTGTCTGCTCTTTGTTCATATTAGGTATACATTCTGGAGGTGAAGTCTTTTAAAAAAATTGTTTATTGTTTAAAAGATTTTCTATAGTTTTCACAGATGCATGAACAATTAAGCCAGTTCTTAGCCTGTTTTTACAAGTTCTTTGGTTTGCCTTTATTATTGCCAGAGTTATTATTATTGCAAAAGCATCCCATTCTTTAACGATCCTTTCCCAGTGATTTGTGGGACCCGTAAAAAATGGTAAACCTTACATTTTTTTTGTTGTATTTTATTTACTTTATTAAATAGGTAATTCTTTCATAAATCTCTGCTCTGTTTAAATATTTCTTTGATAATTTATAAACATATTTATGCAACCCACATATGTGTAAATGTGCATTCAACCGTCAATATTAGAAAAGATTTGGGATTTATTTCATTCACTGTTAATTTATTATAACCAAATAGTTATTTAAAATATCATCTGATATATAGTTTTCATTTCATTGTCTTTTATTTCTCAGTAGGAACATATGGAACCTTCAGGATATGTGTAAAACCATCCTTAAAATCTGATTGAATTTTGGAAGTCAAAAAGGATTTTGATTCCATTATGCTCTCTGTAATCTGTCTTGTTTTATTATTTTTATTTTTTAAATTAGTTTATTTTTTGGCTGTGTTGGGTCTTCGTTTCTGTGTGAGGGCTTTCTCTAGCTGCGGCAAGCAGGGGCCACTCTTCATCACGGTGCGCAGTCCTCTCACTATCACGGCCTCTCTTGTTGCAGAGCACAGCCTCCAGACGTGCAGGCTCAGTAGTTGTGGCTCACGGGCCTAGTTGCTCCGTGGCATGTGGGATCTTCCCAG
Organism: Kogia breviceps; assembly: GCF_026419965.1. Taxonomy (NCBI): domain Eukaryota; kingdom Metazoa; phylum Chordata; class Mammalia; order Artiodactyla; family Physeteridae; genus Kogia; species Kogia breviceps. The sequence continues at coordinate 50,863,933 of NC_081310.1, read as the reverse complement.
ACCAGGGCTCAAACCCATGTCCCCTGCATTGGCAGGCAGATTCTCAACCACTGCACCACCAGGGAAGCCTTTATTTTATTTTTTTCTCCAATCTCTCAGTTCATCCCACCATACCCCCCCACCCCTGCACTTTCCCCCCTTGGTGTCCATACGTTTGTTCTTTACATCTGTGTCTCTTTTTCTGCCTTGCAAACCAGTTCATCTGTACCATTTTTTCTAGATTCCACATATATGTGTTAATATACGATAGTTGTTTTTCTCTTTCTGACTTACTTTACTCTGTATGACAGTCTCTAGATTCATCCACGTCTCTAAAAATGACCCAATTTTGTTCTTTCCTATGGTTGAGTAATACTCCATTGTATATATATACCACGTCTTCTTTATCCATTCGTCTGTCGATGGGCATTTAGGTTGCTTCCATGACCTGGCTATTGTAAATAGTGCTGCAGTGAACATTGGGGTGCATGTGTATTTTTGAATTACGGTTTTCTCTAGGTATATGCCCAGTAGTGGGATTGCTGGGTCATATGGTAATTCTATTTTTAGTTTTTTAAGAAACCTCCATACTGTTCTCCATAGTGGCTGTATCCATTTACATTCCCACCAACAGTGCAAGAGGGTTCCCTTTTCTCCACACCCTCTCCAGCATTTGTTGTTTGTAGATTTTTTTTTTTTCTTTTTTTTTTGGTGGTACACGGGCCTCTCACTGTTGTGGCCTCTCCCGTTGCGGAGCACAGGCTCCGGACGCACAGGCTCAGCAGCCATGGCTCACGGGCCCAGCCACTCCGCGGCATGTGGGATCGTCCCGGACTGGGGCACGAACCTGTATCCCCTGCATTGGCAGGCGGATTCTCAACCACTGCGCCACCAGGGAAGCCCCTGTAGATTTTTTAATGATGCCCATTCTAACTGGTGTGAGGTGATACCTCGTTGAAATTTTGATTTGCATTTCTCAAATAATAATTATGTTGAGCAGCTTTTCATGTGCCTCTTGGCCATCTGTATGTCTTCTTTGGAGAAATGTCTATTTAGGTCTTCTGCCCATTTTTTTTTTTTTTTTGCGGTACGCGGGCCTCTCACTATTGTGGCCTCTCCCGTTGCGGAGCACAGGCTCTGGACGCGCAGGCTCAGTGGCCACGGCTCATGGGCCTAGCCGCTCGGCGGCATGTGGGATCTTCCCGGACCGAGGCACGAACCCTTGTCCCCTGCATCGGCAGGCAGACCACTGTGCCATCAGGGAAGCCCCTGCCCATTTTTTTATTGGGTGGTTTGTTTTTTTTTTAAATATTGAGTTGCATGAGCTGTTTATATATTTTGGAGATTAAGCCTTTGTCCATTGATTCATTTGCAAATATTTTCTCCTATTCTGAGGGTTACCTTTTTGTCTTGTTTATAGTTTCCCTTGCTGTGCAAAAGCTTTTAAGTTTCATTAGGTCCTATTTGCTTATTTTTGCTTTTATTTCCATTACTCTAGGAGGTGGGTCAAAAAAGATCTTGCTGTGATTTATGTCAAAGTGTGTTCTTCCTATGTTTCTTCTAAGAGTTTTATAGTGTCTTATCTTACATTTAGGTCTTTAATTCATTTTGAGTTTATTTTTGTGTATGGTG